>NC_068946.1:3006418-3307059 GCF_026419915.1 Harpia harpyja
TTTTATTCAGTAGCTTTTAAATTCTTTTCTTTATTGATAGGGTAGTGTACCTCCAGTTATGGCTTTTCATCTGGGATCCCTTGGATTTCTTACTCCATTTAATTTTGAGAATTTTCAGTCCCAAGTCACTCAGGTTATAGAAGGTAAACTTAAGGGCACAAGGTGTGGTGTCTCTTTTTGTTACATTTTCTGTAGCTTTTTCCAAGACTAGTAAATTTTCTTAACCAACTCATTTAGGTTGGCTAGTAAATTTTCTTAACCAACTCATTTAGGTTGGCCCATAAGATTGAGTCACAAGAAATGTATACTAAACTAACAAAAGCATTGCATTGCATTGACCCATTCAGTGCTGCTTTCTGTACTATTGTGCAAAGGAAAATGGCTAAGAAATAACTTTGTCCTGTGTGGAGTAAACAAGTAAAAGATGATGCAGAATTTCTGTTAAATGATAGATAAACATACAAATAGAGTGTAGCTCTGAAATCTGTGGTAGTCTGTTTCTCTAAGCAGTACAGAGCTTAAATACTGAGAAGTCAGGCAAATAAAATATTTAAGGGAAGAAATACTTTGTTTCTTCAATATGAGATTATTTGAGTTGCATCCAAAGTAGATTCCTGAAAAGACGTATAAATTCTCACGTTGCTAGAATGTTGTCTTTTAATAGGTATTTCTAATGCACTCATTCTCTTTAAGCTTAGCTTTTGTCTTAGTGAAGATCACATGAGCCTAACAGTGTTTTCCCATCTTGATCATGTCCATATAAAACTTAAATTTTCTTTTTGCATCATGAGGAAAGGGAGGAAGGACTGGGTTCAAATTTTACTTTAATTTTGCTCATTACTACTAAAAATGAGTTTTGAGCTTTAACCAAATGTAGACAATTATCTTGTGAATGAAATTGGGAATGTTGAAAGCACGGGCAATAGAGAGGTGGCATTTCATACAGTTTGCTAGTCATTACAGGGTTTTATTTATTATACTAGCATATCATTTTTGTGTACTTTCTCCTATATTTCACTTCTAGGCAATGCAGCGCTTGTTCTACGAAGCAGGCTGAAGGTGAAAGTAGTAAAAGAGCACAGAGAGAAAATGACAGTACAAAATGGTATAGAAGAAAATGGAGTAGTGTCTACAAATATGGAGAAGGAAGTGGGCAAGCAAATTATGCAATATCAGGTCAGAGGGCAAAATAAGCAAAAGAACTAATACGCTGTTTGTAAATTGCTTTGTACTTGTTTTATTATAACTTTCTGCTTTCCATTAGTTTACCTGCATTAGCCCAGTAGTGTGGGACAGATCCATATTGCTCTAATTCACAATATGGGTACTAAACAATGAGGAAGTGGTGTATCTCATTACTTTCTGCAATCATAAGTGCTAATATTATACTTTCCTGTAGTAACATTTTCCTTCTATTTTGAAGACAAAGTAGTAGTTCTAAAATGGGATATCCCAAAGATTTTTATAAGTGAAAAGAAAAATCCTGTACATTGTTAATAACCAGCTTCTGGAAATAATTCTTAACATCTAACAACTGCAGCTGGCACTTGATAAGACAGAACTGTAAAGAGAGTCTAATTTGGCAGGTACTAAATCAGTATGAATTTTTCAAAGCTTTTTTCAGCTTGTCATTTATTACATTGCCAAGTCAGCAATAGTGGACTGGTGTAATATTTGATGTCATGGCAGGTCCTAAATGAAGTTGTAGTGGATCGTGGTCCTTCTTCTTACCTTTCCAATGTAGATGTCTTTCTAGATGGACACCTGATAACAACAGTGCAAGGAGATGGTGAGTCTGCTTCTTGAGTTAAATTGCTTATTAGTTCATGTGTAGACTGTTGCTATTTTACTGGAGGGTTTTCTCACATGGAAACAAAATCTCAAGCTTCTGTTCACTGGTGACAGAAAACGTTAGTGTGCAGCGAATAGGTATGTTTATTCATTGGTAGCTAATGTGTTCCACAACGAAGCATTAAAGTGTTGTAAGCTTTGTTTATGGACTTGCAAAAGCAAGTGGCAGTTTCTTTGGGTATGGTATGTTAGGGCTAAAAGCAAGAAATAGCTTAGAAAAAATTTGCTTGGGATATCTGAAATTTGCTGAAGGCCTAAGATCTCAACTCATGAAATACAGAAGTTCATATTTAAAGCTCTTATCCTTCAAAAAACGAACGTCACTGTTACAAAGTTGTGTAACCTGAGATCTAGAAGTTTATGCAACTTACATGAAACCATAGAACTAACATGCTGTGCCAGGATTAGAAGAGAGTTTCTGACTTTCTGTGTATTAGACTGCAATTCTCCTGTGAAATACAAGTTGATACATTCTCTGCTTCATTTTCATAACAGTGCTGTTTCTTAGTTGTCTTCCAAAATAACACATTGATTGTAATGCTTATGTAAATGAAATTTTTGCTCCTTTCACAGGAGTCATTGTCTCCACGCCAACTGGTAGCACTGCATATGCAGCTGCAGCAGGAGCTTCTATGATTCATCCAAATGTTCCTGCCATAATGATCACCCCCATCTGCCCTCACTCATTGTCTTTCAGACCTATTGTTGTTCCTGCTGGAGTGGAACTCAAGGTTAGCTTCTGTTTTGTTATTTCTCTTTGTAAGTTAAAAACTTCTGTAATAACCAAAGCAGAAGCGGTCAGGAAATGCTGTGTATCTCCTGCGTTCTTTCATTTGTAGGAGGACCAGATCAAGTCCGGTTGAAGAATGCATCTTTGTTTAAAATAATGTGTACCCACTAGCGGAATACTTCACGCTGCTTCCTACTGGACTGTAGTTGTGTAACATTCTGTGAAATGGGCATACATACATTTGCATTCTGACTAATCAAATTTTACATTATTTCGGTTAAAGTGCATGTAAATCAGTGGCGTTTAAGGGAATGAAAAATTCTACTTTCATGGCTAAAACAACAAATATTGCAGATCTTGAGTATATTGGTAGAGCTATCTGCAATTCGCTAATTATTTTTTGTTAATGCTGTCTTGCAGGAAAAAAAGGCATGCAATACCTCAATATGAAATGGACTTAGTTAATGTGTTTTTTTAACAAATACCCATGTGTAAGGAAGAATCCCTTTCTGCTTCTTGTGTCTGTTACAAGCTTCCAGTCTACTTAAGTTGGAAGAGAGCTAGTATGTTTAGAAGGGCTCTTCTAGGGACGTTAGAAGATTAGCAGTAAGAAATAAGTGTGTACTGGGTTTTTTGTTCCTGTTTTACAACATAAATTGAATGTTTATTCATGGCACAGCTCAGTCCACAATTACTGTCACGTCAGTGGGTGTTACTGGCCAATAGTAGTCAATTCTTTTCTCTTAATAGAAATGTATGTTAAATATGAGCAAAACTTCCTAAATTTAACTGCTTTAGATTCATTATGTATTAAAATCTATTTTTCTGCATTAACTTTATTCTTCTTGAAAGAGATGCTAAGTCAACTCATGTAACTGAATTAAAGCATGCACTGGCTGTAATTGGAAGGTCGGTCTGGTTTATGACCTTGTACTTATAAAGAGGGGGTTTATTGTGTGTAGAAAAATATGTGTATATATACCAAACGTGAAATGAAGGTTTGGAACTTGTGTGGTGTGTTACTGCAATGTTATTACAGACAGATTATGAATTTCAGTGCAACTGTAAAGTTGCGAAGAGTCAATTCTGTTCTCGGAGGGACAATGAAGGAGGTGTTTGTTCCTTACTCTTGAAAAATAGGTTTTGGACCTGAAGTTTAGTTCTTTTCTCTTTTTCAGATTATGCTTTCCCCGGATGCCAGAAATACAGCATGGGTTTCATTTGATGGAAGGAAGAGGCAGGAAATATGCCATGGAGACAGGTCAAGCCTTTTTTTGATTGTGGCATCTCTTTCTAAGCATAGAAAATACTGATTCATGCACTTATCTCATTCTCTAACATCTGTCAAAAGGGTTGCTGGTAGTGAAGAAACAAGCTTTTATAAACCCTAACACCTCTTACAGCACAAACTGCGCTAAAAGTATTTAATTTCTAACTTGGGTTTTTTAGATCTTCCTATGAAAGCAAGTGAAATGTTAAGACAAAAGCATGTAAACATGGCATGCTTGGCAAGGAAGATGGACATGTCTTTAGAAAATTCTGTAAATTTAACTTAGAGATAAATCTTAGGAGTTTGAGAAGATGTAAACCAATGGGAGTTGCACATAAGCAGTGGCTCTGAATAATGCCATATGGTTTAAACTGTGTTTACTTAGTGAAGGGTTGTGGTCGTTTGCGATGCTATTGCCTTGAGTGAGCAGAATGCAGTGTGTGAAGTTTCCTCATTTTTTTATGTGCAAAATGTGGTGGTTTATCCTAATGGGAGGTGATTTAAGGCAACTGTGTGATATGTGACTGGTAGACTTGCCATTCAAGATGACTTCTTTTTTTTCTTGGTCCATACAAGTTGCCAGGAAGGAAAATGTATAGCTGGCATGACACTCCATCTTGAACTGTTTGTATTTCCTCTGAGGTTGAAAGATTTATAGAACAGATCAGGAGGGTAGTAAGGATTCAAACATGAGATTTGGCCCTTTGTTAGGTGCTAGACTTTTTATTGCTGTTGCTTGTAGTTGAAACTTAAAGGCTAAGGTGGTGACTTACATTTTCCTTTGTCCTGGTGTTGTTGATGTGAAGACCAGCAAAAGACTGCAGGATGTCATGGAGTGGGTTCAATAGTCTCACTGTGTCAAAGAATGCTGTCCACGGTGCATCTGTTAACAATTTCAAGCCATGTGTTCACTCCATTTAGATGAGCCTGCAGACTTGGTTATTGCTTGATTATGGAAACTTGCTGTTTCACCAGATTGGCTGAACATAGCATTATGTTAGCTAGTGAATAGAAGAATTTTTTTTTCTTTTTTTTTTTTTTTTTTTTAAATTGCTATTCATTGCCCTTGACTGACTGGGGTATTCCTGTGTTGTTGCAGTATTAGCATCACTACCTCTTGCTATCCCCTTCCTTCGATCTGTTTCCGAGATCCTGTGAGCGACTGGTTTGAAAGCTTGGCTGAATGTTTACACTGGAATGTTCGGAAGAAGCAAAATAACTTTGCTGTTGAAGAAGAAGAATTTTGAGTGTCTACATCTAACAAGACTCACGGGAATGGAAAGTAGCAGTATCCCTTCTATATGCTTGGATTTTTAAGTTTTTGGCTAACAAGTGTGGTCACCATCTCAGATGTACATAGTGATTATAGTTTATATCTGTCTGATCTGCTGATGGCTGGAAGTTGTGCTATTTCTTGTCCACCAAGAGTAGGAATGGAAGAAATTAGGCTCTGATTGTTGTAATCTGGTGTGAATTTCCTTCAAATGAGCAATCTGAAAATGGATTATTTCTGATTGGTATTGACAACCACATCTGTAGATTTGGTTGTAACCTGTAACTTACCAATCACATGGTAGGCTGAATGTAGATACATAATAGAAAAGTGGCATTAAAATACTCCGTTTAATTTGGTATATTTGTAATTCCATTTAAGACTGCTATGCATATAAAGGCTCTACAAAATCTTCTTTTTAAAAAAAAAAAAAAAGCTCCTGTTTGTTAGCTTAAATATGTGTTGCCCAGAAGAGCTCCCCATCAAGACAGCGCTTAAAATACTTTCTCCTTACTTGTGAATGTGACACAGTGTGAAGAAACACCCATGAAGAATGTTTTTTATTAATAGATGGAACTAGTAAAAAAAAGTATTTTTTTTTTAATATATATACATATATATGTATCTTATGCCCATTTGAGCAGTGTTTGACCCTTGGCTGTCATCACTGTGTAAACATCCACAAATAGCATGGACAAGCATTAGCATGGACTTGGTTGTTACAGTGATCTCCGTTTTTGTAGCTGAGCTAGGTCATAGCTCTGCAGTTCCTGTTGGTGGGAATCATCAGTGTGGTGTTTTTTCTTATTACTTTTGTTTGATTCTCTGGAATAAATGGTACCATAAGAGACTGTAAAGTAAAAAAGAAAAAAAAATTCTCCAAATGTTCAAGAAGAATCTGGACTTCAGTTACTACTGTATTGTCTAGTTCCACTATTGTCTTGAAGAAAAGAACATCCTATACGAGGCCCTGAGTGCCCTCAACTTCCATAGATACCTTCCAACTCTTGGTGCTGAGTAATACAGAAAGGGATACTGCATTGGTAGGCTGATAAATGAGAGGACACATTCCCAGTAGAGTAGCAATGGTGCCTTCAGCACACTCAAGATATTCTAAGTCTCGTATTTACTTTTTTAAGATGCTTTCAAATGTTTCTAACTTCTCTATGTACATATTTTATTGTATGTGCTTTTATGAAAGAAAAAAAAAACAAAAAATCCAACAGAAAAACTAGTTGGGGAAAAAAGGGTTTGTACTGTACTTTAAATGAAAAATATCAAACCCAAGTATAATGTTTACATTTATGTTCTCTGTGGTGCAGTCTCATGATCATACTATCCAAACTTTAGCATTTTCAGAGTCTTGCTGCATTGGTCATTAAAAGAATGGATGTTATCTGTTAAACTTCAGCCTACGGCATAATATTGTGGAGGAATTAATTTACTGATGAAGGTGGGATTTCCTTGAAAGTGGAGTGAGAAGCTCTGTTGAACTTTTCATGATTGTCTTATGTTGTTTATGTGGTCCAAAGTGGTAATGGGAAATGTATTAATTTCCAAACTCTGCCTAACCTGCTGTCCTCTGATGGTTTAAATGATATCTCTTCCATTTTGGATGCTGCCCTAGTCTGTCTAATTTTATTAAATCCAGGTGAGAGCACTTTTCCATAAAAGAGAAGCAAACTCTTGATTAATGATACAAATCACAATGAAAATGTGTTAATATAAATTAATACTGGGTTTGTAAATTTTGTAAAATAGAATATTGGTTTGATTTGGTCTAAATAGACAAATTTTGTGATATCTTGGAGAATATCCAGATAGCTTTTGGAATTTATCTTTCACTTGAATCTGCAGTAATTGTTTTATCACTGTTTTGAAGCTGCTTACGGGTTTCCTAGGTGGAGTATTCAGTTATTTAATAACTGTTTACTTTTTGAACTATAGAAGTGTCGGACTATTTGCTTTGAAACTATTTTATTTAAACATGCAATAATTGAGAAAAGGAACAGGGTATAGTGGCTATATAAATGTATTGTTAAGTGGAAAACAAGCAGAATACTAGGCACGCTAGGAATTGGAAATCATTTTGTGGAGGTGAGGCGAAATGATTAATGAGCCTTATCTAGTATTTTTTTAAAGATAAAACTATATTCAGCACTTTTTATTTATGCTTTTTATAATAGTAAAGCTATTATTGACTAAATTGCCGAACTTTAATTTTCAGAGTGCATAGTTCATGAAATCTGTAATCAAAACTTACCTAACTACTTTCTCTAGATTAGATCTAGATCTAGATTAGGAGTTGTCTTTAAATTTATCATGTACTGCAATTGCATTACTGGCTTTGAGGCTTCTGCAGTTTTGCTTGTGCAAGTATTCCCACTTGATAACAATCTTATTTGGATCACTGATCAGCCAAGTAGAAAGCTACAATTACTGACTAAAGGAAAGAAAGTCACATGATGACTTTAGTCTTTGCTTTTTCTTCAAAAAGCTGTGTTTATTATAATTGTACTAGCTGCTTTACATCAAAACACAGCCCAAATTGTGTTAATACATTACAAACTTGTCTAACTGTACAAAGTCCCTTTTCAAGGCCTTTAATCTGCAAACCAGCAATTCACAAGCAGGCTAGTGAGGTTTAAACAGCACTCAAGTTTTGCATATTTAACTGCTTTAAGTGTGGGTAACTTTTGTTCAAACCACAGCTGAACCAGAAAAAAAGCTGTAATGCAGACTTGGTTATATTGGCAATAAAAGCTCATTTTGCTGATGTAGCTTACTCAAAGTAACTTGTTTAAACTGTACTAGTAAAATAGGTTTTTGCTGATGAAGAGCAGTGTTTCTAATATAAGGGTTTGTAAATGTCACTGTACCTACAAATCCTTTCCACTCTACAAAGGGCCAAAATGGAAGCTTGGAAATGAATTTTTTTTTTTTAAAGTTATTCTCTAGTAGAGAGTTTAAGAAGTTACTAACAACTGATGTAGTATGGAATAAAGCAGTGTACTGAATTTCTAAAAGAGGAAAAATCCTGTTACATATTGTTAATGCTTTGAAAACTTGTTTTAAATATTGTTGAAAACAAATATTTTTCAATCCTTTCAATAAAATCTTTTTGTAAAGTTGGATTTGTAAAGCAGCACTTTGACTGTTGAGAATATAAAATTACGTATACAGAACTACTTGGAAGGCAAATGTTCAGTTTGGGTTTTTGATGCATTGTCTCATGGGACAGTACCATCCGTTTTCTAGAAATATACCTAAGGCTTTTTTGAATGTATATGTGTGATACTAGTCTTTTCTCAAAAGTTTCACAATAAAAGCTGGATTTGCTGTGCAAGTTGAAACAAATCGTCTGTACAACTAGTTGGGCTGCATTAACTACTTTTTTTGAAGGCCCAAGAGTAGAAAAATGACGAAAGAAATAGTTAAGGGCAACAATCTGACATAATGTCAGATAATTTGGATACCCAGTAAATTTAGGATTGAAAATGTAGTTTAAGTGCCCATTCTATCTTTGCCTGTGCACATTGTGGCCAAGTTCTAGACACTTCTTCTGTGAAACTTGTGGCTAATGATCATGATGTCTTTTTATGATTTCATAATTCACCTGTAACCTATTCCAACAGTTCATGCAGGTCTAATGATTGATAAATGTGAGGAAATGTCTTATGCAGGTAATACAGCTGCTTTTAAATGGAGTTCATTTGCTTTGCAAGGTACCTTAGAGTTTTCCATCTTCTTATGCCTGGCTAGTGACAAACTCTTGCTGTCTCTGGCCAGAATAATAACCCACCATTTCTGTGACAGTGACACTCTATTGCCTAGGCATAAAGCAGGGAAACAGCACTGCCAAAGACTGGACCCTTATTTTTACAGATGAAGCTTTTGAGATAGTTTATATGCAGTTTGCTAGTCCTGTCTTGCCAGAATGAAGCCTTCTTACTGTTGTCAGTTTAAACGGCCCAGTTCTAGCATTGAGAGCTGTGATCACCATAGTTTGCTGAACCAGCAAAAAGTATTCTCCACCCCCCCCCCAGAGTCTTTCCAAGCTGAGGTATCAAAAATTTTGGCACAAAAATTAATTCAGCTGGGCTGATTAAGAAATGGCTGTATCGATTTACCCTGGGTTTTTAAGAGTTAGCAGAACTTCAAGTAGCCCAGATTTGGCCATAAACCTGTGTGAAGCCTGAGGGCATCTTTTTCTAGTTTCACCCTGCCCTGCAGCGTGTCTATATGATAAGCTGAAATGGGTGTTGGTACCAACATGTAGTTTAATCTAGATTGTTCACATAGGCATCGGGTGGCAGTATGGATTACAGCCGTCTTGGGAAATACAAAAAAAAATCTCATACTGGATGTGAAGGTCAACGCAGCTTGTACTTGTTGCTGCTGTTCCCCGAAATAATAAATTTTAATTTGGGTCTCCCTTTGTGTGCAGCAGTCCTACCTCTTGATGACAGTCTCATGCTCCTTGTGCAACTGTGAGATGCCTTACTGCATTGCTAATTAATGAAAGGAGTGGTAGAGAAGCATATAGCGTTTACAGTGGTATTAGGATTTGTTTCATAAAAACATGATTATGTTCTAAAGACAACTTGAACTAGCCATACCAATTAATGACTTATTACTGTGGGGCACAGGATTGCAAAGCCTAAATGCTCTTCCTTACTCTGTCAATCTCTCTCTTTCTGTGCTGTGTTCTTTTAACTTTTCTGGAATCCAGATTAGTATCAGCTGTTGCACATGTACACAGCAGCTTGAAGCTTTTTTTGAGGGAGGTCATGAGCACAACGGGGAAAACCAGTTTGGTCTCATGTATTGTCCTCAAACAGAAAAGCAGGAAGCTATACCCAGAGAAATGGCATTAAAACTACCAATACTTTGTAGTGATGGGAAGGTAGCAAGTTGATTCATTTTTTCAGTAATGCACAATGAAAAATTGAACTCAAAGGCTTCAACAAGGAACAGGTAGAAGATAATAATGCAAAAATGAAGCGTATGAGTGGTTTGGACTTTTTCTTCCTGTTGGGTGCACTTATTTTACTCTGTATGAAAAAGTAGCCTCTCTACATGCTGTTTCTGAGAGATTTCTCATACAGCACGGAAAAGAAGATTGATCACAGAGGGGAAAATGTTTGTGTATTTATCAGTTAAGACTTTGTGCAAATTACCTAAAACTGAAATCTCCTTTTACATATTCTGGGTAAAACTTGCTAAATGCTGTTGACAGAGGAGGTTCTTGATGACATGTAGAGCAGTAGCTTCTATTTGTTTGGTATAGTGTGATTTGTCCCCATTGTTTTCCTCTTCTATTGGCGAATACCAATAAAAAATGTGATGAGTAACTTTGCATTTATCCAAAGTTAACTTTGGAATTAGCTGGATTAATCTCATGCTTTAATAATAGAAAATGTGAAGTTGGTTGTCTGAACCAGTAGGTTTAATGATTGTCTACATCCAGGATTAGAGTGGCTGGGCAAAAAATAAAGTGCTTCAATTTAGAGTAGGCCAAAGATACTGTCTGCAGATTATGACAGGATTGCGTATCAGGAAGCTTTCAGAGATTCAGCCTAGTAGCTCTTATCTTCACAAATACTAACTTCAAGACTTTGTGAAAAAGAACAGGCAGATTTCCACAGGAACTTAACAGGACCTTAGTCAGGAATAAGAACATTTTTCTGTGAAAATATGACAGTTAATTCTCCAAGGCATAACAATATGTTTCTGCTTTGGGGGAGATAAATGTTTGAATGTAATCACAGCTTTTTTCCTTTTAATGATACAATTGTTTCTGCCATCTCCTTGTTATGAAGATAAAAGGAGCATAGCACAAGCCTACTTTCTTCAGCTAATTTTGACGAAGTACAGGCCTACTGCAAAATCAAAGTCTTCCCTTACTGGTCCTGCTCTAGGCAAGACCTGCTGCATGTTTGCTAGTTTTAGAAAAGGATTGAATATGCTTAATTGTGTTCCTCCATTTCAGCAACAATTCATAGTCACATTTTGACTTGTGGAATGAAGTCACAGTCATCAGCTGGTACACTCGTCCTTTCTCTTGATACTGTCAGCTGTATACAGTCTGACCATAGACATTCAACCTCTTCATGCCTCCATTGTGCTATCAATAAAGTAGATTTGTTTCAGGTTTAGAAGACTAGGATGAAAAAAATATTTTTTTTTTATAGAAGTTTTGAGATCATCCTTGCACATTTCCCTCATAAGCTGCAATAAACTATTTTAACTACTTCTGCAGTGTACAGATACCTCTAAGTTAAAGATATATCTGAAGAGGAGTATGATGGCAATGTTCACGGTACATGTGAATTGCAGTTCCAGCCTCTTCCATACTCAGTTTGTAAACAGCTTCCCATTGAACTCATGCTGTTGATACGAGAAATAATTATCCATGCGCAAACTGTGTTTATACTTTATTAAAAAATAGACAGCCAGTAGCTAAAGGTTCCAATCAATAAAATACCAAACTTTTAAATTGCAATATTAAAGGCTTAGTTTAACAGTCAGCCTGGTGTATGAAATGGCACATTGGTTAGATACACTATAGGAAGGCATAAGATTACATTGCGTAGTTTTCATGTGTAGCTGGGATTTTAAAAAAACAAAAAAAATTGAAATGTTCCTCCTCTGACTTCAGAACAAGAGCCCTAGCCATTCTGTTGGAGTTAAGCCATCACACAGCCATAGCGGAGATCAGGGAACACAGCTGTCACCGAAACAACTTCAGTGCTTGACCTCTGTTCAGCAACAGATCTGAGTTGAGAAATGACGGTAGGGCAATCCACTTCTAGACTCTGGTATGTAAGATGGATGTGCAAATTATTATTATGTTTGTGTATATCCAGAAAAATAGCATTTATATTAACAACATTCTCTACTCACATGCATGTTGTGAACCTCCTGTGGTTACAAAGCAACATCAGGAAAACAAGGAGTGAAAGATGCATTGTCCTGTCAGCAAAACTCACTGAATTGAGAGGATTACTGTTAATTTCCCGAGAGCACTTTGCTTTTTAAACTAAGTTACCAGCTGTGCTGCTATAGTTCCCTAGCATGATACGAACCAAGAAATGTATAGATGTTTTTCTGAGCAACTTCCTCTACCTCTGTGAAACTGACCCATTGTCTTACATCCTGAATGCAAGTACTTGATCAGAACTTCCCCGGGTACGATTTCACTCTGTAAGAGCTGCAGATAGAACACAAGGGGGATGCTCAGGAGTCGATCCTTCCATAGGAAGAAAACACTGTGGGAAGAAAGGAAGACCAGTCAACACCAATGCCCGGCAGCATTTATGTCCTTCTTGTAAAAGGAGGTTTGGGTAGTTTAAGACTAGTGGTTCTCTAGGTCCCTTTATTCTGTCTCTCTCAGTTATTATAAGGCAGTTATACAGCATAATAAAGAAGAAAAATTACACGTATCTTGTGTAGAGGACATTTTTCCACACAGGCCTGTTTTTCTGGATAGCAGCGATTCTTACATAGGTTAGAAGCAACTTTGACTAACGTCAGTTTTCTTGAGGGAGAAACCACGTTATGTTCCATCCAATCTTCTGAACTTTGTCAGGCCAGTAAATTCTGAGGCTGCAGTACTGCTTGATGTCATTAGGGATCTGTCTTTTATTATGACTATCCCTAACTATTTTCCTGGCTCGACAAGCTCTCTGCTTAATTGTGACCGTCATACAATAGGCTACAACCTTCATAGTTAAGGCAACCTTTTTAATTACTTACTTCTTTCTCTTAGCCCCTGCCCAAAGCTGCGGTAGACATGAATCAGTGCCCAAAACAAAACAGATTTTATTGCAACAGAAATGCAAGAGCCGGTAATGAAAGCAGCTTCCAGAGTGTAAGAATTCCCTTTGCCCCACTCCCTTATCACCTGCAGGAAAACAGAGACATACAACAGTCAACACCTAGTGCCACAAAACCCTGAAGCCATAAAATGCAATCAGCCAACCACTAAGTTTCTGAAAGAAGTCACTGGATAGTAATTGGGGGGGCGGGGAACTGGTCACTTTTAAACCATCTTACTTTCCCGATTACATGATTCCCTGGGTGCACGCTGACTCTAGCTAAATGCATACACCATCTCATCTCTGCAGCACTGAAGTCATATGAAAACAGTATTGTGCCCAGACTGAAAGAACGATTTAGCTGGAGATAAGGAAACCAGACTGCATCTTACATCTCAGTTTCTTTCTACTGTAAAATACAGAATGAAGTTGTGTTCCCTGGCTGTCATTGTAGTGTTATTGTCACACATGTCCAGGGGCCGGCTTCATGATCCCATTTTCATTCATGGCTAGCCCGATTACTGTGCTTATGACATTAGTAATTGCCTAACCTGTGCTTTTTTGAGAGGTCTGACACAGAGAAAATGGCAACTTTTAATTAAAAGCAACATGTTTATATCCTGCAGCTATCTACTGCATTGAAGAGGGGTCACTGCTCCCACGAACAAAGTATGATCAGGCATGTTAATACTAAGATGAGAGACCTCTGCAAAAATCCAGTACTGAAAGAAAGATACTAAGATTTAGCAGTATTCTTTTCCCCCTTCCTGCAGGTTTGAGTCATTGCCCTAGCAGGCCTAGTGATCGTCAGGATGAGATTTAAAAAAGCACAGTTCTGACTACTTTGATTTGTTAACAAACCCAATGGCGTGTATTCCAAATCAAGGCAGGTTATGGATATCCTGGCCAATTTTGGTGCAGTTAGTTGGCTTGTCTATTAAGTTCTATCAATTTTCCTGTTTATAGGGTTGTTAGCAGCTGATATAGAGAGTCAATCTAGCAGCTTTTTCAGAGCTGAAGTAATTAACGGTAAGTGCAGTTTACTTTTTTTTTTTCCCTACCTTTCAGGTAGTCAGAGAAAAGATGTTAAAAAGAAGTGAAGAAGTGACTACATTACAGATCTCTCTAGCACAGAGGAGTATTGCATTGCATGCCCGTGCCCTCATTTGCTGGTCACTCTTGCGTGTTCATTGTTACCATACAAAATTGGAAGGAGACCTAGCTATTTTCAAGTTGTTATGTTACTCTTAATGTCAGAAGCCACCACCTGTACTTTTCTTCCTAACTGCAAGACAAGTAAAGTATAGCCACCAAAGACAGCGTGTAGTCCTTCTGTACTTTGCCAGATCAAACAAACAGGCCTGTGAATAATTGGAAGAGCCTGATTTGACTGCATACTTTAATAGAACCCCAAGGACTTGGATGACTGCAGCCACTGGACTCTTACCAGTACCTGGAGACTATTTATGTGAAGTATGAGAAACACTGGCTGCTATCAGCATCTGAGTCCTTCCCATGATGACCAATCTGCTTTGCCCTTGCCCTTCTTCCTTACCTCCTTTCACATGTGTTGTGGGAGTTGCTGGGGTGCCCCAGTGATAAAGTGCTTTATCACTATTATAGTGCCAAAAAAATGCCTAAGACTGGATTTTGCTGGGCTTGCACTGTCTCTTGTTTTGGCTACATCAGGATCGACAGCTGGGGATGCTGCCTAAGAAATTCTTTAAAATATAATGACTTGAGGCCCTGCAGATGGTCAAATGCTCTGACACCACTTGAGACTTCTTGTGAAGGAGGGTAGGCATTTTTGAGGAGCTGTGTATCTTGTACTGGAGGATTTTGTTGTGTCTTTCCCTAATCATTCTGGACGCTTTGCCAGTTGCAGAGACTTCCAGGGCCTCTCCCTCTAACTAATCAGTTCAAGAGCAATTTGACATGGTTCCTGTCTTGAAAAGTTGATCCCGAAGAGGTAGGACGTGCCTGCTGCTCTCATTGATTCTAACAGGAGCTGCAACAAAGGGGTACGCTCAGGAATGAGGCACCATGTTTTGGGCCCAAGGATCCAGTAATGAAGAGGAGGCCTCCAGCCTTGCTCCCTGTTATTGAGCAAGTAAGTTTGATGAATTACCGTGTAAAGCAGGTAGATGAGATAAACTACTTCAGGTATATTCTGACCCAGAAAAATCCACACCAGAGGTTTCAGTTCTTTTAAGATCTGTAAAATAAGATGAGATATATACATAACTTTATAACTTGTTGCTATAGACTCTATGAAGGCTATATATAGTTGATTTTTCAATAGCATTTCAAATGTTGGTCTAGCTGAGTTCTCAGTTGTAACTTTGTTCTCCTCTTGCCTTCTCTACCTAGGTTTTTTTAGCAGGAAATACCGTCTCTGTTTTCCACTGAGCTGGGCCAGGAGTGATGTTGGTGAAATCAGAACTGGTTGTTTCATGGGCGCATCCTGACAGCTGTGTGTGATTTAAGCCATCTCGGCATCCTCTTGAGCTCTGCCTTCTAATGCTTACAGTACAACTCCCAGCTAGCTTAAATGGAAAAGCAGCTGACTCAGAAGAGTTGTATTTACGCTGATGTACTTTTTCTTTGGGTATGCTCAGATTTTTCTCTTAACAAATTAATGTCTTCGTAGCTAACAGACTGAAAGCACTCTGACTTTTTTCTCCACCTTTGTTTCTACTACAGAGAAATAAAGTCACTGAGAACTAAAACATGGGAGAAGCAAGAGGATTTAACTGTCAGAAAAACTTTGTTTCACAATTAACCTTGGGACTTGGGAAAGAAGAAACGATGGACTGCTTTCCGGCAGGTAGCAACTTTCAGCGGTCCTGAACTGGAAGGGCAGGTCTGAGCAAATGAAAGAAAAACAACTGAGTCACTGGGAATGAAAACAGTGACTGCGCCAATGCTATGATAAGATTTGATGCATCTGATCAACCACAGACTCCCCCCAAAACCAATATTGATTCTTCTGCAAGGGTCAATATGTGAACCTCTACAAAAGTATTAAGGGAATTGTCCCTCCCCTAAGGGAGTCTGTTCTTTGCCACCTCTCCTATTGTCTCTGTTTTCGGTGGTACTGCATAGTGCTCCTCTTAAGATAAGACCAAAAGGGAAAGGAAAACAAAGGCTGAGAAACAAGAGGAGGGGGAAAGAGACAATTAGAAATTAACAGGAGAAAAGAGAGAAAATAAATAATGGCGATTAGGAAAAATAAATCCACTAAAGTAAATGGGAGAGTGTGTATATAAATAGAATAAAAATAATGAAAAATCCCCTTGTGAAATGGCATGTGCATCAACCCAGAAATAAGGGAGCATGAGGTTTAGCTGTGCTTTCAAGTACTGCGGTTACCAGAAAGGACCACGTATGAGGCATTTCCAAGTTTTTCCTTCTATTATGCTTATACTTTCTGGTGCGTTATGTATGTCTCCGTACCTTCTTACATAGCAACCTCATAGTAAGTGCGGTTTCTGAGAGCACCAAACAAGACAATGATAGATGTTTCTCTACTGCTGCATCTTTCTGCAAGCAGCTGATTGTGAAAAACTTGTCTGAACAGGGTAAGGAAAAGGAGTTCCTATTGTCACCCCTCTGTCAAACCGTCTACATGCTCTAGCCTGAGACAGAATCATTTTTACCGTGGATGCAAAGCTACCAGACAGACCCTTATGAAATGTATCCACCTTTTCTAAGTTGCTGTTGCCCTGCAGTGCTGCCACTTACTGAAATACAGTGCTACATTTTTTTTCATTAATTTTACATTTCTTATTTCTTAGGTAGACAAGAAGCTGTTAACTTCTTCCAGCAGAGAAGTCAGTAATGTACCTAGATGGGGTAAAAGGTAGCTTTCAAGTAGTTCTAATGTACGCAGTTTTGAGCAAAGGGCAAGAATATGTACTTATGCCTAGGACATTGACTATTACTAGTTGAACTATTAAGAAACACGTTTGCTATTGATGAAAGCATAAGGAATATCACGTATGTTAGGACAAGAGAGCATCTAACTGAAGCACCTCTTTCTTTTCTTAAAAGAAACAGTGCCTCTTTTAATGCCTAAAGGCAAATAAAGGAGAAGCAAAGAACTCATAATCTGTGAAGGGCAACGGGTCAGATCAACTTTGTTTCTGATGGGGGGGGGGGGGGGAAGTGGCTGAGAGGTTTACACTTTAAATCCTAGCAGGAAAACAGACATGGTTCTGATTACTCCCTTCTTTCCACACCCGATGCAACTTAACTGAAAGCAAAGATCCAGTGCCTCACAAAGGTATATAAGGAGCTCCTAGGAGGAAACCAAGCTGTTTAATATCCCTGTCTGCATTCCTAAGTGTCACACTCACAGTTAGTCCTCTCCATTTTTCCTTGCTAGATAGCTTGTTAGTGGCCACGACACTCCAGAGTTCAGGAGAAAGATGATTCTGTGCAACTATTCACCTCAAGTTACTAAAGTATTTTAAAAGCACAGTGCTTGGTGCTAGCTCCATTTTTAGCAAGGAAAGCAATCAAAACACTTGAAAAGCTGTATTTCAGCTGTCAGGAATTTGGCTGAATGGCTAAAGCAAACACCCAAGGAGTCTAAAAAACCAACAAACCCGAAACCCCCTAACCTCCTTCCTGGTAATAAAAAACTCACATATCTGATGTACTTTGGCCCTGATTGTGCAATCATTCTTGGAACAGAGATCTCAAGATTTTGGAGGAAGTTCAGTCTGACTGACATGAAAAACTAAATTTCAAGTTCACAAATCCTTACATTAACCTGAAAACTGCCACTCACCTTCAAAGAAGCTGCCCCAATAAAGGACCACTCATCTTTTTGGTGTGGTTTTCTAAGGATATAAGGCCTATACAGTCTCACTGCATCTGTATATCCATAATAATTTGGAGGACTGTTGCAAGTTTCACCTAACCTTCTCAGAAAGATAGAAATATTGGAGATAATGTGATCTTATAGGTTTCATTACAGTAGGTGATCAAGGACTGAGATAAAACAATGTCCCTCAGAAAGGAATAACGATAGTGTGACGTTTCATCCTGTACACTCAGTTGAGAGACACAGATTTATAAGAAACCTGACTTCATTATTGTTGGTGCTCTTGTTTTCTGCTGGGATCCATTCTGGCTCCCTTCCACTTAGCAGTATTACGTAGAATGGGATGGCTATGACTTCCCAGCCTGTGATAATTGCTCGGGGTGAGAACTTGTAGTCTCAGAAGTTGGCTATCCTTGCTAGTGTCGCTGTTAGCTTAACACTTACTGCGATGATGCTAACGGTCACCTTCAGGCAGGCCCAAAGGACCCCTGCTGCCGAGATGATGTTATGTAGAAGGGTGATCTCATGCAGGCTTATCAGCAGAACACACAAGCAGAGCTGAAAGAGAGGAGGCAAAGATTTGGTAAAATTGTTAGTTTGAGACCATACAGCCCACCAAAAAATATTTGACACAGACTCCCAGCAACAGTAAGTTGGGCACAGATCTAAAGCCTAAAATTTTTCCTCAGAAACTGACAAACAGTACAGAATGGGACACAAGGACAGACGTACTTCCCTGTATGCCATGTTAGCAACAACAAAGAACAGGGAAGGCAGTAGGATGTGCCCCAGACAAAGCATAAGGCAATACAGGGTAATACATAGTAAAGTAAGAATGAAGGGTAGTGTACAGAAGTACAAACTCTTTCTAAACAGATCTTGGGTTCCTTTCACTTGTCTGTAACTTCAGGTTGCTATCTCACCCTGATTGCCTCGCTAAGTCAGGCTTCCCTCTCCCATCCCAGTATCGTTTTCTCAAACGCAGGAGACAGCTGGGATGACTGGAAAGCAAGAGACTGTAGGCAGAGATGTTGTGCAGTGATAACCTTTCTTATTTTAGGAGGCCATGTTGCATTGGAGCTTCTGGATGCAATTGTTTTTATGCACAAACTTCCCAAAAATAAGTTTCAGTTCTCCTTTTGAGCAGGACGAGGAGAAAGTATATGTTGATTCATTTTTTATGGATTTTAACTAAGCTTCCCTATAGCAAACACCTGGAGAGATGACCATTATTAAGCTAATCTTATCTAAAAAGTAAGATACAGGCAGGATTGCTCTAGGAAGTTAATAGTTCAGCTCAGCTAGTCTAAGATTTTCTCAACAGGAGGGAAAAAAGGGAACCCAGGGGAGAGAGTTCTATACCTGTGCCTGAAGATCAAAGGTCAACATGGAAAAACAGAGGTTCAGCATGAAGTATTGCGACTGTAGGCTTTCTAGAGCACCGCCCACTCGAAAGGCCATCATGCTTTGACTCTGAATGAGGATGATGGCACAGATCACATCAAAGGAGCCAACCAAAAGGATCAGAATGAAGCGGGCCTGATGGGAAAGAGAAATAAGGATGTGACTGGCTGTGCCAAAACAGGGACAGTCTTTAACCTTTAATCTTCCCACTGGAAATAATAAAGGAGTAAGGAGAACCAGGCTGCCTATTAATAGCATTGTAATAGACAACAATTAAAGATGACAGTTTGCCACACTGTTAAGTGGAAAAGATCAGGCCATGATTTTTGCCATTTGTTGCAACCACTTGGTAATAACCGTAAACTCACCTTGGCTATTTTGGTTTACGTTACCCTCGATGTAGTAGTTTTACAACTGTTAAGAGAAGCATAACCTCTGCACTCCCTGTAATATCATGATGACTTTTAGCAAGGTTTTTTTTGAGGTTTTATCATACAGTTTGAAGAAACAGCTTGCTTTGATAGAGACCGGCTCTAAGCTTCCTGTATGGCATAAACCACCTGGTAAGAATCTTCCCCCTTGATTTCAATGGGGACAGTGGGTTATTCTGAATGCTGTACTTACTAAATTTTGGAAAACATTGGTTTTGTCTGGGTTGTATCCACAACTTTGCTGGCATTCACACTAAATATCTGCTGCTTTAAAGATGGCTGAAGCAGCAACACATCCTTCATAATTACACTGATATAAGAATATTTATACTAGTTGATATAAGAATATTTATACTAGTATGCCTTATTCTGGCTCAGAAATTTTGCTCAGGAAGCAGGAGTTACAGTAATCCAAGTTACTTTTACAGTAGTAAAAAAAAGTCCTTAATAGTACATCTTCTACACCAGGCTTTACTTTGAGGTTCTTGTTTAATATATAAACTGATAACTGGGATCCATACCTTAAAGTAATTTGCATCTCTTTGATGCCTGTTCCTTATTGACCCTAACAAGCCAGTCTGCTGTAGATAAGTATGTTTAAGTAAATGTACAACTGATATGTAAACTGAATAGGCAAATTCTGCTTTGCTGTATCTTCCTAGCTTGGTTGCCACCTCTTCTATCAAAGAGTAATTTTTGGATGACTTCACAGCAAGGAACCTCCTTCTCACATTTGTGATAAACGTGTGACCACAAAAGGGAAGGACTTCTGAGAAGCACGGCAAGTGGAAGTTTAACTACAAATCTTAGTAACGCATAGAATACAATCCTTGTATTAAATTTTATTGTTATGAAATGCAAACAAGATAATCTGGAATGGCAGTACCTCCCCTAGCACATTGTATTTTTTTGTTTCCTTGCAGCAGGTTACCGTAACTCTCATAAAAATACATGGCTGCACTTACGGAGCAGTGGGGCTAATGGCTGTGCCCTTGCATATAGACTTGAGATTCCAGTTCTGTTTGTAGGTTAGATTTACGTGACTTTAGGCCAGTCATTTTATAGATGGAAATCTGAAGGAGAGTAGGTGAAGTGAAGGACACCTTCTGCAGTAATCCCTTGTGAATAAATTCTTTGATACTTATGTTACTTTCAGATACCGCCACAAAGAAACCCATAGAATAGCTCAGAGAAACAGATTTGCAGTGGTGGAGGTGCATGTTTTGTTACTCCATGGTAGGAATAATTCAGCCTGATTTTTCTCTGTTATCAGTGCCCTTATCACAGCTGTCTTGCCTTTCCAAGATTTTCAAACCCAAGATGTGGAGAAAAGCAAAGTTAATTAAAACCAGGAGACTAACCAGGAGTTTTGGCTTTTGCTCAGCAGAGAGAACTGTGAAGTTGACAATGGAACGAAACATCACTAGCAAGATGGAAAGAACAAAGACGATGAGCTCCTGGCGATTCTCCTGCAGGATTCCTCTAGTCACATAGTATACACAGAACACTGGGAAGGAGAAGGAAAGGTCAGTTACCAGGTGAGCACAAATTGCACATGGTGCAATTTTTCGATGCAAATCCAGATGACAAAATGGAAGTATCAGGACCGTGTAACTTTGGCTCCTCAGTCAAGAGCGTATCTTTATACTTACCAAGGAGCCTGAATCAGATACTTAAAATGAGTACTCTCCCCTGTCTTTAGCATACAAGACATGAAATAATTTGGTAGATTTTTAAATTACTTGTGAAGTAACACTTTGAAAATGGCAACATATTAGCTATCCAAATTAATCAGCAGCTGTGGTATGTTATTCTAGTAATACTATATTGAACAGTATGTTGAACAGTATATTTGAATTAAATGATGCAACACCATTTTTATTAAAGAACTGAAATTACATTATCTTCCCAGTGAGAGTAATTCAAGTAACTAACAAGCCATTTACTACTCGTACTCATACCTCTACAGTATTGTTTGCGTGGTTCTGACCGCTACAAATGGCTTGTGTGTTGAACTGAACTTAGGCTGGATTCCTAACAGTTTATTTTTGTTGTGGAAATTTTGAAACGCCCCACCCTGCAAACTATAGTCCAGAAAAGAACTGGTTTGGACAAGTTCTGAGTTACATTTTTATAAAATACATCAAAACCCACCACTCCTAACACCACAGTTAGCTGTCAGTGTTGGACCCTACGCTGTTTTGACAAAGCTTAAATAAGAGGCTTTCCTTTCGTAACAACAGGAATCAGTGCTTTGTTCTTATGTAGGATGCTCCTGCAAACACTAGTTAATTGTTACCATAAACAAAGTAACAACAGATTTCTTTTTCCAGAGGGCTACTTCCTGGATTCCGCACATCAAATAATCTAGTTTTGTTAGGCTGGGACATGGGGACAAAGTGTCGTAGCAGTTTTCAAAGTAACATAACAACTTCAGTCTCTCTAAAAAAAACTTCTAGTGAATTAACTTCTTTTTCACTTAATTATTAAGTGATTGAGAAAACTGAAAATGACTGGCAAATTACAAAGTGACTCATATGATTTTTTTGCATGCTTGTGACCTCAGGAAGACCTGAAAGATTTAAGACAGTATTTCCTTGTTTTGAAAATTCAGCTGCTAAATTGGAAGAAGTCTGTACAAATAATTTGAAAACAAACTTCTTCTGAGCATTAGCTCATTTCTGAAATAAAGGACATCCCCTTGTTCGTGGTAAGTGAACATTTTCCAACAAATTAAATCCCAAACCCTCTTTAAAGTAAATCTCTCTAGTGGTAAACCCAAGAGATTGTTACAGCCAGGGCATCTAGTTTTTCTTTAAAGAACTATTATCAGTTCTGTCAGTCTCTGTCTAGCCTATAGGAAACATGGTTTTGGCATGTTTATGGAGGTTAGTTTACACATCTTGAAATCTCAAGGTAAGCCAATCACAGTTTTAACACATTCCTTGAATTATGTTCCCTTTACTGACTAATACATTGAAACAACTTTTGTTTACATTAAACCTTTGAAATCTGAAGTAATGTTTTAAAAATACACGATTTTTCCTGATTTAAACCAGAGGCTTGGGAGAGGCGTGCGCTTCTTCCTGTGTGTGTGTTGCAGCACAGAATACTAATTAGTATCAACAGAAGGTAGGAGGGGGTAAAATAGATTAGCAAGCATGCTTTCAACTTCCCCATTTATAACATCATGTGATTCATTTGGTTTGTTATGAAGGTTCTTCATTTTTCTCTGAAGCACAAAACAGTGGTTGCTAACAAAAAAAGAGTGTGACAGATTGGAGGCACCAATGGTCTGTTCTAACATTGCAATTTTTGTTGGTATGCTGAGTCCTGTGTGAAAAGCTGCTAATCAAACCAGGGTTTTGGAATAAAAGTATTGTTTTATGTGTCTAATTATAGAATCTGGAACAAATCTATTGTCTTTGTTCCCTCTGGGTGAAAGCGTGAAAGCTGGAAAGCAATGACTGCTTATGATTAGTGTGTCCTTCTTGTACACAAGGTGTTACACCCACAGAGTCTATTCTTTTCTACACTGTTTTGGCCAGCGAGCCAACAGCCAAGACCTGCTAAAGCCACTGCAGAGGACTTCCTAAAATACTTACAGTTGTATTTATTTTCATGTTAAGTTTCACTTCTATTTAATACAAATGGACCCAGGAATATGAACCTAAGTTTCTACTGAAGCTGTAATTGCAAATATTCGGGGAAGTTTGGATTTTGCTTCCAGTAGGACAAAAATTATTAGACAAAAAAAAAAAAAAGAGAGCTTTAAAAAAAATGAGGTCCTTGTTTTCTTTTATTTAAGTACTTCAGGTGAAGCAACATCCTTGCAGGAACTTAACACAGAGAGATGACTTAACGTTTTCTTGTTTCAGATCAAACTGTGTATGTTTGGTTTCTTGCAATGTAAGAAGGTGCCTTGAAACCAACTACAACTCAGGTGTGAGCATGGCTCAGGTCAGGAGATGTACGTTCTATGACAAGCCTTGGAGCGTGGATACCTCTGAATTCCCCAGCATATTATGGCACAGACGTTAAAATGGGAAATGGTAAGCTCTTTCTGGCATAGCTGAACATTCAGTATATCTTACATAAAGTGACAGCTGTCTGAAAGCAAAATTATTGCCACACCTGCCTAATGAAACTCCAGTAAGAAAGCCAATTACAGCAAAACTTCCTAAAACCTGAGTATTTTTTCGCACTATTCACACATGAATATTATTTTGAATGACACCACATCCATTACTGATCCTTTCCCTAAAATACTACTGGGAAAAGCAACAATGGCAAAAGCATCTAGACGGTTAGTGCTAAACTAGCAGAAGATTCTACGTGTAACATTATCAGGCCAAATGGAGTGAAATAAGAAACTTCAGTTGCTGCTTAATTACTACCTTGGGAAAAATTGCATTTGTTTTAAAATACAAACAGTATGTTTCTTACCAACTCCAATTAACTGAATAAGAGAAATGGTGAAATCTTCCTCGGTTTGTCGAACGAGTGTCTCTACGGTTAGCCCTATCACACTTAGCAGAGACAAAATAGTGACACAGAAGTAGATCTTCACAGGAAATGATAGTTCTGAACAAGGTTTTATCTGTAAAGGAAGAAAATGTTTTAAACACGTAATGCAGTATAAACTAGTTGCTGTTCCTAAGAAACACATTAAAGCAAGTGTCGTTGGCTAAAGGACAAAAGTGCAGGGTTTCCCTTGGAAAAAGGAAGAGAAACTCTCTGCGATTGAATTCGAACTGCAAAACCGCTGAGGAAGGGAGAAGTCCAACTTTATTCCGTGATTAATCTCAGCCTAGATGTTTCTGGTGTTATATCTACAGCCTGCCTTCTCCTTTTCTCAGTCCCTCGCGATGTTCAGCAAGCAACTTTTTCACAGTACCCCGTTATCCAGACTTTCGGTTTTAGAAAACCGCGGAGAAGGGTTCACTCCTGAGCGAGGGGAAAAGGATTTGAGCGAGAGATTTTTTTTTTTTTCCCCCCATTCACCCCAGGCAGCCTAAACGTCGGACACCCGAACTGCACCACGCTATCAAAAATAATTTTACTTTCTTGTGATGTTTGGCAGTGAGAAAAAAAAAAAAAAAAGGCCGGGGGAGGGGGGGGTGGCCGTTGCTCGCGGCGGGGTAGCGGGGGTACTCACGGGGCCGCAGGGCGTGGGGATGAGCTGCCGGTGCCGGGGGGTGAGGTTCGGCAGAGGGGGGGCTGCGGCGGCGCTGGAGGGGGAGAGAAGGGAAGGGGGAGAGAAAGAAAGGGGGAGCGGGGGGGACGGACGGACACACGGTCACCGACACCAGCCTCTCCCCGCTCCGCTCCCGGGCGGAGCGAGTCCCCGCGCCGCCGCGTTGGGCCGTACCAACCAGAGGTGGGTGCGGGGTGGGGGTGGAGCGTGTCGGCCGAGGCTCCTCCCCTCCCCACGCCCCCCACCCTGGTAAGGAGGCGGGGGAGCGGGGAGAGCCGCCCCCCCCGCTCAACGCTTGGTTCCGCCCGGCCTCCTTCCTTCCCTCCCTCCCTCCCGCGAATGGCGCGAAGCGCTGCGGCCTTCTCGCCGTTACCTGTCGCCGCCGCCGCCGCCCTCCTCCATGGCCGCTCCGGTGCCGTCCCCCTCCGGTAACGGTACCTACATGGCTACAACGGTCGCGCGAGGGTTCCGGGCAGCGCCCGCACTTCCGGGGCAGGCTGAGGGGGACGGGACGTCACTTCCCCGTCCCGGGCGGGAAGCGCCCTCGGCGTTCGTTCCCTCCTTCCCTCCCTCCCGTTCCCCCCCCCCCGCCCCCCACCGGGGCCTGCGCCTTCTCCTCAGCCTCGGGGGTTCCCCCCGGCCCCGCCGGTGTTGCCGAGCGACCGCTGGTCTCCTCGGACCGTGTCAGGCGCTGCGACGGTTCCCGCCCTGCTGGGTCGGGGAGGGACCGGCCTCCCGTGAAAGGCCTGGCGGGGCTCTGGGGGGTGGGTGGTGGGTGTGATCGGCTGCTGCGTCCCCTGCGACCCGCTCTTCCTTTGTTTTTCCCCCTTTTTTTGTGGTGTTTTTTTGTTTTGGTTGGTCGGTTCTTACGTCCCCTTCCTTTTCGTAAAATGGCCTCCCGTTGCCCGCCCCGCGGTGACAGGGAAACAAACGGCAACCGTGACAAAGGGGCGCAGGCCCCGCGCCCTTCTCCGCGAAGGCAGCTCCGTTCCCGGAGCTTTATCCCCCGCCCGGGGGTGTCCGTTGCCGGAGCAGAGCTGGTTCCCGTGGACAGCATTCTGCCCGTCCAACCCCCCCACCCCTTCCCTCCATCCACTCTGGGCGGAGGCGGTGCGCGGCTGGGCCCGCCTTCCCCTGCCCGAGGCGGCGGCGCGGCGGGGCAGGTGAGAGCGGGGGCGGCCCCAGTCGGCTGCTCCGCTCCGGGGGCGGGGGGGGGGGAGGTGGCCGGTGCCCTGAGGACCGAAGCCCGGTTTGAGCGGGAGATCCTCTCGGCTTTGTCAGCGGGAAGCCCACCCCTCCACCCCCCCCCTCCCCGGGTGCTGGCCGTGATGCGCTGACCGGCCTCGGGGTGCTGTCGGCGGGAGGGGAGAAAGCAGCGGCAGGGCTGTGCTGGTCCTGATGTAGGGGAAGATCCAGAGGCCGTTGTCTGAAAACTGCTGGCCCAGCTGCGGCATGCCCTGAGGAGGGAGGTGGTCGGTGCTACCTCTTGCTGCGACGCCGGTGCTCTCTGAAAACTCCTTGAGCCGGCTCAGAAAGGACGTGGTACAGCATCGCTCCCTCGAAGGTCTCTCAGTCTCGACGGGAAAGGCAGAGCTCCTGCCGCTCCTCCCGTGTTTGGGAGGATGCTCCGTCAGCTCCGAGATGCTGCTGCATCCAAAAACGTGTGTCTGCGTGGTGGCTGGTTCTGAATGCGAGGAGGGAAGATTTTAGGACCGGGTGACGAGAAATGCAGCTGAAGTGCAAGAAAGTACTAAGCCATTTCACTCTTTTAGCATCTTCCCCTCTGTATGGGAGATGTTAATAGTTTTGCAA
The DNA here is from genome assembly GCF_026419915.1 of Harpia harpyja. Lineage (NCBI taxonomy): Eukaryota > Metazoa > Chordata > Aves > Accipitriformes > Accipitridae > Harpia > Harpia harpyja. Next base: position 3,033,038 of record NC_068946.1, read on the forward strand.
TTGTATTTACAGTCAGTGCTTATAAGTATCTTGGAAGCTCTCGTTATCATTTAGTGAAAGAGCGTTAATAATTACAGCTTACTTGGGATGCTGAATTCCGTGCATCCATTGTGTTGGAAGCAGCATTTGGGTGACCTGTGTTGCATAATAGTAGATTAAGAAATACGCGCACCAAGCCTCTGTTTTTTCACGACCAGATTAACCTTAGTTTCTCTAACACTTGCAACATTTTTTGGGCTTTTATATTTTTGTGTAAGGTGTAAAGGTGGCTTTATAGAGTTCTTCGTGGATTTTGTCAAAGGAAAGTATCTGTCTTTATATATAGGTACTAACAAGTGGTCGGAAAAAGGGCAGCAATGGCTTTTTATCTTCACTGTTAGATGGTGGTCATTCCAAAGTCCAGAGCACTTCCAGTCTTAGGCAAATGAATGCAGTGAGAAACGTGTGTCATACATGTAGTGCTGATGGTCAGAATCTGCTTGGCTATTTAAGAAATTAGAGCTGCTGACCATAAGGTATCGGTTTTGAGGTGAGCTATGTCATAAAAGAATTTTGTATTAAATTTGTTAGAGTACCTGACAGATGCTCGCCGATGAATATATTTCAATCATAAAAAATATTACTTAGTATGCTCTGTGGAAGAATCGTGAAGGACTCTGTGCATAACCAGGGTTGCAAGAGATAGTTAAAAAAACACAGAATCTGTAGTGCTGGAAATGCTATGCTTTATTTTCATGATAAACCATGTCTTGGTATAATACATGTAATTTTTAAAAGATGCTATATGTCCTCCTTCAGGTGACTGCTTTGTCTCTTGTTGCTGTATGTGTTACCTTTAAATAACTTTATTCTTTCAGTTTTAAGGATGGACTCTGGTTATCTTGAACTCTGGCTATCTTGTTGGCTTTCTTATTTTTGACAATTTTTTAAAAATTAGGGTTAAACCTGCAGTTTCTCATGAAAAGAAAGTTTAAGTGAATACTATTACAAGGATTTTTGACATGTGTCAGTGATAATCTCACTGAAACAATTTAATACTCGAGTTGGTTTTATCTCTTGCCTTTTGTTTTTTTATCAAATATGGCTCTGAAAGAACTCTTCATTTTCTCACTTTATGCTTACTTTTAAAGAAGATGACTAGGTGGTGTTAGGGTTGGATGAAGACAGCTCAGCTGGCTGCCCTTATCTAATCTGTAGCTCTATGGTAGAACACCTCAGTGAAGGCCAGGTGCGGAGAGTGTGACAGGGCCATGTTGTAAAGTTGACGAGCCCTTGCAACTGGATTTTTACCAGCTGCTTCACCCCTTGTGTCTTTGCAGTTTTGGAGGAAGGGGGATGTGACACGGGCCTCCCCTTCACCAGAGAAGGAAAATTGATTTTGCTCCCTTTTAAATTGTGTTAGAAAACTACTGCTGTAAAACTTTACATGAGGTCAGTTTCATGGGGTTTTTTTCTCTTTTATGCATTTGACTTCACTGTAGAATATTATAGTTTCTTTGGAAAACATTTCGTATGAAACAACTAATGCAAAAACATGGTGTGCGTGTCCTTGTTAACTAGTGTTGCTTCTGCATTTTTTTTTTTGCAAGATTTGGTGTTTCTTTTCTTCTGAGACTGTAGAAAACGATCCCTGTAGACATACTGCTCTTACAGTGATGAGGTTAAACTGTACTGGTGTCAATTAAGTGTAGATGATGTGTGTGGATTAAGAGTAGATGATGTGTACTAGTCCTGGTCTGGATTAAGAGTGACCTTTTTCCCTGCAGCCTTAAAATTTCAGGGGGGAGTGGTTCCCCCTGTTTGATCTATCACGTGTCCACAAATATATTTGTTGTAGTTGGAGTGAGAAAAGGGGGCGATATTTATTTCAGAAGCTGTGAGCTGGTGCTAATTCAAAATGTTGTTAAAACTGTGACACCATTTCCACAAAAGCACAGTACAGACAGCTGTCATTTCTATATATTCATGCAGGCTGCCTGGCAGCAAAACAATGTTTATTCCCATGAAGGCCACTTGCACACAATAGAAAACAGCATAAGCAATTTAGTAATCGAACCAAGTATGACTGCTCTGTTAAAAACTGAGGGGAGAGTAATAGTTTTTTGTTAAAACTAGATGCTTAAAAGCACAAGCAGATGATGTCTTTATTTTCTTCACTCTTAAGTCTTCTGATAAAAGGTTTTTCTCTGCTTCTGTTTTAAGTTGGAATGTATTTCTGATTAAATTTTGAACTGCTCTGAGTAGAAAGGGAAAAGGAGCTTGAATGCAGGTAGTCTTATGAATATGATGTCTTAAAGCTTAAGAAATTGGCGAGTTGTTCAATTGGTAATTAGCTACTTCTTGTAAGTCAGAATTTGTCTGACACTCTCAAAGCCTATCCTGTGTACTTTTTCCACCTTTAATACAACATTTTTATTGCTAATGTGGTTAAAAGTTGGAGCAGATACAAGGAAGAGTGTAAAGTGCACTGCATGCTGTTTGTTCTTTTGAGCTGGAAGATTGAATGTCTGTGTGTAATCCAAGAGAAACGGTCTACTAACCACTGCCACGTTTTCATCTATTGGTAAACATCAGCTGCTGGTTGGTCTTAAGGGAAGACGACTGAATTAGTTCCAGATGGAGAACTCTTTCAGCCCGTTTTAGGCTTCCCAGTTGATTTAAGACAGCAGGTCAGTAATCTAGGGGAGTAGTTTTGTTCTTATTTGCTGTTCTGCTTCCTGCCGTGTGTGTGCAATCAGTGATATCAAATACGATATTGCAGTGCTGCTGAGGGTAGGAGTTTTGTGCTTAATTGCTTTTGTTTTAATTGAGTAATATAAACAGAAGAAGTATTAACAAAGTTGTGGTAACTAACCATTTTGAATGTAGAGGGGTATTTTTTTTTAAGACCTGAAAAAGAAGGAGTCATCAAGAATCCATTTTTCTTAACAAATTCTCTTAAAGAATGCGTATCTTCCTTCAAAGTTTTGTCTTAAACTGGGTTAAGACAAGTATATGGTTTAACGTGAGTGTGTCAGAGGGTCTTGTACCTCGGTGTGCTGCTAGCGTGATTTCCTGGTAAAATGGAAAGAGGTAAGGGGATAGGGATGGCAAGCCTCTGTGCATGGTTGTAATAACAGAAATAGAGAACATGAGGAATGGAAAATTTCAGTGTAAAGTAGCTGCTGTTTAGAATATTGAGACTGACATGATATAGTTAACTCTTTCGTACCTCTATATGATTTATCTTGAGATGCCACATTGGACATTAAAAAGGCATGAAGAAAATAGAGTATCCTATTCACCTGTTCACATGCTAACAAAATCAGGGCAGGTGCAGTAGCTCTTGTTACAACTCTTGTATTTTTGCTTGCCATTGATTATTTCTCGTGCTGCCATTGTTTGATGCACTGTAGTATTATGATCTCATTTTGGACAGCTTTTCCAAGATGTCTGGTGATTAACTTCCCACACAAGAATTACTTTTTAACTGTATAAGGTCCGCTGTCTTGGCTATCCAGCAAATGTGCTTCTGGAAAAAAGTATTTCAAATGTAATTTCCCCTAGTATTTGTTTGTTGAGGAGCGAAAGAGGTCATGTCTGTCATTTCATTCTTACCTGATTCATCCTATGTTCTTTTGCTTATAAAACACAGGCTGCAAAATAGAAAGCAATAAATGCGATGTGTGTTTGTTTTAATGTTGCAGATAAGCCGCTCAGGTGCAATTTCTTTCCTTCCTAATACAGACTTTGAATCTGTTAGTGTTTTGACTAACTAACATTATGTGACTTGAGAAGAATAAAGGTCGCGGTGTGTTTCTGTTACCCTCTGTACTCTTCTACTCTAACTTGCCACATTTCATGTGATTTGTAAAAGGAGGATGCTCTAGTTGCAAATGATTTAATGCATTTTTCTGTCAGATCTTTTAAAAAGGCTTTAAGAATTATTGCCAGTACTAATACTGAATTGCAAGCTATAATAGTACTGCATGGCAAAATAAGTAATGTTGCATTATTTACAAGTAATTAAATAGAGAACAAGTTTGTTTGGAAAGCTCTTGGATGTATTTTCCTACTCTGTTCACCTAGGTCTTATACTTACCAGGATAACTGTGTTTATGATTACTGGAAGTTACAGTCCTTGATTATGGATTGCTCAATTTGACTTGAGTTGATAACAGGTTAATTAGTACTAAGGGTCTAGGCTCCTGCCCAGATTTTCTCAGTTGTGAAGATTTTTCTGTTGAATGGTTATAAGAAGACCTTAGACTGAGATCAAAGAAACTGTAGAATCTTGAAGAGGAGTTAATTATAATTGAGAAGGCTGTGTTGACATGCTTTAGAGGAGAAAGAACTTAAAAACACATGAAGTCTTTTGTGTGTGTGCGTGCTATTTTAGAATAAAAAAATCTCCCTTAGATAAGTTCTTAGTGCTTAATCTTGGTATCGTGATATTAGGAGTACAAAATCCAGTCTGAAAGACAAGCTACAGAACTCTTTTTATCTTTGATAAACTGCAGGTGAAATGTGGTATCTTTGCTGCGTTAGGGATTTAAAATGTCATTACGTTCAGAGCTACATACTTTTTTCCTTCTTTCTCTTTTTTTTCATTCTTAGGCAGAAAAAATGGAATAGACCACATGAAGAAGCATGTGAAGTTTATTTTTATGCAAGATGTTATTCGGAGGACCAAGCATACTTTTTCAGGCCACGGGAGATGAAAGACTAATGACATATTTTTGTTTTGTCAAAGTGCTGTTCTGTGCTAAGTCAATGTTGGTTTGTATTAAGGACAAATACTAATTTCTTAATGCCAGCATGTCGACTATGACAAGTGCTCAGACACCAGAGGAACCTAATCCTCCCCCGCTTGAAGAAAAGCCAAAGGGAAAATCACTATTTCATTTCGGTTCGCTCTTTGCTAACAGGAGTGAAAAATTCGTAATTGCTAGGAGTGATAGTGTGCCAGAGGAGAATGTTCTGAAAATAACTATCACGGAGACTACGGTCATTGAGTCAGACTTGGGCATCTGGAATTCTCATGCTCTCATCTACCTCACTTTGTGGTTTTTCTTCAGCTTTTGCACTCTTTTTCTTAACAAATATATTCTTTCATTACTGGAAGGAGAGCCCAGCATGCTAGGTAACCCTACCTTTCTTTTACGCTTTAATTCCAGTAAGATATTTGACAATACCAGATACTCCTATATAAAGTTGAGGGACAAAATTGTTCGACTGAAGTGAAAAAGGCCTAGTTAGGAGATGTGGGGCTGGATCTTGGGGCTGGGAAGTTACGAGTTGTGATCCCGGCCTGTGAAGGGGCTTCTGACTGTCTTTTCCTCCGCTCGCTGAAAGATGGTATGAAACTTTGCTCATAGAGGAGCCTTAAGATGGTGTTTGAGAACTAAGAGCTGGAAAGAAAAATGTTATTTTTTGTTTTCTGTGTTGGAGGGTAGTGTGTTTTTTTGTTTTTGTTTTTTTTTAAAAATCCCAAAATCTTCAGTCAGTTGTTGATAGTCTCCAGTGCTGTTAAGATTTTGATTGTCTGCACAAGTGCAAAAGTTGCCTTTGTGTGATCTCTATTATCCAATGGGCTGCTTCTTTCTTTTTTTTTTTTTTTTAAGGGGGTAACAAAGGGCACTTAATCTGTGAACCAGATTTTTAAGGTGTATGCCACCTTTGTTTTATTCTGCTGCCTTGCTGGTAGAAGGAAAGGGCTTCTCTGAGAATTTATAAAATCTAGACAGCAGTTGCCATGTTTCTTAACAGCTAAAAGTACTACACATAAGTTTGTCTAAGAAATTTTCTTATGTTGCTTGATTCGTCATGTTCCCATCATCTTCTGATTTTATTTTATTTTTTCCTCTCATCTTTCTTTAGGTGCTGTTCAAATGCTTTCAACCACCTTCATTGGCTGCATAAAAATGTTTGTTCCATGCTGCTTGTATCAACACAAAACACGCATCTCTTATCCACCCAATTTCATCATGATAATGCTGTTTGTTGGACTAATGAGGTAAATAGTTAAATATTTCCTAGAGATCTGTCTGGTTGCTTTGTTGCATTTTTCTGAACGGAAGCGTATTTTCATGGCTCTCTTCCTTTTCATTCTTGATTGGAAAGTGTTTGGAGTATTCACCTTTTGCCCCCCCAAAATCACAGGATAATTTTATTTTTAGTTCCTATTGCAAAATGCTACGTTCCTTTTTCCAGCTGTCAGTTTTTTGGCTAGCTTGGCTTCCCATCACATTTAGCTTCTTTTAGAACACACTTCTCTTTCCATTTACTTTTTTCCTGTTCTCTTTTGAGGCTGATGTTTGTTTAGCGTACTAGTTTTTATTATGATGTTGCTTTGTTCCCTTACCTTTTCCAGCAATTTGCCTCAAAAGTGATACAGGCTATTAACATTTATCTTTTAAAAAAGTAAATATTTGCTGTGTGCTGGGATAGTATCAGTTTGTGGTCTTGGAGGGAATAAGAATATATGATTTGGTTTTCTCCATGCTGCAAAATTAATAAAGGATAATAGGATTCATATTAATTCAGAGTAGCTTTATTGTAATAACTGTGCCACCCTGTTGTTTAATTTCATGGTTTAAAGTGTGGTAAATATGTAGTGTACCTAATTTACACTAAAGATGGATAACTGCAAATTATAACATTTCCTTGGTGATTTACTGTTTATCAGCAGAATTTTGCTAACTTTTTCAGCTGAGCCTATTGAAAACTTCAGCTTAAAACACTGTCATCTGAAGTTTGGTTAGAGTGCATTAAAAAGTGAACTTTGATGTTTTCTGAAAGTCCATGGCACATCTGTAGAAATTGGACAATTGCCCAAGGTTGCCTTCATTTGTGCTAAATAAATAATAATGTTTAAGCCAAAGTGGAAAGAAATAGACCTGACACATTCCACCTCACATGTGCTGAGGAGTAAAGGTGTGCAGCTGATCGGTTACTGCGGTTCAGTCAAGCTACTATGATTCGATAACTTGATTGCCAGCTACACCTGTCTATATTCTTAGTTACTGCAGCTCAAATTTATAAGCCTGGAGAAATCATAATGCAATTCTTTTTTAAGCATCATTTTATTTTCTGCTTAATTTCATGTGTTGTTCTACTACAGATTTGCAACAGTAGTCTTGGGTCTTGTCAGCTTGAAAAATGTGGCAGTTTCATTTGCAGAAACCGTTAAAAGCTCTGCACCTATTTTTACTGTTATCATGTCTCGGATGATATTGGGGGAATACACTGGTGAGTATTTGACTGTTGAAATGTGATTTTTTTTTTTTTTTTTTTTTAAATAATACTGTCACTTAGTTGGCCATGGACAAGGAAATTCCACTGAAATACAGAAAATGCAGCTGGAAGAATTATTCTGTTTGAACACTATAAGTAGAGTGTATATATAAGTAAAAAAGGATTTATTTTAATGCAGCTGTGTAAGGGCAGTGTTGCTCTGAAGTTATTTTTCTGTCAAGAAAATATTACTGCAGCCTTGAATAACTGAAGTTCAGTGTGTTCCTTCTTGTAAGGACAGCTTGCTGCTCAGAATTTAAAATTCTTGAATTTCATCACTCTGTTCACTCTGTGATTAAGAAAAAAAAAAAACCGCCACCAACCAACTGGCTTACAATATGATTTCTCCCAGTCCACAATATAATTTCCTTGTGATTCCACTTGCAATTGCACGCTACTTGCTTGAAGAGATTTTGCTAGTTACCAGCTATAAGTCATAGGAGTAATGCAGAATCCATGTATAGATTGCTTTGTGATGGAAAATGGCAAAAGACTGAAATAAGCCAGAGGAAGAAGAGTAATTCAATCACAGAGTAAACAGGGAGAGTATAATTTTCTTCTGTCATTTGGTGAAAAAGATGAAACGAAGACAGTCATTGGTCCGTTTTCTTTCTCCAAGGGAAGTAGTTTTATCAGTGAGTATATGTCCATGTTTTCAAGCGCACCCTGCTATTGTCTGAGATCTCACTTTAGAACCTCTGTACTTTAAAATCCAGTCAAATAAGTTGCTCTTTCTTTCAACTAAAGAAGTTAAGGTGGAATTTAAACTTTAAAAAAAACTATAGTATCTGGGACGTGTAATTGCAAGTACAGTAATTAAACTCAAGATTTAAATTTTTCTTTTCATTTGCAGGATTGCTGGTTAATCTCTCTCTGATTCCTGTTATGGGTGGGCTAGCTCTCTGTACAGCTACTGAAATCAGTTTCAACATTCTAGGTTTCTCAGCAGCTTTATCTACTAATATCATGGACTGGTAAGGCATAATGATAGTTGTGTATGTGGAATAAAGGAATTTTATTTATTGGTAGATCGAAGAAAATTGTTGCTTGTGGTCGTTTTATACCAATGTTTAAATGTTGGTATTTAAAATGTATTTTTAACAGAAGATACAGTTCCTCTATCATATCTGTTAGCATTAATGAGATTAAAAAATAGTATAACTCTGTTAGTCTAAAGGAGTTAGACCGAACTCCTTTCTGTAGTTGCATGATGTGTAGAAAACGTACCTACCCGTCTAAGGGAAACAACTGTCTGTCTTGTGGATTGATTTATTTGTCTTAACTAAAACACAGATAAATGGTGTTGGTTTTTTTTCCAGTTTGCAAAATGTCTTTTCCAAAAAACTACTCAGTGGAGATAAATACAGATTTTCGTAAGTATTTAAAATATTTCAGGTTTGATTATAGGTGGAATTTGCGCTGCATAAGGAAACCATGTATTTATAATTATATTGCACCAAGATTTTTTTTTTTTTCCCCTCACACTGTGACAGCTTTAACTTAAATCATTTTATCAGGGAAAGAAAACTCCTCTATGCTCAGATACCACTGTGGTAGATCAGAGTCTCATAATCGGCTAAAACTGTCCACACACCCAAAATGAGTCATCTTTCACAGAAATAAGTCCTTATTCTGCAATCATAAAACATACCTTAACGTTGGTAGGCATGCAGAAATGAACTTAAGAACTCGCTCGATATTTTAACTATGAAACACGAGCCAGGAGTAAAATCTCGTGGTAAAATATACCTATAACTATATGTATGTATTTTACCACAAGATAAAATGCTAGCTTTGGTCTTCAAAAGATGTGCCTCTTATCTTCGGTCCATCTCAGCCAACACAAAAAGCAAAACACTTTCTTTGCAAGAGATTGCTGAATTTGTTGTCCCCAAAGCTTGGTAGATGGCTTTTATTACTTTTCTGGTATCTGTAAATACAGTAATGATGCAGCTTTCTTCAGCTCTAAGAAAGAGAAAGCTTTTAATAATTTTAACCATTGTTTCTTCTCCTTTGTAGAGCCCCAGAGCTTCAGTTCTACACAAGTGCTGCTGCAGTGGTTATGCTTATTCCAGCATGGATATTTTTCATGGTAATTTGAATTCACTAACATGGATTTATGTTTTCTTTTTTACTTGAGGACAATGTGCAACTAAGATTAAGATTAATTTTTACTTTTAATTCTTCCCATTTTTTTAAAAATCACCCTGAAATGCATTTCATCTTACGTGTGCAAGAGATTGGGGGGGGGGGGGTGTAAAAAAGAGAAATTTTTCAAAGAAATAATCTAATATAGACATGAGTTGACAAGTGACCCAGAAAGCCTGAGTTTATCTCAGGATTTTTGAGATCAAATCATAATTTTGTCTAAGTGCATTTAAAGTTTTAGATAAAGACTTGAAAACCAAATCTTAAATATTTCTTGACTTTCTGCCGATATTCACATGGCTTACAGGAATATTAACTCTCTGAAAGCAAAATTGAGCTGAAGTAAGTATAGCGTATCAGGTTAAATATGTATCCTTCATATTCTGACATTTCATTGCCATGCATCAGTGTTCAAAAAAGAAAATATTTCACAGGCAGACTGACACTGGAAAGGTCAGTCGGATGAGAGCTGTTTTTCTAATATATTCTAAACGTCCTGTATGCTTTAGGTTTTGTTTTGCTGAAGTTTAAATGTAAAACTTACCTGCTTATAATAATAACGAGTTGGGTGCAAAATCACTTTTAGATTTGCTTATAAACTAAACTCTTAAAGTCCTCCTTTTTTGTTCTTTAGGATGTGCCTGTGATTGGGAAAAGTGGGAGGAGCTTCAGCTACAACCAAGATGTTGTCATACTTCTCTTAATAGATGGAGTCTTGTTCCACCTACAAAGTGTTACAGCCTATGCCTTGATGGGAAAAATTTCTCCTGTGACTTTCAGGTAAAACTGTATTTTCATGTCAAGAACACTTGTTTTATTTTCTTTTTTTCTTGCCTAGTATTTTTGCTTGAGAACTAGGCAGTAAAGGTGTTGGGCAAAGAAATAAATAATGTAAATGCATAAATGCTTCAAATTAAGAAGAAAACTTTTCACATCCGTATCACCAAAACTTGGTGGTTTGCTCGCTCACTGTGTGAGGAGAGCAGCATTTGACCCATGCTGTTGAGCTTGTGGAACAGGTGCTCGCATTTGCTAGCAGGTGTGTTGTATTCAGGTTTAACAGCCATTCCTTAAAGCTGGTTAATGAGACTGAACAGATTCACTGAACCTCTAGATCCAATGTTTAAGCTGCCATTTGCTTCAGTGATAGGGCAATGCTTATTACATACATTGTGGTGCAGTACAGAATATGAGCGATCAGCTCTGTATTCCTTTCTTCTGAAGCATGAGACCAGCATGTCAAGTTGTATTTGTTGAATTTGATGTGTTCTCTAAAGACAGCTTCCACCTACATTGTCGGTCATTGGCAGCTTTGTTAGGCTGTTGCACAATTCTGATTCAATAATTGGTCATTTGTGTGAATAGCCCTAGGGCCTGTGGGGTAATCCTGGTCCTAAACTCCGAAGGCTTCTGCTGTATTATACTTTCAGGTGCCCCTGCTACAGTCTTGTGACAATTCGCTGTTACACACACGCTTACTCTGAAGTTGTTAGTCTTCTCTACATAAGAGGATGTAAAAGCATATATATTCATATTTACATGTATACAAAATTTCTTAATTACTTCCTATAATGTTATTGGTATGATTTAGTTATTGATTCTTTTCAAGTTATAGTGCTATATTACCTGAATAGTAGCAGCATACTTGCAAATGGTAGTTATGTTGCTAGTGTTCTGTTAGCATTTTCTGGATGTCTGTGTTAGCTAGAAATGAATTGCTATCGCTGTACTGCATACTTAAAAGCAATGAAAACAAAAACCTGCGGTGAATTACTCGTACTAGCTCTAAAATTAAGATGAGCGTAAAGATACGAGTGCTGATATACAAGCAATTTGGTATTCGTATTAGCTTCATGAGGAAAAGTAGAGTCTGAGCTGGTGTTTAAAAAGCGAGGAAAACAAAGAGAGGTCCCACTGCATTAAAGCATAGTTGTGTGTGGGATATGAGAAAGCTTTCTTTGGCTTTAATTTTTATATTCCTTTGCAGTGTTGCTAGTACTGTGAAGCATGCGCTGTCAATCTGGCTAAGTATTATTGTGTTTGGTAACAAAATCACAAGCCTCTCGGCCATTGGGACTGTTCTAGTGACAATTGGAGTTCTACTATATAACAAGGCAAAGCAGCATCAGCAAGAGGCTATACACAGCCTGGCAGTTGCAGCCCCGCAATCCGCACAAAGTACAACTGAAGATACTGAGCCACTCATTTCCAAGGATCTGGAACCATATGATTAATACGGCCATTTATTCTTTCAACCTAGTGTAGCTCAAAGGAACTCTTCCTGAAAGTGGTTATTTCTTCAACTGTTGATGCTGATTTGGTTCCTTTGAGTTCATGACAGGTCAAGCCTGGGACCTGAAGCAGAGAGAAAACAATGGGAAGAATCCAGTAAGCTTTGATTTACTGAGAAACTGATATACCAAACAGAGGACCTGGTGTCATGTAATGTGGTAAACGTGGGATTTATTGTCTTTCCTTGACTGCAAATAACACACAAGCCTCTATATTAGAGAGACAACTTCAGTGTCCTGTGGGAAAATTATTCCTTTCTCCCTACCCATCAAAATAATGTGAAAACATGGACCCATCACTGGATTCTGCTTGCTTGCAGTGGAATGAAATTGGTGCGTAACTGAAATTCCTAGTTGTTTGGTGCTCTACGCTGCCCACATCCTCCATCATTTGTGTGCATTGTAGACCTGGAAGAAGGAATGAAACAAATGACTTACTCTGGTGTACGTTTAGTTGAAGCAAACTGTGGAAATGAGTCCATGCCCCAAAGCAGTGATGAGCTGCTATTTCTGACTACAAGGCTAGGAATGAAAAGTGATTTTTCTACTAAAATTTAACAGAAATATCGCATCCTGGTTGTGTATTGACAATATTGAAATGCAAGTGTACACACATATACATACACTGTATAAATGGACTGTTGAATTAAATATTTGCAGTTGCTTAGAGGTAAAAAACACTGAAAACTTTTGGTGGTAAAGGAAGCAGGATCTCTATATTTCTATAAGAAACCATTTTAATATTTTACTTTTTTGCATTTTATTATGTATTTCTGTTATGAGGGAATAAATCGATTTTTTTGGTATTATTTCTAAGAGTGCAACAAAATACCGCCTTTTAGAAACTCAGGGTTATAATTCTGACCTATGTGCAAAGTATTTCTATTGTTCCTGATTATGTAAACAATCTCAGAGGTATCTGTGACAGATGGAAGAGAGGTCACTAAAGGGAGGAATGTTAACCATAAACTGAGGCTAATCTTTATTTCTACTGCTCTTAAGTTTTCTTTAAAAAAAAAAAAAAAATCTGTTTTGTGGTAGATCAAAGATTAAAAGTAAACTTTCCTTTCAAAAAATTCTTAAGTATTAGTGCAAAAAAGCACATGTAGCTACCAAAACATTCAAATGGACTTTTTGGTAACAAAATGAAATTAACAATTAAAGTGAACTGATTTTTAATAATTGCCACTCTTCTGAAAGATTGTAGCATGGCATTAGAAACATGGATAAAGTGGTCTTTTATGGTAAAAATAATTTCTAATGGGAAGTTACCAGTGGAGTTCCTGCAAAATTTAAGCTCATGCTTACGTTTCTGCATGTGAGGTATTCCATTAGCTTTAGTGAACTATTCCTGCAGAGAGCAGAGCAAAAATGTATTCCGAGGGAGTCCCTCTGAAGAAGCCTGTCTTCTGTTTAAATAGCGTGTGCTTGTTTTGTCTTATGCTTACTTCAGGCTACATTCCTATACATGACTGGTCACCTGGGGCGTATTCCCTGAAGATTTGAGTGGGAGGGAAATGTGAATTTTTTTCATCATTGTATATGTGATGTCTGTGGTTTTTTGTTTCTTTGTACTCCTATCACTTTTACAAAAGCTGCGGACTATGGGGTGGAGCTCTGTGGTTTTTTGGTTTTGTTTTTTGTTTTTCCCGTTATGCTTTCAAAAATCTCAGTGTATTTGGCAGAAAACAAGTCTGGTTTGCATCATATTTCTACTCTTGTTGGAAAACAGAAATACAAATGGCTTTCTGGTTGCCTAGCTCTGTTCTCATGTAAACTGCTTCATTAACTGGTTGAGCTTCATTTTAAAAGCTAGCAGGCTTTTGCCTTTCCTATTGCTGGAAAACTTTTTGTGAACCAAACAGCTGGGAGGATTTTGGAACTTGTAGTTTCTGATACATGTCTAAGCTTATTAGTGGCTGGTTTAGCCCCACGTGTTCTGTGGCAGCATGATAATCGTGTTTTACTAGGGGTTTGTTTTCACAGTGTTGATCTTATGTACTTTTCTATGCAGTCTTCTTGGCCTTTTATTAGATTAAACAAACCAACCTCTTTACTGTCTACTTGTAAGACCTTTTTCTTCCTCCAGTCATACCGGTAATCCTCCTTTGCCGTTGTTCCTGTTGGGTAAACAAGAACTGGTTTGTTCCATGTTAAGAATTCTTTACTGTATTACACTCCAGCTATCTGCCTTTTTGTTGGTTTGGATGATGGCAGGGGTACTGCCCGCTTCCTTCTGGAAAGCCCTCTCTTGAAACACTAGGGTTTCTTTCACCGGCGTTTCTCACAGCCGCACCCGATACTTGTGCACTGACCAAGATGAGCTCTGTGAGCTAGAGATACGCGGGTTATTTGTTTTACATTTGTCAAGGAGGCTCTCATAGAAACAGCACGTCTTCCTTAAAATGTGAATTCCTGAAATAACACAAGTCCTTGCTGAAGAACACAGACTTGCAGATGGAGGGTGTTACTTGCAGCAGTTAGCATGTTTCTAAAATGACATAAAGGATGGATGGGTAATAAAAGTAGCTGGGCATCATGATCTTTATCATGTATTGCATTGTAACCTCTAGTCACGGTTAAGTAACCTCACCACTTTAACCGCGTTAAGTTCTATCTGCGTAGTCTCAACTCATTTTCCTTTTTAGGAATTGCCCTTCTCACTGAATTAATGTAAATTCTCCTTTGTAGTGTGTTAGTTCTGTTGCCATTATGTAAGTGGCTTGTTTCAGTGATCGTTGGAATTCTAATAATAAAATTTAACTTTGTTTTTTACATGGAATTACGAGGATGGTCCTAAAGAATGACATGCCTGGTGATAGTTTCTCCTTTTCCGCCGCTGAGGTTTGTGTGTGGTGTGGGCCGGTTTTTTAATTTATGGTTGAATAGTCAGCGCTTGGCCGTGAATTAACTACTCTCCTCAGCGGTCGGGCTGATGCGTTGCATCAAACCGACGAGTTGACAATCCCGTTAGCGATTTTTTTTGTTGTTGTTGCTTTCCAGTCAGGCCCCCTCACAGATCGGCCTCTGTGAGCTCCCGCCCTTCCCTCAGCCCCTTCCGGGGGCCTGCGGGCGTCATCAGTCTGCTGCGGCGGGCGGAAGTGGCGCGTTTGTCCCGCGCTGCTCGTCCCAGTCTCCGGTAGCGGCGGCGGTGAGTGGGCCCGGCTCCCGCGGCGGGCGGGCGGGGGAGCGCGGCGCCATCTTCTTCCCCCTTCACCGCCGCTTCAGCGCGGCGGGGAGCCCGGCCGGTCCGTGCGCCTTACCGGTGCCGTCTCGGCCGCGGTGCGGGGCTGAGCGGGAGCGGGGCCGAGCCGCCAGCTGGGGCGGAGGTGGGGCCGCAGGTGAAACCGTTCTCTGAGGAGAAGAACGGGCGGCGGGGTGCGGTCAGCGAGACTTGCCTTATCCCGAGCCCCCAGGGCCGCTGGTGCCGGGCAGGCTCCGGCCCTGGGGTGCGGTCGTGGAGGAGGCTGAGGTGGGTCCGGCCGGTGGGAGCGAGCGGCGGCGGGGCAGGAGGCCGTGACCGTCCCCACGGAGAACAGCGTGTTCTCGTCGCCCTCCCGGTACCGAAGCTGTACGTGACAGGCCGGTGCGTACAGTGCCCTCTGCGTTTTCCTCAGCGGTGAAACGCCGGGCCTTATTTATAGACGGGGTTCTCGTTTTACTCCAACAAGTCCCCACGTTCGTAGCAAAGACTGCGCTTTTAGGTTTAAAACGGGCTTTCCCGGTTCAGCGCAAGTCAAGTCCCGCTCGACCGTACTTGAAGATGGTATATTAAGTGTTTGGCTGCGTATAAAGAGTCAGTGTAAAATAGGCATAGCTGTGTCGGACTGCGTAGTTGGTGTAGGTTTCATTAACGTCGTGTTCTTTTTCAGAGTTGTTTTTTTTTTTAACTCAAATGGGTGATGAAAAGGATTCTTGGAAAGTGAAAACTTTAGATGAAATTCTTCAGGAAAAAAAACGAAGGAAGGAGCAAGAAGAGAAGGCAGAGATAAAACGTATGAAAAATGTAAGCTACCCTCTGGTCTACAAGCATTTCTAATGAAACCTGCGGAGCTTCGGTGCCTATACCCTCATTTTCTGATGAGAACAAGGCTTCTTGCCTTGTTTGTCAGCAGAATTTCTCTGTGCTCTTATGCATGTTTCGTGTGTGATCTCTAATTCCAAAGTTTGACAAAAATATGATGCTTTGCTGAGATCTTATTGGCCTCACGCTGTATACTGTGCTTTGTTTCATAGTTATTGGTTAGAAAAGGTAAATAAATTGATGTGGTTAACTGGAAGTTGCAGGTCAAGTAACAGCGTTTCAAAGATTTTTTTTTTAGAAGAATGGGTTTAAATAATTGTTCTTGAATAACTCTTATGTTACTATTTGGTTTTGTACAACTATGTACAAAATAACATTCTTTTGGAAAAAAACCCACAATAGTTAATGCAGTCCTCTTTAATCATTGTTTAATTTTGTCTAGTTACATTGAATTTACAGAAGTTCAGCTATAATTGCAATCAAACTGCATTTGGCTGCTTACAGCTATGAAATCTCTGCTTCATAAGTTAGTGTACTTTACTGGTGTGACTAGCTGAGGATGGCTTTTGAGCCAGGAATGGAAGAGTTGAGTACTGTTTAGATTTTTTCATTTCGTGACATAAAAATTAATTGCATTTTCTCTTTGCTCTTTCTTGTGTTTCTATCACAGTCAGATGATAGGGATTCAAAGCGGGATTCTCTTGAAGAGGGGGAGTTGAGAGATCATCGCATGGAAATAACAATCAGAAATTCACCTTACAGGAGGGAAGACTCCATGGAAGACAGGTAAGAATAAGAGAATAACCTTGTTGCTTTAGGAAGCGTTACTGAAATTAACCTTTAGAAGTACTGAGAGGAGGGTTTAAAAATATCTGAAGGGGGAAAGTTTAACTTCTTTAGCATGCAGATATGCCATCTCCTGTTGGTAGAACATGCCAGGGTATCTTTTGAAGTACTGATTAAGGCTTAATAGTGTATTGTGTTCCAATTTTGGCCACTACCTAGTAATAAAATATTTAGCTCAAGATGCAGTTGAAGCAGGCCTGCTGAGTTCTCTTCGGTGCTTAAGTCATCCTCAGTTTGCTTGTGTATTAAAAGTGCACGTATAATAATAGCTTAACTTCTCATCTACATGACTATGATTTCCTGTAATGTACCGTTAATGGCTTGGTTCAGGGGTATTATGGAAATGAACTTTAATATAAAATAATAAAATAGGAAAAAATGCATTCTTTTCAAAATGGAGAAAAGCAGAAATAACACACAGTCTGTTTGACAGTACATGTAACCTTCCTCAGTTTATTAATTTGTCTTGTGTTTTAGAGGAGAAGAAGATGATTCCTTGGCTATAAAACCACCACAGCAAATGTCACGGAAAGAAAAAACCCATCATAGAAAAGATGAGAAGAGGAAAGAGAAACGTAGACATCGTAGTCATTCAGCAGAAGGTTGTTTATTAATACATTTGGATAACACTTCTGGTAGCTTCTCGAGGTGAAGCCAAACAGGCACTGTATGGAGAGTAAATAACAATAACTACAAACTAAAGAAAACATGTCAGGTGGATAAGACAAAGGAATTTTAAACTGGTATTATTTCTCTGATTATGTTTAATGCCCTTATGGGAATGACGGGGTACATACGTGTTGGAGAGGACAGTAATCACTTTGGGACAGGGACATAGAGTCTACTTTTACTCTTTGAAGTCTCTTAAGCTTCTTTCTGGCTTCACTGCGTGGGCTGAGCTATGATCTTTGTATCTGACCGTAAAGGAAAAAATATCCTTTCTAGAAACATTCATGTTGTGTTCCTGTTACTAACAGCCCTTTTCTGTTTTTAATGCAAGTATTTGTGCAAGATCTTAACACTCTTCTAATTTTCCAACACCCTTTCAGATCAGGGATTTTTCCATTAAGAATTTCTTAATTACAGAAAACACAAAAATAGGTTACCATAAGTTTCATCCTTTCTAGTTTTGCTTTTTAAAAATAGGAGCGTGAAGTATTTTGAATAGTAACACTCCAAAATTCATTTTTGTTTGTTTAGGGAAACATGCCAGAGTGAAAGAGAAAGAACGGGAACATGAGCGTAGGAAGAGACATAGAGAAGAGCAGGATAAAGCCCGTCGTGAATGGGAAAGACAGAAACGGAGAGAAATGGCAAGGGAGCATTCCAGGAGGGAGAGGTACATCCATCCCTCCTTCCCCTGTGACAAGCCAACAGAGAGATGAACAGCTTCTTCCTCTAAATCTGTCTCTGACTTTTCATTGTTTTGAAATGACAAAAAAAATTCAGAGCAAAAACTTGTAAAGTCTAATGCCAGTGCCATGTTCTTGTGAACGTGTTGTCTAATGAAAATGTGTTGTTGACTTTAATTACCTTTTGTCAGTGGCTTCATTACAACAGATGTTTCTAGGTGAATTCATTGCCAGTGTTTTACTATAATGGAAAAAAAAAAAAGCGCGAACCAGATTTGCATAGTATTGGGATTTATTAACTGAACTTGCTTAATTTCTGTTTAAACCCTAATAAGGGTGGGGAAGCTCATGTGTTTTAGAGCTCATGGTCTTTGTCTTTGAAATGCTGTTTTTAAAGGATCAGCTGAAAAGCTATGTATGTTTTTGACTAATATACAGTCAGTGGTATCGTTGCTAATGAAATTGAATGGCCCTGTAGTTTGTTATAGCAAAACAGTTTTCCTTTACTTTGTAAGCTGAATTTGTAGTGAACTGTAACGTAACAAAAAATAATTCTTTTCTAGAGATCGTCTGGAGCAACTTGAGCGAGAACGAGAGAGAAAAATTAGAGAGCAGCAAAAAGAACAAAGGGAGCAAAAAGAACGAGAAAGGCGAGCTGAAGAAAGACGTAAGGAGCGGGAAGCCAGAAGAGAAGGTAACTATCTCTGTATAAATGTTGTTTGGGCTTACTGTCTGCTGACACAATGGTGGAATGGAGGTGTAGAAAGCATTTTTTACTTAGGTCAGTGCCAGAATTTAAGAAAATTAAAGCTGGGGGGCCTTCTACGTGGGAGGGAATTAAAAAATCTATCAAGTTCTACATGGGGAAATAAACCAATGTCATATGCCTTAAATATCACGGCATATTCATTAGTCAGTAAGTCTTTCTTTGCCTCTTTCGATTAGTCTGGTTTCCTGTAGAAACAAGATTTACGTAATTGACATTGTCTCTGTGCGTGCATGTGTATCCATCATGATCCCAGTCGCTTCTGAGCTCTTTGGCTGAGTCTAATCCAATTTGATAGAGATTGAAATCTCAAAATTAAGTGTTTTAAGGATTTGGGGAAATAGATTGCAAAGGGAGGGAGAGAGATCGTGTAAGTACTCCAACCATGAAAAAGGCTGTAGTGAGAGTTGAGTGGGGAAGATCTGATAACTGAGCAATTTAAATTAAATTCTACACATGAACCCTCACTTTCCCTCATAGCATATCAGATACTTGCAATCTAAGTTCAGATCATTTTGGTTAAAGGATCTCTGTTTGTCCCAGCTTTCAGAGGTAAAAGTCAGAGCCCATTCTTGTGATCAGGTGACAAAGGTTGTTCAAGAGTAGCAGAAGCAGCCATATTTATTGCTAGTCTTTCTAGTTCGGCTCATACAGAACAGCTCCTTTTTGTGCTTGGTATTTATGCTGATATAGCTCAATCTATCTAGCATTTCATTTTAGTTATTTTTATTGCTCTAAGTGTTCTGTCAGCTCCTTCTAAACCTTAGCTGGTTTTATTCCTTCATGTATCCTCCTGGTCTGTCCACTTCTCTCTCTGGCATTAATGCCTTAGTTTCAGGCTGTTTATTGTGTACTATATAGGGCATCTTGCTTCTGTTTCCCAAGTATGGCAGCATCTTTCTCTAAGTAGTACAAACCCATATTTTATTGTGCATGAGGTAAATCATAGTCCTTTATTCTCCTACATATAGTTAGATTCCACTTCCGCTCCTTCCCATTACCCTTTAGTTTGTAAGGAAAAATGAAAAGTATACAAAGCAGGTGGTTGTGGCAGACAGAGAAGTATTCTAATTAGGGCAGGGAGATGTAACAATTTCTTCCGGTTTTGTTTTCACTAGTTTCTGCACACCATAGAACAGTGAGGGAAGAATATGGAGACAAAGTAAAAATGAGACCCTGGAGTCGCAGCCCATTACGACAGCAGAGAGACAAGCTTGAGCAAGGAGAGAGCAGGAAACCAGGTAGCATTTGCCACTTTATCATATCTTTGCCTGGGGGCTAGGAGGAGCTGTTCTGGGGTAGTGTTTAATTTTTAGTAGTAAACTTATATCCCTGGTATTCTGTTGAAAGTATTGTCCACTTCAGCCATGGTGGCATAACTCTGGAATACTCATGGACATATACATAGGTACTTTTCTAAAGCAATGCTGGTTTTGCAGGTGATTGTGCAAACGACAAATTGAATGAATCTTTCCTTTTTAGTAGTAGGAGAAGTAATTTAAAAAGTTTCAAAGTGAGTTACTTCATTCAGTGATGAAAGAAGCAGCTGACTGCATTTTTAAAATTTTGTAGTTTAATTCCCTTGCAGATTAAAAAGGGATTGTTTACACTAGCTCCAGTTGGATTTATTATTAGGAACTAAGCTACCTTAAAAAGTTACCTTACAGGGATCAGTATAGTTGAAGCATCACTGGTAATTGTCATCTGGTAGAAGAAAATGAATGTTTAAGGCAGTATTTTGTTTTCTAAGCCAGAAAATGGTCCTTCCCATGCCTAGAAGGTCCTAACTGTGAGTGGAGAACTTGCACAATTGACATAAAAGTGTCTTTGTTTAAAGAAGAAAAGCTCTGTGTCTGCCTTGTTAATGTGTGTAGTGGTAAAAATAAGTGTACCTATTTCAAGTAAGCTGATTGCAGAATGTAATCAGCTGAAATGCCAGGTGGAGGCAGGCAGTAAGTCCTGTGAAGGTGCTGTCTAATCTATCAACAGGTATTCACACATGCTATTTCATGGTGGTCCAGAGGGACTGCATTAGAATAGTAGGAACTGATAGTAAGCGCTGTATGCACACACATTAGTGAGACTGTGTTGTGGTGATACTTGTTACCATGTTACTTTTACCTTTTTTTTAATTACACTTAGAGGGGCTTAGGCATATATCATGTTTGAAAAGCAAAAGGTCAATGTTCCACGGTTTTGGCTGTTGATCCTGCACCACTGCAATTCAGAAAAGCTGTTTGTCTTTTGAGCAGAGTGTGAAATTTTTTTTTAGCGCTCTGTATTTCCAATACAGAACGTTTAGCACCAATTTAATGACCAGAGAAAGTAAAGCAGTTATCTGGGTATTCAGAGTCTTACAAGTAGAAGTGATATTCAGTCAGCACCCTGTTTTTAATTTGGATGGTCTCCAACAGTAAAAGAAGAGAAACCAGAAGAGAGAGATCCTCTTTCAGACTTGCAAGACATCAGCGACAGTGAGAGAAAAACCAGCTCGGCAGAGTCTTCATCAGGTGATTAAATGCAATTTTGTAGATGTAATTAATTGTTGTTCTGGTTTCAACTTGGATAGAATTAATCGTCTTCCTAGTAGCTGGTACAGTGCTATGTTTTGAGTTCAGTATGAGAAGAATGTTGATAACCCTGATGTTTTCAGTTGTTGCTAAGTCATGTTTAGTCTAAAGTCAAGGATTTTTCAGCTTCTCATGCCCAGCCAGCAAGAAAGCTGGAGGGGCACAAGAAGTTGGCACAGGACACAGCCAGGGCACCTGACCCAAAGTGGCCAATGGGGTATTCCATACCATGTGATGTCACATCTAGTGTATAAACTGGGGGGAGTGGGGGTGGGATTAACTGGGCATCAATCGGCAGGTGGTGAGCAATTGCACTGTGCATCATCTCTATATTCCAATCCTTTTATTATTACTGCTGTCATTTTATTAGTGTTATCATTATCATTATTAGTTTCTTCTTTTCTGTTGTATTAAACCGTTGTTATCTCAACCCATGAGTTTTACTTCTCTTCCCTATTTTTCTCCCCCATCCCACTGGGAGGGGGGGGAGGGGGTGAGCGGCTGCGTGGTGCTTAGTTGCTGGCTGGGGTTAAACCATGACAATTGTACAGTTGTCTGTTGAGGAAACACTGTTGTTAGAGTGTGTGCCTACTTAGTTATGTGTTTGATTATTCCTGTACAGAATCTGGATCAGGCTCAGAAGAAGAGGAGGAAGAGTCTAGCAGTGAAGGTTCTGAGGAAGAGGGAGAGGAAGAGGAGGAGGAAGAGGAGACGGGAAGCAATTCTGAGGAAGTGTCTGAGCAGTCAGCTGGTGAGTAACATAAAGCAGGTCCTAGAATGGTGTGTTATGATTTTTTTTGTTTCTCATTCTGTATTGTTTTATTTGAACATTTTCCTTTTCTCTTAGTCTAGGATAGGCTGAGACCTCACAGGTCAAGATAACTAAAAAGAAAAAAACAAGTACAAGTCATATTCATATCGTTTTATATAGAGGTAATACCAATTACTCATCTAAGAAGCCAGATTAGGAAGACAAAAATGGCTTTCAGTTTTCTAAACGGTGTAAGGCTAACAGTTTAAGTAATTTTGTAACGCAACAAATGTGTTCTGTAGAGAACAATTCTGCACTTATTTGGGGGGGGGTGAAATACACATGTCTCTGTTGTTTTGAATTCTTTTCAGTTGCAAATTTCAGATTTTTTTTTCATGCCAATACAAGTAAATGAACATAAAAAAAGGTTTAGTAAATAAGTCTACTTACAGCCATTCTTGTAATTAAAAGCATGCTCTGATGGCTGGGTATTTTTCTTTAAAATCAATTACAGTTAATAAGCAAATATTCATAAGTTTCCTGACGTAATTTATTCACGTGCCCCCGTCCCCAAATTCCCAGATGATTGATAAGAATTGTATTATTCCCTGTTGGAAGCTGAAAGGTGCAGTTCTGTTGTGTTAGGGGAAGCATTTGCTTACCAAGTGAAACAGGAGTATGAGGTCACTAATTAGATAGCGAAGAAGGCCTGGCAAGTTAGCAAAGCATGTCAGTAGTGATCTGCCTTACAAGGAACTACAGAAGTGTTGATTTTATTCAGTTGAACTTGATTCTGTTTTGCAGAAGAGGTGAGCGAAGAAGAGATGAGTGAAGAGGAGGAACGGGAAAATGGAAACCACATCCCAGTTGGTATAATGCAAATACTGAATATTTAAAGAAGCATTTCGCTAAACTTTTGCAGCCAAAAAATCTATTTCTACAAATATTTAGAAATATTTTAAATATATTTCTTGTTACAGTTCTGCTATCATTCTAAAGCATCGTATATTTGGCCATTCTCATGTTGTTGCAGGGTCTATGTTTAGAGGAAATCAGATCCTACTCAGCTAATGTTTCCTTCTTTTTCATTTGGGTCTCTTGTCCTGTCCTCTCATCAAAAAAGCTTTGCAATCAGAATGAGATACACTGGGTCAGTTTTCTCTTTCATTCTGTTAGTGTAAAGATTTATTTTTATGACATGCTGTATTTAACATTGGAAATTGTACGCACATGACTGGAAAGTTCTTGAAAGCATCATCTCTGCAAAGAGGAGAAATTAGGCTTTTCATTGATCTTTTCTGTTACAGTAACTTATATTGCATAAGATCTCGTGTGTAGTGATCAGTGTCTCACTACCCTTACTTGTCTAAAGCTGAACTTAATTGTTCCAAATGGCTCCCTCTTTCCACGACTGATTCTGACTTTTAAAGTTACAGAGTCGAGGTTTGACCGAGATTCAGCAGGAAGCGAAGTAGAAGAGGAGGAAGTAGGGGAGGGTACCCCTCATTCCAATGCAATGACAGAAGGAGACTATATTCCTGACTCACCAGCTTCCTCCCCCATTGAATTGAAACAAGAGCTTCCTAAGTATCTTCCTGCGCTTCAGGTAGAGGATCACTTAAAGGATGCTTGAGAATATCTCACAGGCAAATGGATTTCCCCAGCTGCTTTGTTAACATCATAAACACATATTTGTGCATGAGATATTTTATGGGCAGAATATGCCTTGCTGACTCAGTGTCACAAAATACACATTTCTGTGTGAAATACTGCTGTCTTTTGTTGACAACGAAGGAATGTGCATGGAGCAAAAATGAGATTACTCTTTTAGATATAGATAAGAATGTAATACTACATTTGATACTCTGATATCTTGGTGTTGCTAGCTGAAAAGAGATACTTGAGAGAAGAGTTTTGTTAATGTGAAAATAAACTGATGGGTGGTTATTCTTTTTGTAGCCAACAGCAAAGTGTAGAAACTCGAAGAGAAAGCATATGCTTATTAATTGAACTATGTGAAAGGTATCAGTCTAAGGTGCTGAGTTGCCGCCTTTGCCGTTGTGGCAGAAATTTCAGTTTATTCTGTGTAAAAGTGAATGAGTAAAGAGTTGGTGAAATAATTTACTTAGCCTACTAAGACACAGACTCTGTCCAGGATTCCTTTAGAGATCCAAGTAAAAATAAACCCCAAAGATCCCTTTCTTACATGGTGTAGCCATATTGTTGAATTATCTTGGTAAATTTTAACTATTCTTGTGAAGTTGCTGAAGTTTACTGTATGTCATCTTAAAAAAACCAAGCAAAACCCTCCCCCAGATGCTGGAGGAGTAAATGTTGTCTGTCTTCCTGTTTTTTCAGGGATGTCGTAGCGTGGAGGAATTTCAGTGTTTGAACAGGATTGAAGAAGGAACATATGGTGTAGTGTACAGAGCAAAAGACAAGAAGACTGGTTAGTATAAGCAGTCTGCAGTTGTTATCTTCATGGTATTTAGGGCTGCAGTTGTATGCAAATTACAGTTCTGCATTTTTCATTGATGAACAAAAACTGTCTAAAATACTTCTTTATTAAGAATAATCTATGCTTTTTAATAGGATGTGGACTTTGACATAAAGGCTTCACTTCTAGCTCTTTGAGTTCACAAGTAATCTCTGTATTGGCCATGGTGATGTAGAACAATGAACACGATTTCAGTTTCTGGCTCAAAAGGCAGTTATTTCTGGCTTAAGATCTGTTGTAGATAGTTACTGGATTGGAGGTTTTCAAAATTAGATAAAAACGTTCCACCAGGTGTCACTGTAAGCACAGCTACCGATTAGAGAATTCATAAAAGCAGCGGCTGGTGTGCAGTGAGTATATACTGCAGTATTTTGTTGTAGAAAGAAACGTCACTCTTCATTTTTAGATCTCCCTCTCAGAAAACCACTTCTTGTGTATACAAGTTGATTTAATATTTTTAAAACTCAATCCCTTTGCTTATTTGGTTTGTAATGGCAAGCGTCTTGAAGAAATCGTTGCATTTCCTATGAATGGTACAAGAGCCAATGATCAAGTCATTTGTATGTCCCTCTTCCACAGTGATTCTTCAAGTGAAAGAAATACTTGCTTTGATAGTTTAACAAAAATAGTGATATTAGTGCAGCACTTTTTTTTTTTTCCTCGAAAAAGATAATGCATAGCAAGATATGATCTGCTCTTTTGGCTCTGACCTCGGTTTCCCTGTAATGTTGCCATCACTAGCGATACAAGCTGCTCATTTTCAAGGGGAAGTGTAGCACAGTAAATTAAATATCTGCAGTTTTAAATAGAGTTGGCAGAAGGCAAAGAGAGCTTGTGAAAAGAACTATGTTCCAAAGCAGACCTAGACAGAAATTAGGGTTATTCTCAGGTTCCAGCTGATAAGCTGTGATTTTGGTGACAGGTTTAAATTCTGGTTCCTCTGTTTATTTCAGAATAATATGACCATTTGGTCTCCTTTGGGGAGTGGAAATATACAGCTGGCATTGTGGTTTCTCTGAGTTCACTTGTTTACTGGACAACTACCATGATCTTGTTTTAATTTTCCTTCTCTGTCTTGAGGCCTGCTCTGAGGCTGACATAACCATTATTTCCACAGTATCATGCAAAAACCAGATGTATTTAAATGATTCACTTCAGTAATGTTTTGAGTAGCACCTTGGTTTCAAGTTGGGTCTTTAAACAGAGGTAAACTGCATAACTGCATTTGAGGCATTTCTGTCTGCTGTCTTATCTTCCTAACTGTGGTGAGAAGTTTAGAGTTAAATATACTTTTTCTTTAGTTTCTTCCCAGGTGAGTTGGAATACACTACAATAAAATCCGTGATGCAGCTTTTGGATTGTTGTTTTGGATTTTATTCTTTAAACTTGGCAATCTTCTGTTGTTGTTGGTGGGGTTTTTTGTTTTCACTTTGCTAATGTGAGACTGACTCTGCTTCTTGGTTCAACCCAATGTCTTGAGTAACAGTTTTCACTCAAATAAATTAAATTAGTGACAGAAGACTGCGGGACCTCTTGACATGTATTTTATTAGCTATGTGATGGGAAATCTGCAGTTAATAATTCTGTTTTCTTTGCAGATGAAATTGTGGCTCTGAAGCGACTGAAAATGGAAAAGGAAAAGGAAGGCTTTCCCATTACTTCTCTGAGAGAAATCAATACTATTCTGAAAGCACAACATCTAAATATTGTTACTGTCAGAGTAAGGCCACAATCTTCTATTTCAAAAGCATTTTTGTTCTTGAAATACTGCCTCTTGGCTTTTAAAATGCCTTATAAAAACGTTAGCATTTGTAGTGGAGCTGGTTTCTGTAAACAGTTGTATATTACCTGTAAAACTATATAGACATTACTTGTCCCTACATAATCCGATGTTTTGCAAAAATGAGCTGGGTTTTTTTTTTTTTCATAGAAAAATAACATTTTCTATGGATTTTACCACTGTCAGGCTCCATTTATTCTCTTGCCAGTAAATTTCTAAAATTCATTTTTGCATGCTTTTTAAATACTGCGTGCTTGTTTTGATCATTTGTTTCTGTGTTTTAGGAAATTGTTGTAGGTAGTAATATGGATAAAATCTACATTGTAATGAACTACGTAGAACACGATCTCAAGAGTCTGATGGAAACAATGAAGCAACCATTTCTACCAGGTACTGTTTGCCATAGTCTTCTATAATTCTCAAAACTGGAAAACTGGCTAACACAAACCTCAGTGTCTTTGGGCTGTACTGACATCAGAGAACTAGCTTTGTACGGTGATGCGTATTGCCTTGGAATGTCCTATGACTGTTCTTTGGAACAGAGACTTCATTGCTTTTTCTCTGTTCGGTCTGATTTTACTGATACAAGCTAAGATAGGATTGTAGGCTGGGAGTGCCGATATTCGTAGTGATACTTGGCTGATGAATCCAGTTTGCATGCTTAGGGTGAAGTGGAGGTTCAGGTGTGAAATTGAGGGAGTTTCCCCTGTGCTAAACTGAAAAAGAAACAGTGGGTTTTAATTTTGGCTGCTTTCTATGTTTTTGAGAGGCATCAATTTCTGAGTATTATTTGGATGCATTCCAGCTATCCAAATTAATTTTTGCTTTATTGGCAGCTCTCTAGGTTTAACTGCTCTTGTTCCATGACATATTTTTATGGTGCAGTCTATACTGTGCTTTTAGCTTGACATCTCTTTCTTCCCCTTGCCCCTTCCCTGTTCTCCAAACAAACAAACAAAAAATTATAAAGATTTATTCTCTTAAATGCAGTTGGCTTCTTTGTATCATTTCAGGTGAAGTGAAAACCTTGATGATTCAGTTACTGCGAGGAGTCAAGCATCTTCACGACAACTGGATACTTCACCGAGACTTGAAAACTTCCAACTTGTTGCTCAGTCATTCAGGCATTTTAAAAGTAAGAATTACATTAAATATACTACACTCATGAAAAAGCTCGTATTGCAGAATTACACTGCATTATAGCTATGTCAAGGGCTGGATAGAATGTTGTGCATTAATCTTTAAGAGGTATGAGATGTGGCTGCTAAAACATACAGTTCTGAAAGAGTGAACTTTAATAGTAAAGAGACTGCCTTGCCACAGCTGTAAGATTTGTGTTAGGACGTGACAAATAAGCACGGTCTAGTGAATACTGAATTCTTTATAGCGTGATTAGAAGCCTGAACACTGTTCTCTTCCTGGTGATGCAGCATACCATATGCATGACAGTGTCATTTACTTTTTCTATATCAGCAGTGTAGTGTTTGAACTAGGATTGCTCTTCCAACTTGAGAGATTGTAAGGCTTAATAAAGAATATAAATCTCTGTAGTAGTGCTGAACTGTAGAGTTACTGGTGGAGATGGAGATTCTCTTTACAAAGAAAACATCTTTTTAAAAAGTTGCATACTTTAAAAATCTATCTAACCTTTCACTGACTTCTTACAAAAATCTAAGAGAAAAGCAGTAATAATAAGATCAGGATATAACATTTAAATTTTTAGCCTTTCTCTTTCTCAGGCAAACTGGACTTTGAATTTTTTTCTTGCTTGCAAAGTTGAAGTTACCATCTATTGTTGTTGTTTTGTTTTGTTTTCCCCTGCCATATAAGCTTTCTGTCAAGGTGATCAATAACAGGAACTCCTACTTGGCTTCAGGAAGGGAGAAATGTTTTTTCCCTTGAGTGGAAAAAAGACAAAGAAGGTGCATGAGAAACAGTGTATTCTGTGTGGCTATTTTTGAAGGCTGGAAGGCTTGCAATAGCCAACGTGGCCAACGCGTACCGGCTCTGATAGTAAATGGTACGGTCAATGTTGGAAATATTGCTGATTACCAATTTTCATTTAGGTTGGAGATTTTGGACTAGCCCGAGAATACGGATCTCCGCTGAAGCCTTACACGCCAGTGGTTGTGACGCTTTGGTACAGGGCTCCGGAGTTGTTGCTTGGAGCTAAGGTACGTTTCTGCTTGTCCCTCTGGCTGCTAGAGGAATGACTCTTCAGGCTAACTTTATTTTATAATTTATAAACAAAGTATGAGTATGCTTGATTCTTTATATTGATTTAGAGGTAGAAATTCTAAATCTTTAGTATTGTTTTTCCTAATAACACAGCTAAAAAGTTTCCATCTTCCACAGAAAGAAGGTGGGTGATAGATTTGAGGTTTTCTCCTTCAGAATGCTGACGTGGTAGTGCTGCTGGACTTCTCATGGATTGGTGCAAACTGTCACTGTCGTCTTAGGCGGCTGGATTTTTTTTTTTTTTTTAACCTTAGTTTAAAATTTGTGACACCTGAGAGCAGAACAAGGTATTGGCAACATTCTGGCAGTGTTCCCTACTGATTACCTGTCTTATAACCGAAATCTGGATGAAATCAGTAGGGTTCTGTAGGGCTTCCGTGACAAGGACCATGCTGGAAAAAAAAAATTCCACTACTACCAAAATAAATGGGTGCAAAGGTAAAAGAAGCCCTATGCTACCTTTCAAAGATGTTTTTGTATGGCTACGTTTAAGAGAAGAGGTGTACCGTGGAGACCAGGTTTTGTGCCTGTAACCCGAGATTGCTGTTGTGGCAAATTAAGGGCTAAGGATCTCTGTGAAAGAGAGTGCAAGTTAGAATGCTTTGCTAGTTGTGGTGCTCTGGGAGTGAAAAAGAAAAGCAGCATTGTGGAGACTTGCACGTTTCATCCTGAAGTATTTGTGTATATGAGTATTACTTGTAATTCACAGTAATACTAACTTTTAAATACAGTTGAGACCTGTGCCTTGGGTATTGGAATGACTGTATGTGTTCTGTTCAGAGTGGCAGAATCCTGAAAAACATAAAACAAACTAAACCAAACCCCAAATAAAACCCCAAACCAAAACAACACTACCACCACCCCGCTCCCCCCAAACAACTCGGTTAAAGTATCTTACTGATTTTACAAGGTATAATATATTCCTTCTTTTCAGGAATATTCAACGGCGATAGACATGTGGTCGGTAGGGTGTATATTTGGAGAGCTGTTAACGCAGAAACCGCTGTTTCCAGGGAAGTCAGAAATCGACCAGATTAACAAAGTTTTTAAGGTAATTTTTTTAATGCCTTTGCATTCTGACTGGTTTTAGAGACAGGTAAATTAGAGTAGTAAGAAACTAAAAGTGCTTATTGCTCTTTGGCGGAGACTCAGCCTTAATAAGAGGCTTATTACTCTGATTCTTGTTTTATAGTACTTACAGTAGGCTGAGACTGTGATTTGTGTTTTGTCTGTTTTCTCTGGATACTTATCAACTCCTGTACCTATGTAATGAATAAGTAGAAGGGTTGCACTCTAGAATGAGTTTATTAAGGAGATAATTTAATTTACAGGATCTGGGTACTCCAAGCGAAAAAATCTGGCCTGGTTACAATGAGCTGCCAGCAGTAAAGAAGATGACATTCACAGAATATCCCTATAACAATCTACGCAAGAGATTTGGAGCGCTCCTCTCTGATCAGGGGTTTGATCTGATGAACAAGTAAGTGCTAGCTTCTAGGGTATCCTTGGGAAAATGTGTTCATGTGCTCTGATAGTGGTGGAAAATGACTTGTAGTGAAGCATGGTATTTCACTGCATTTAACCTTGTCAAAGCATGCTGATGCATTTGAAGTTTGTGACATTCCTTGTAATGCTATTCCTCACTCTCTCACAACAGCTTTATTGAGTGTACCATGCTCTTAACACCTGCTGTTAAACCTCAGTCCGAGATTATTCTTGCTCACCTATATCCTAGAAGAACAGAAAAATGTTCTAGTAGTAGTTTCAGCTCATTCTGTCATGTTTAATTATGTGGTGAGTCAGCTATCATGCAGTTTGCTGATGGATCTTGTTAAAACAGTTAAATTGCAGTTGAAAAAAGGAAAAAAAGCAGTACATTCTAGAGATCATATAAAGAATTAGGAAAACAGCAATCTTGGTTTTTTCCTAGATTTTCAAAGTTCATGAGTTCTGTCACATCTGATGTTCTGGCAGTCCTTTTAACTAACTCTACTGGTGCATTTTGATAGCGTTCCAATTCATTCTTCTTTAAAAGGCTGACAATGGCTTGAGAGATTTTTGTTCCCCCCCCCCTCCTTTCATACTGCCTTTAAATTTCATGATGTGAAGTAGTGGAAATCAATGAGTTTCAGATCTTACTTAGACCTTGTCTCTATTAAAAAAATTAAATTAAAAAAAAAACAAACTACTTTTTCTTTTTTTTTAAAGGGGGCGATTTTCAGTCTTTCCAATTTTTAAGAATTATGCTGCTCCAGGTTTTTGAATGAGTTGTGAATAATTTATTGGAAGTTAGATAACCTTTTAGAAGGTCCAAGCACAACTTGTCTTACTAAAGATAGGTATCACATAACTGTCATCTGTACTTCTTAATTGGTTATGACAGGGCTGTGTCTTCATTATTCTGGGTAAGAATGACAATTCCGTAGTATTCATGTGGGTCTGGAACTTGCAGAAACACTCAAGTAAGTGTATGTAAGTCAGTGGAACTCATTACGTGTACAAATCTTGGATATATAAGCTGTTACACAGTCAGGGCCAAACACTGTTGGGTAGGATGAATAGTACAGTACAGAAACATGTTTCTGTGTTGTGAAAGGTTTAAAATAACCACAGGTTGTACAGTTAAGTTACACTATATTACAATATCTGTGGTGTATCAATATAATCTCAGTTGTCTTCTCTAAAAAGCAAAGCAGCATTGTAAAATATTTTAACTGAACCATCCCGGGTCCCTTGGGAGCTATATCTGACTACTCACAGGTTCTGAGGTGTCTTAACAATTTATACCTCTGTAAACAGATTCCTACAGAAGCTACTTTTGATATGTAGTTCTAGCTGCTGTTCCATTAATTATAGGTTCATGTAGGAAGCAGGCCTTTAAAATTAGCTACCTATGTTAGATTGCCCATATGTTAGCAATCATACCCATTAATAGAATTCTTTGTTAAAAATCAGAAAATTCTAAATTGTGTTTCTGAAGGATTTATAATTTGGGGGCTAAAATTTTTCTCCTTTCTGCCTCTCTGTGTCTCTTCTTCCCTATTTCATTGTCTTCCTAAATTCTTCTCAGCTTTTTGACGTACTACCCAGCCAGAAGAATTACTGCTGAAGATGGTTTGAAGCACGAGTATTTCCGAGAGACTCCCCTTCCTATTGACCCTTCCATGTTTCCCACCTGGCCGGCAAAAAGCGAACAACAAAGGGTAAAACGTGGTACTAGCCCGCGCCCACCTGAGGGAGGCCTTGGATATAGTCAATTGGTAAGCATAGCAGATGGATGCAACTGCCACAGACTTCTGATGTCCTCGGACATGTTCACATCCTAATTTTGGAAAAGTTCATGTGGGCTGCATTTTGTTAGCCTTCTGGGGCTTGGGATCCTGAGACTCACCTGTACTTGCATGCAAAACACTACAGAAGTCCAGCTTTCCCTCTGTTCCTTTTCAAAGGGCAGGTCCAATTACTGTTGTATTCACAGAATTATAATTTCAGTACATAATCTGAGAAAGAAATGATGCCTGGTTTTATCACAGCGCACGACAATGTATCTTCTGAAAGTGTACGTTGCTTTACACTTTCAACTAAGCTTTCAAAGCTGCAATTTATTTTTGAAAAAAAAAAAAATCCAAAGCCTGGTAAGTTATGCATATCTCGTGGATAGAAACTGTCTCCTTTTTCCAATATTTGGAGAAGAATTCAAAAAAAGCAAGGTTGGTGTTCTTTCTATCTGTGGTGATTGTACTCCCCATTTTGGAAAAAAAGCTGGCTGAAAAAGATGCCCTTCTACGTATGTTAGTCTCAGGTACCTTAATTATATCAACTATTTATTACTATTTCTGTGTCTCAGCATAGATGAAATGGCAGTTATTGTACCCAATTTAACAGATGCAGTAGCCTTAAAAGTTTATTTAGCCTCGATTTTTCAGGATATAAAAATTGACATGGAGGGTATGCAGAGTGTGTTTCATCAGACATTGAGTAAGTGTACTTTGTGCTTATTTGTACAGTGTGTTCACAAATTTTTTTCATCTTTTGCATATGCAGTCAAAAGTAGATATACAAACCAGGAATACACTTGAGATGCCTTTAGAAGATAACTTTTGAAATAGCAATGTTTAAAGATCGTGAATAATACTCTGCATCAGCCTTACCTATGATGTTACTAAATCAAACATTTGTTTCTCATCTTCTAGAGATACTTTGATTATTTTGTTGTTGTTTAGATTTTTGTGTTGGAGACAAATGCATCTGCACAGACACTTACTGATAAATGAATTGTAATTGGTTTTCACAGGGTGATGATGATCTGAAAGATACAGGTTTTCATCTGACCACCACAAATCAAGGAGCATCTGCTGCAGGACCTGGTTTCAGCCTCAAGTTTTAAACTCAACATGAAAGAGGAGGAAAAAAAAAAAAAGAACTGTTCATGTGAGTGGATTTCTGAGTGCCCCTGTTCTGTTCTTCACGTCAGGGAAACTAGATGTTTTTCATGGGGAAAAAAAAAAAAGTCAAATGTCATCACAGATTCAAAGGCTCTTGCTGGGTGTGGAGTATAACTAACTAACTGCTGCATTCCATTAGAGGACTGGAATTAACCTGAAAAAGCCAAGGATCATTACAAAATTTGACAAAGGAAAACTTGAAGTACAATCCTTGAACAGTTTCTGTTTTATTTTTAGGTTTTTTTGTTGGGTTTGTTTTGTTTTGTTGTTTTTCCTTGTAAATTTGTAGAATTAAAATACATTTTTAATTGTTTAATAGTGTGAAGGATTTCATTTCTTCACATGCAGCAAACTTGGATGTTGGTGGCATTAAGTCTTCTAGAGTGGAAACTTATTCCCCCCCTGCTGCTCCCCAGATCTGTGCTGACACTATTATAGCATATTGTCAGCCTGGGCAAACAACTTTTTCTAATTTAAGTAAGTAAGTAAATTGTATGTGTCTGAATATAGTTGGGGCAAAAAACCATAACGGTTCTGAGGTTTCTTTCCTGTTGTGTGCCTTGGAGAGCGCTAGGCTGGGTTGGGCTCAATACTCACACTATTTTTGGGTGCGCTGCTGAGCTGAACACTGTTTGATGCGTTGTATATGTGTATTTACAATGGCACTGGTGCAAAAGTAGTACTCTATTGTTTTTTAAAACAAAAAAGATTTAATATGGAGGCTTGAAACTTTATTTTCTAGAGGAAGTTCTTTTAAATATGCCCTTTTTCCATAAAAAGAAGAGCTTAGCTTTACTGATTGTATAATGCCATATTCCAGTCCTTGCTCATAAGATGAAAGACCGGAGCAATCCTGTTGGAATATCGCATCCTTTTGAGTCTCTGATTTATAATGCTATTATTCTTTTCTGGGAACAGGAGTATTCAGGCACTCAGAACTCAGCACCAGTCCAGTAAAAGGATTAACTTAAATTATAAACATTCTATCAATTTCAGTACATTTTAAGAGTTTTTCTGGAATTTGGATGTAATTTGGATGTTAAATTTTGAAACCAGTAGGTTTTGTTGTTGTTGTTTTTCCTGTGGAGGAGTACAGAACTGTTTTCTCTTCAGGCCTGATTGATTGCCTAGTACTGAAGGAGAACCAGTTCTATTACTAGTCTGTTAACTGAAATATGCCTGATGTTAGCAAGATTCCTCATAGGTGGAGATCAATAACCCATCGAAAAGCAGGGGTTTTTGCAACATCCCAGTGAGTACAGCAAAGGAGAGCCATTTTGCCATGGCCTGTGCTAAGCTCTAAAGGATTAGAATATGACTGCATATTTTGTATTTCAAGCTGCGCTGTGCATCTTGCACTCTGTGAAATTATTTCCTTCCTAGCTTCCTTGGCATTGTTGCAGCCAGTGTGGAACGTCGCTGGAAGATGTATGTATGTTCCTGACAAAAAGGATTATTCATATAAGTTGGGATAGTTACAGTAAAACAAAGAAAACCTAATGCTGGATTGCAATGGACATTTAATACCGTTATGAGAGATACATGTAACCTCCATTTCTTTTTTGTAAAAGGGCTCTCCCTGAGTAGTGCAACATTGTTTGATTACTGCATCTCAGCTTTTATTTTGTCTCAATTGTCTATGTTTGCATAGAGTGCTTGCCTTTTATGATCCTGAGCTTAATTGTCCATGCAAAGACACATTTTTAAGTTTTATACTATGCTGTGCTCTTAGCTGTGATGGTAAAACTGTCCTAGAACAAGAGGTGAATTTTACTGATGGAGCCTTTCTAATCTAATACAGAGGTCTTCCTAGGCTGCTGACCTATACTGCAGTGTGAGAGTTGCAGTTTTGTTGGTACTTTTAAGTACGAAGAAACTTGTTTCAAGAGGTTAAGAGGACAACTAAAAAAGGATGAACCTAAGACAAAGAGCAATGTAGGCTGCTTTAATACAAGTAAGGGTCTTGCTGAACATAATGAATGTCAGGGGTTCCTAACTCTGCAAATGAATGCTCCACCACTGTAGATGTTTGAGTGCAATAGGCTTTGCCTACCACTACTAATGCTATTTTCCTGTTGGATGTGGCACATTTACCTCATCACTTGGGTGACTGGGGGAGGATAGTGATAGAAATTACCTCATCGTTCTTGAAGGAGTTGAGAGGCTTCTTGATCAGACACCTGAAGGACAAGTTATGAGGAGCTGCTGATGGAGGTAAATAGTCCATTGGGATAAGATTACACAAGTAATAAATACAAACCGCAGGAAAACAGTTGGGGGGAGTAGACATTCTGTGGATACTTGACCTGAACATGTCAAAATGTGGAATGGAGTAATTAGAAAGGGTTTGTTGTGACCCTACATCCTCCTGGCAAGTAAAAGTAATATGAGGTCTTATACTTTTTTTTATACATGCTTCTATTGCTATGCACCAGGATCTAAAAAAATGACAGCAAAACACTTACAGAGTAGAACTGGTCATTTTCCTTCCACAATACCTTTGCCTCCACTGCAACATACCTGAGCCATCAATCCGTTCGTTCATTTGTTTGATGAAGAGTTCTGTTCTTGTTTTTCAGCAGTCCACAGTGATCCACATAGTTTAACTGCAAAATCTGACACTTTTTTTTAAAAAAATTTTTAATTCTCTGTACAGTATACTTGATAAATTCTTTATCATTAAAACTAATGTGGAAAAGTTTTGCATTCCAGTAATCAAGTCTCAGAGTCTTTTTTGCCCAAGGTATGGAAGCAGTTGATTTTAGAAGTTCAGTTGCACTACTGGAGATTAAATATAAAATGCCAAAGAAATGTTTTGAATTTGAAACAGAACTAGCAGTAATTGAAGTGCTCAGTCCAGGGCCCTTGTTAGTGCTTCAGTCTGATTCTCCAGGAATAAGTAGTCAAGATTCTTTCTTTTTTCTTTACTATACAAGTGTAAGTTCCTTCATTAATTGCATTTGCAATGATGCTCATGTGATCTTCATTTAAGGATAAGTAACCTGGATATGAGTATTCCAGAAGCTCCTTATCTTTATACCAGCTGTCATAAGAAAAATAATAGAAATTAAACTACAAAGTGTCTAGTACAATGCAATATGTAAGTTTTGCTGAATAAGTGTACAGCACAGATCGGACTTTAACAAAACAAGGTTAAGTTTTACTATATATTTCAGGTAGACAATGGCAGCTATAACAGGGCACTATCCTGAGTAATTTCAGAGCTTGAATCTTAATGAAAGTTGACAGGAATTTGGATCCTCAGTCTAAACTAACTCATGGACTTCAGCATATCTGTTTTAGATACATCCAGAAATAATGTATTTGTACGTTAGTAAGAGCTAACAAACTATTAATTGAAAAGGGTAAATTGAAGACTAGGTTTTTGCAGCATCTGGGCCAGGGAATTTGACTTGGTGGTAAGAATTATCTTTGTGCTATATATATGAATTGGATTTTATCCTTTTTCAACTCAGCTTGCTCATTTCCGATAGCTCTTTCAGACTAAATGCTTTGCAATGTTATAAACAATATTTGCACACTCCCTTCTCACAGTTAGCCAGCCCCCCTCTTTCTACTCTGAGTGCCAAATAAGACAGTGACACGCTCCAGAAGATAAACTGCGTTCTTATTTATGCTGTTTTGACATCCTTCCTCATCCTTTTTGGTATGTAAGCTGCAAAGTCTCCTAAAGGACTGGAATAAAAGATAGAGCACTTACTAAACTTTGCCTTTTTTATGAATTATCTTCTGTCCACAGCGGAAGGTGACGTTCCTGCCTTCAGAAACAGTCTTGGTTTTTGTCCTTGGCGGGGGCAGAGTAGGGGGGACTGTTGGAAATGGGAATTCTGTCCACCAGAGGTGAGAGAAAGAAATGGCAAAAGTTAGCATATCTCATTATCAAGCTTTAGTCATTCTAAAACTTTCACAGAATTATGTTACCACCTAAGGAACCTTAAAAGTATTAATTTAAAAATGCCTCCTACTGAGCAATTCTTAGATACACACGTAACATTATACATATGCAAAGGTAACAATTTTGTGGCTTGTAGACTGACAGAGAGGGATAAAAAAAAATCACCTTGCCTGTTTCATATATATGGAAGAGTATACATTCTGTATATGAACAGTCCCCTAGAATATATGGATTTGTAATTACCTGACTGCATCTTTGCATTAGTCTGATCTCAAAAAGACCTCTGTACTGGAGAAGGAGGTACTAGTTATACCATACATCATCTTAAGGTCAGTAAGTATTTATCTGAAGCTTAATTCCACAGCTGCAGTAACTTGAC
This sequence comes from Harpia harpyja, assembly GCF_026419915.1. NCBI lineage: Eukaryota > Metazoa > Chordata > Aves > Accipitriformes > Accipitridae > Harpia > Harpia harpyja. Next base: position 3,070,316 of record NC_068946.1, read on the forward strand.
CTGATCCTCCATTAGTCCCTTATCTGGATTCATAAAGCTGAGAGACTAGACAAGGTGATTAACATACTTTATCTCCTTTTCTTCAGAGCAGCTCAAGTCCAGCTGTGTTTGAGATGTCATTTGTCTTGTTTATGTCCCACCACTGCATCAGGAAGTGTACTGCATCTCTTATCCCTGAATTTAACACATCAGCATCTCAATTCCTCAGTTGGGTCCAAAAGGGAAGCAGTCTGAGGCACACACAGTAGTTGTGTTTTCAGAGACTCCCTATCATTGGTACAGTTAACTAGAGAAGAACGGGACAGTTTAAGGTTCTAGTCCACAAATGTTTACACATCAAAGCTGCTTCCTATTTCCAAGCCTTGATCTTGGCTCAGATATGTAAGATGCCATCTCCGCTGTGCTTCTCATTAGAGCTGGATGGGGCTAGTCATTTGCATCCACTGATCTCTAGTGTGGAATTAAGATCCTGCCTATCCCTGCAGCAAACTCTGCTTAACTTCCTCCCTCTGTGCAAACCCCATGAAGAATCCCAGAAGAAAAGTTAGATACCATAGCAGAAGTCACAGGTGGATGGACAGTGCTTTTTCATCAACTTCCTGCGTTTCTCGCAGAAACCTTTTTGTGCCCATGATGGGCACATAAATAATCTGTCTTTACATCCTGAAACAGGAGGAGACAAGACGTTAGAGGGATTGGGGTAGACTGTTCTTTCTGGGAATCAAATTGACATTTTGCCTAAATCAGATTGTTCAATGTAAATGGTAGAGCTGGGATAGGAAAGAATCTAAAACAGGAGTAAATAACTAACTAGAGCAGGGTACCATTATTATGTGAGCAGTGGACTAGATACCGAGCTACTTTCATGCAGTAGCATCAGTGATTCAAGCGAGTTGCTATTTGTAAGTCCTACGCCAGCTCACGTTTGAAGAGTAGCAGGCAAATGTGTCGGAGCTTGAGAGAATCTTGCCACAGCCTGTTTGGTTTGCGGAGAGCTTTGTCATGTATTAATACATCTGAGTCCAGCCAAAAGAGTAATTAACAGTTGTTTGCCTTCCCCCCTCCTTTGCATGTGAGCTTTTCCTTTGGGCACCTGATGCTTGCGGATGTATAAGTGCAAGTCAGGGCTCTCCACGGCTAAAACTGACCTTTTATTCTTGTATAAGCCACAGTCTAAAAGGCCCAAAGAGTCAATGCCCAGAGCTGGTTGCTGGGCTGGGACATAACGAGCAAGGCACATGAGAACACAGACAGTGCCTGTGCTGGAGCTCTCAGAGCAGTCTGAGGACAGAGTGGACTGACCCCTCCGAAACCTTTTCTCAGAACTGCCATCTGGGGAGGTGGGAACACGGCCCTCCAGCCTCCCGTCTATCACGTTTGAAGCTAGTAGTGCTGGAAACAGACAATGCTACACCTCCTTTTAGCTCTACTTTGCATAAAAAGGAGTAAGATCCCTCCTACTCACTGGCTTACAGCCTCGTCCTGCCAAATGATGAGGGTCTAACACCGTAAGAGCTCCACAGGATCCAACTGACACTTCAGGCAAACCTTCTTTACACAGAGGAGCCCAGAGCACAGCCTTGCCTTCCTTACCGTAAAGTCTGTGAATTCCCCAAACTTCATCTTGAGAGATGGTCTTTTTCCCAGTCAAAGTGGCATTGATGTGCATGAGGGCGTTGGGATTCAGGGAGTGCATGAGTCCTAAGGCATGTCCTATTTCATGAGCTGCTACATGTACCAGATCTGTAAGCCAAACACCTGGAAGAGAAACAGAAAAACAGCTGGCACTGTGTGGTGAAGTACATTTGCTAATCCTGGTGTAAAACCAGAGGACATATTTTAGCACTAGGACAGTATGGTCTTATCAAAGGTTGCCCCAGTTTCATCTTCTCTGTAGCTGCTTGGGTGCAAATAGATGAGCCAATTATTTCCACATGCTTCTAATTTGAAACAGCAGGACACAGAGCAGCACTGCCAGACTACAGGAAAACTGCTCTGAGCGCACAATGTTTGAAATGAATGCAAGTGCCCTGCGTAATACTTACTTACTCTTGACAGCTTTCTGCTAACTTTGTTCCCACAGCCCTGAGCTGTAACTGGAAATGGCTGTTTGGGAATGAGATGGCTAGCTGGAATATTCCAGTCTGAAAGAGCCTCCGATTGACCTCTGCATCCCCCATAGCCTGGAGTTTCTGCGTATCATCTCAAAGCCTGCTTCCAGCAGAGATGGATTTTAACTGAAAGATGACTCACAAGAGGTGTTATTACCAACACCTATCTTGATACCTTGCACAATTACAGGCCACAAGAATCTCACACAATTCCTGTGTTAAACCCAAGTGCTTATGGAAAGAAAGGATCTGAAAGGGGTAGCTTGTACGTGTGCTTAATTCATCAGTACATTAACTAGGAATGCCTAGTGGGTGGATTTTTTTTGGATGATCTTAAAGAATTCTGCTAAATCTCTCTGACGTGACTTGGAAGAACAATGATTTCGTTCTACTTTGTTCCCATCCTTCTTTATGCCAATAAAGAAGGCTAATTTAGCTTTGGAAAGAGAAGCAATCATTGCGAACAAGTATTAAATGGCTCAGCCTTACACTGGCCTTCTGAAGTCAGAAGTGTTATTATTGTTTCACAAAGGTGACTGAATTGTATGCAAATCAACTGCATGACTGTCTCCATAGAAAAGACTGGAGTTACACTGCCATAATAGAGTCAGTGGCAGAACTGGCACTCAGGACACTGATTTATTGCATAATCTTAGTAAAACTTCACTAAGAATCAAGTTTTGCAAGTGTCTATGCTTGTTTCAACAGCTGCTTGCAGAAAAACGCAGGTTAGAAAAACACATTGTTCCCTGATAACTCTGTAACTTCAAGGCATAGGCTTGTTACCAAACTCTCTTGATTTTTATTCTCCCTGACAAACATTGCCATTTGATATAGTTAGCAGACTTTAGAAGTTTGATGGAGAAGGGCATCTTTTCAAAGCTGAGTATTTCACAAAATTTAATCTGACCAGTTTTTTCTTAATACACACTGACATTCTTGCTTTAAAAATCATCTCCCTCCGGTCTTTGTCCCTAGATGTTATCTGTTGCTGTGCTTTGGAAAACAAGGATAGGAAAAGTGCTTCTATGTCACCTAAAATCTCCTCTCCTCTCTTTTTATTTGGTGAAAAGCAGAATATCTTACTTTTTTTGAAAGTACTGAGTTGGTCATACGATATGAACCGAATTTGCTAGTCAGGGACCATCTGCTTTTAATTAAAAGTTGGTTTTGATATCACTTAAAAAAAAAAAAAAACAAGAAAAAAACCCCACCAAGGTGCAAGCAACACAGACATTTTTAGGTGCCCACAAACCCAAAAAACCTAAAATGTAAAGAGCCATGCCAGCAAGTTGAAGTAATATAACATGGACCTTCTCAGAGATGCACCTGCCTGGGCAGAAGCCAGATGTAATAATTGAGTATGTGGCCAAACTAGTAAGTCCACTGAAATATTCAGAAAGAAACGGCACTGCCACCAAACACTGTCCCTTACAGCAGTTCGGTCGCATGACAGCAAGACCAACAGCTTCCAAAACTAGAGAAAATCACAACCATTTCTGTTTTCTCTTCCCCATACTAGGTAAACCCCAGAACAAGGACTAAAATACAAGTCCTACAGGCATTAATCATGCACTCCCGGAGACACGTGTTACCTTTTTTCCAGCTGAACCGGGTATTCCCCAATATCCAATATTCATGGTCATCAAAATGGATTTCCCCGTTGGGTGGGAAGAAGGCATGGGCAAGTTCCCCTGTTGTTCCATCAAAGCAGTGGTGAATAAGAGACTCCAGGCAGTCTGTGTGATTGATAGAGTAGAAGCCTGTGAAAAAAGCAGCAGATTTAGTGTATCTAGCAGGGTAAGGCCATCCAGGACACAGACAGCTGTAAACTTGTGGTTTACCAAAAAAAAAAAAACCAAAAAAAAAAAAACCCAAAAATCTTTTATGGTATCCCACATATTTTCCAACCTACAGAGCCACAAAAGGAAAAATAAATGCAAAGCAATTGTCAGGAACGATGGCTGTGGTACAAACTATACTCAGCCCTGTGATGACCCTGGATTTAGAGCTGTTTCCAACAGACCCAAATGAGTCTACTTTTCAGAAAGGAATGCTGAGCTCTTTTTGCAACAATCACATGGAAATTTTTCTTTATTTTGGAGAGAAGTTGGACAGTGAAGTGATAACCCCAGGATGTAATTGTTCCATTTTAAATGTAAATACGCAGATAGCCTTAGAGTCATAGCTGCTTGCTGTCTTTTTGCTAGCACCATGACAGCATCGCAGCATAGCCTGCATCCAATGGAACTGGGCCACTTGGAGCTCACATGTGGTAGCAGGACAGACCCCTGGGAAGGCATATGGTGTGCCCGAAAGTAGCGTCATGCAACACGAGAGCGAAGAGCACGTTGCGAAACAATGGTAAATCTGCTGGTTATCTCAATATTGCTGCCATCTGTACAGGAAATAATTCTTTCACACAGACCATAAATCCCAGGAAGAATTTACATCTGGGGTTGAGCAGATAATGCCTCAGAATTAACATTTTTCTAGGCCTGAGAAACTTGGGAAGTATAGCGGTACAGGGGCAGAAGGAAGGGGAGGGGAGGGAGGATAGAGAAAAGATGGTGCTTCAACGGGATCAGCAAAAGGGAGACTAAAACCATAAACACGCTGGAATCCGTCACCTGCTCTGTGTGACCTTGGATATGTCATTTCAATATTCAGTTTCCCCATCTGTGGAATAGAGCTAATCCTGTCCCAGTGGCAGATTTTGAGTGTTAATTCTTGTCAAATACCTAAAGCTTCCCAACTGCAAGATTCACAGAAAGTGTTAATTATGATATTAAGATCTCTTTAGAGCAACTAAAAGTAGATTCTGTACCTGACTAAAGGCAAACGATGCCCCAGTTCCTTGTCCAAGCGGCCCTGCTATGTCCACACAGCAGAGGAGGACTATCTCCTGCCTCCAAATTCCACAAGTCCCTTGTGGAGTTAATGTGCACAAGAGTGTTCCGTCAGCCCAGGAGCCTGTGCAGGCTTACCTATTTTCAAGTCACTCGCTACGTGGCGTGGCACTTCTCTGAAGCTGAATGGTGAAACTTCACTCCACATTCGGAACGCAGCCGCTAGTCCCTTGCGTGTGTCCCTGGCGTTTATGAGGTTTCTTGGAAAGGACAGGATTCTGTAGGAACACAAAACAACTTCAGGAAAATGGTATTCCCTTCTCAAACACCAGCTGAAGGCTCTCAAGGTTGCATCAGACAATCAAGTATTTCCACTCACTCTAATAGATTCAAAACAGGAGTAGCTTGAACTGGATATTAAGAATATTTAATAACAACCCCACAGGAACTAATATATTACAATATTACAATATATTTACAATCACATGTTCCGGACTACAACTTTTGTCCCTCCTCAAGCACATCATTTTAGACAAGGTTCTCTTGGAAAACTGTTCTTATCCTAACATCTCCCAGTCTGTTGTGCAGTGTTGCTAGAAGAGGAAACAACTGCATTTCAGCAGCAGACTAGGTAACTCCTATTCATAACACTTAGGCTACAATGTATGTGCACACACTGAATTATAACACTCGGGCAGAACTTTTGAAAGGGTTCCAAAGGATATCAAAAGTTTGACAGTAAAACAAGTTATTTCCTTTGAAAAAAAAAAATCTCATCGCTTGGGAGACTCGAGAGCGCTTTTTGCTTAGGCCACAGGTACAGATACAGCTGAACGGTGAGAAAGCGACTGGTGCAGGATGGCAGAACCATGGAAATGGATAGATGGCTCCTAGAAACTTACCTTGTCCCAAAAGAAGATCTGCATTCAGGAAATTGCCTGAAGTGTAGCAATTGGGAAAAGCTGTGTATATTCTGCTATCCCCTCTGGTTGTTTTTTAGCTATGCTGTTTATGTTCTCCCTTCGTCCCAGCACATCCTAAAGGGAGCAGAAGGTTTCGTATCAAGCCAGGCTGTTAATGAACGTGAACCTGGACAATTAAGACTATCATGAGGCTTAGCCTGTTTGGGATAAGCGTAAAGGGAGATACGTTCTCTGCTCAGTGTGAAGGAGTCGGGTTCGTGCCACCCACTCATTCTTTGCTGGGCTTACAGGCAGAACCCCTGCTGTCCATCGGGAAGTAAACGTGTAGTGATCAGCACCGCAGCATCACCCACGAACAACGCAACAACCACCACCGCACATCGAGCAAATAAGGCCAGCGACAGTAACGACGACAATTCTGTGTAACCGATGGCATTACAGCTACCTAGAGAACAGAGGTAACTGCAGCATCAGCCACACCTTGCAAATTATCTTCCCGGCCTGCATTTGGGGACCTTGAGCTACTCTCCCTCCTGCTTCTGTGGAGAAGAAAGGGGTTAGCGCAGAGCTTTCGGACAGATGCAGCTGCTGCCATCCTGCCCACCCCACTCGCCCTCCTCACTCCTTACCTCCGCTGCCTCAGGCAAATCCACTGCAAACAAAGCTCAAAATGCCTTCCTTTCCTGTTTGTTGGTGACAGAAAACTCTCCCACCCTTTACAATCACAGTCTGCTCGAGTTTTGCAAAGCTAGAGTGTGAGAGAGACCCTCACAGCTCCGTAACGATGTCCTCAGCCCAATGCCAAGAAAAAGCTGCAACACGTATTGCTGCTGCCGGAGGCCGCTTGCAAGTGTTTTCAGAAATCCAGTGTGACCTGCCATTCAAGCCACTGCAGTTTAACAGTTAGTGACTGCAGCTCTCAAGAGGTCAGGTTTGGGGCTTGCTCTGTACTTTAAAGTCAGGAGCGGCTGGAGTTAGCAGCCACATTAAAAGGACCTTTGTTATCTCATAAGACATTGAAAAAACCTGGTTTGGCTGCTGTGTCTCCAGGAAGGTGCAGACTCTCAGCCAGGAGTGAACAACAGGCCTTTCTTCAGTCAAACCTCCAGGACTCCTGCTAGTCTGAGGTTTCCCGTGACAGTCTGATTCCACCTGCCAGTGCTCATCTTATGAAACTGTTTCCAAGGGGATTCCCTGAACCTTGTTCTGTCTGAGCTCATCTTAGCTCTCCTGAAAAACATTCAGCAATGCCATTAATATTTTCCCAGAGAGAAAAAGCATCTTTTCAGGATGCTGCCACCACAGCCCATCGCTCTGGATGGTTTCAGGGGCTGTTCAGCCACTGCTAAAGTAAGGAAGAGAGCTGCTCCAAGGCTAAACACCAAACAGGAGCGACATTGCCTTATGCCAGCAGTAGCAGTAAAGACAGACAGACAGCAACAAGAAACAGTTCAGTGTGAAAATCCATAGGATTCCATCAACTTTGGCTCTGAACAGCCTGCTTGTTGAAAGTAATACTAGCGCTGCACATTTACATAGCTCCATCCTATCAAAACCAGACCACTCTATAGCTGTATGGTACTGCTGGCATGCTGCTGATTCTGAGCAGCGGTAAACCCAGCTGGAAATCAGTAATCTAGACAGCCACTTCTCCTTGGCAGAAACATCTGAAAATATTAGGGTTAACATTCACTCACCCTAGAATTGCCAAGGGCTTTTTATTATTTATTCGTTAGTAATCTAAGAGTTGGCATCCTTTCCCAAAGACAACAGGGAGAAAGAGATTCCTAAAAGCACTCAGCACTAACAGAGCTCTGTCCTCCTGAAATCACAGAACCTTTCAACAGCTATTTCCCTCAGTGATGATTTAGGTTCATACAGAACTCTTTTAAAAATACCAAGCATGACAGAGTTAGTATTCAATTCACTACCTTCTGAAGGAAGTCCCTAGTTCTGGATCTGAAGCCTGACTCTGCCCCAAACAGTTAGTTTTACTATAAGTAGCCTCAGCACGCAGCCATACGTGCTACTAGCTTCTAATGCAGCGACGATGCTTTGCATGTTCCATAGCTGACATGAGAGGCGTAGCGTTTGCAAAAACACTTCCTATTTTAGAGCAGCTTTAGCAGCTATCCATTCATTAGCAATTAGATTAACAATGTTCATATAGTAAATATCTATACCCATGGCAGGAAAAACTCAGACCCCGGTGTCAGAAAAGGCTAACTCTTAGGGCTAATGCAAGTCCGTACTTGTATGTCAAGTTGAAGTGGTCCCATTTCAAGTGTCCTGGTGTGATCGTATATCGTTTTCTCCTTGCTGGAGGCCGAGGTGGGAAAGCTGGACTGTGCAAAGCAGAGACACTCACTCCATGAAGACCAGGTGATGTGGCATCTTCCTTAAAAGATAAAACAGGAGGTTGAAAGAGATGGGAGAGGCTGCAGGATTGAACAGTGTAAAAGAAAAACTACAAGGTATGGGGCACGTGGAGGCTGGGGAGCACAACTGGTACTCCCTTATGGGCGTCCAGGAGACAAGACTAGCACGTCAGCTAGTCAGTGTTTTGCAAAGCATGCCTGTTCCGAGCGTGCTGAACAAAACCAAGACAGAGCAAAAGAGGGGCTACGCTGTGAGGAGTTCTTGGGGCATGTCTTAGATCAGACGTACGAGGAAAGGAAGAGAGCAGCACTCCTCAACACCGCATCACAGAGGATCAGTGCTGTAGGCTCCCTTGAGCTGCTGCATGATTCCAGAATAGGGCACTGGCAGCCGCTCCGCTCTCCTCTTGGAATGTGGCACAGATGGAGCAGAAATGAGGCCTCAGTAGGCTTCTGGCCACAGTGAGTGCTGCAGCTCTTCCTGGAAAGTTTTCATTTCCTTTTCACTTTGCTATTGCTCTTCAGCCTCACCACAGAAGAAATAAAATACTGGACAAATGAGTAAAACAGGCAACCCTTTGTGCAGAGCGCTCTTTATAAAGCTGCATTGTGGATCTGAAATGCCTTCAAAGTAAATAGGAGCCCTGGAAACCCTGGAGTGCTTTTAAAGCCATCATACAGTAAAAGACATCATATTTCGTGACACGTCTGACTCAAACTATAAAAGCCTTTCAGTCCTGAGTAGTGGAGGTAAAAGAATGGGACCCAACACGGTTCTCTGGAAGTCCACCCGCTCTGCTTCCCCTTTTCAGGATTAAGACACTGAATATCTCTGGGTCATCTTTGCTCCAGAGGCACCAAAACACTTACTAAGCGATATGTATAGTGGCAACGTTATAAAAGCTGCACCAGTACAAGGCTGTTCAGCCTCATAGCACATTCTATAGAAAGCAAGAGCTGTCTTCATTACAGTCATGGAAGAGCTGAGGCTCTGAGAGTCAAAACAGCATATCGCTGGTCTCACAGCAAGCCAACAGCAAGAAAAGACAAGAAGCCTGAAGCAAGAGCTGCCAGATACTGCCCAAATCACTAGCACCTCTCCTTAACTACAGCTAGTCATGACTGGTAACAGGCTGAGGGACTCTATCCTAGGAAACCAGTCTCTTTTTGCTCAGTTCTGTGAACCATACTAGCTTCTATCTTGTTCTGATCTCAGTATCTTTCTTTCCTGCAAGGAGAGCCTTTTAGTCTTTCTTCCAGCTCAGCTGTGGGTCTGTCTCACAATTCGGAATCGGCATAGTCTTTGAACGTTAAGGAATTGCAAGGGCCATAGAACATCACCTATGAGACAGATGTTAACTAACACCTTGCCTTCGAAGTTGCAAGCTTTTGGCAGGGTATTTGATGACATTTCTGGGAGCCTTCAGATGCCAATTTGCTCATGAAAGAACACACGGGATCACTTTTCCCTTTTAACCTTTGTCACTTTGCTGTATTAAGGGATCTGGTTGATGAACCCATACTTTGTGGCTTGCTCAGCTCAAGGCCTAGCCCCTTCTTCACTAAGGCACATGTGATGCGAGTACCCTGGCTGTTGTCCCTCTCCCTTCACCTCCAGTGGCTTTTGCCTCTGATTCTACTCCGAGAATGCCATTTTCCCTTGATATGAAAGGAAAATTTTGCATCCTTTTGAGCAGCACAGACAAGGTGGAGGATCAGCCAACCTGTGTGTCAACGATGTGTTGGAGCTGTAAGAGAAGCCTGGAGAAGATTAGCTCATAATTACAGATTAATAAGATATTTTCCCTTTTTTTTTGCAGTTCTTTCAAGTAGGGTAGAATTAAGACAAATCCTTTCTGCCTTTGTTGTTTTCTCTACGATCCCTTGCCAGTATTGGGGCTGATTACACATTCATTCTGGCATCAGTCAGGAATAGCACAGGATTGCTAGTACTGTGAATTCTCAGTCAGTCTATGGGCTCTGACTCAGGAGACCTGATAACTTGTGATGGGATGAGGCAAGGTATTAACGCTCTTCAGTAGCTGTCTATCCTTGTGATCGACGCTCCTGCTCCTTAGCAAAGCCAGCAGAACACGCAGTGCATTTGCTTTCTAGCATCTGTAATTCACAGCCCAACCAGTGCCATTTCCAGTTTATGAGAACACGCTGAGCTGTAAGCTGCATAGGCTGAGTAACAGACACTGCCCATTCTGCATCCTCTGCCACTGGGCTATTAAATGACACCAGGGCGAAATCCTGAGGCTCTTCTTAAAGCCCCCTGGGTATCAGCAGAGGAAAATGAGAGAGTCAGAAACAAACTGGCTTCTCCTTCTACAAGGAAAACTCCTGCAGCCCCGTGGGAGAAAAATTCTTGTCTTCTCTACAGCCATTGAGCTTAAAACCCTAAGGCCACAAGTGCTGAACAAGCAAAGGGGGACAAAAAAAAAAAAAAAAAAAGAAAAAAGAAAAAAAAGAAAAAAATCTGTCCCTACTGAGCTTATCCTCAAAATACAAAAGAAAGTAAGGGTGACTCAGGCCCAACAGCAATCACTGAAACTTGTATCTGACCTAGCCACTAGATCAAGAAAGGTGCAGAGCATTGAGTTCTCTTGCTCAAACATTCTGCTCAGTCTTTGTTCTACTCCAGTCTTTGTTCTACCTACCACTGCTGCAACAGGATGCTTTTAATTAAGAATGTGTTGCAAAATGAATCAGGGAAGGGTGGGGTACCACACATAGGCTGTAGCTCAGATGTAGGATTCTGACAGAAATGGAATGACCTAGTTAAAAATTTCACAGTATAATTTGGATCAAAGGTCCTGTCTGGATGCCAAATAACCAAGACTATGGGAATACTCAGAACTGGAGAAGAGGTCAGCTGCTGCCAGGAGGAAACCCATTCGACTGTGGGTTAAGGTCTGAAACATTCAAAAAGCTTGGGAGGTACTAGAAGGACAGGTGTTTCAATTCTCTCTCTCAACAACTACAACAGACACCAACACATATAAAGGCAGACACTGGCCAACATCCCTGCTCTACATTATTCGCCCTGTGCAGTCAGACCCCCATTAATTGACTTCATTGAGTTGTAATGAACATAATTCATTCCCCTCTCTCTCCTAGTCATGCAGCTCCCCTCTCATAAACTAAACAGTAACAGAACTCTGTGACTTAGTACCAATTAATAAGAGCCCTGAGCATGTGATGCAAACAAGGGGTGTTATTGCCAGGATCTTCATAAACACGAAGAGCAGGAAAGGATGCGAGCGCCTAGAGAAGACTGGGTTTTTTATAAAATTAAAAGCTAAAATTAAGTTAAAAGCAAAAATCGAGATCAGCTTCTGAGACTCCCAGAGCCTTGCAAGAGTTCCACCTGAATATCGATCTGTCCCAGCATATCTTGCTAGTGGATGGACCTTGAAAGAGAGTTAATACCAGCTAATAGTTTCTGTAGGTCCAGCATTAACTCCCAGTTTAGATCCTACACCACGAGCCCTGCCTCTGGAGTTTCTAGGAAAGCTCAGCTGCTATGGAAGTCAGAATATGTGCATGCCACATCATACCAGGCTGGGAAAGCAGAGGTACTCAAGAAGAATAGCCAAAGCTCCAAGGGAAAACAACCCAAATCTTTTGTGCATTCACTGTTTGGTTGTCTGCAAGCTGCATACACATCTCTAATAATCTGATTCTACTTGGATGCGTAATTACCTTTTAGGATCCTTTGCAAAAAGGGACTCAAACAGCCATAAACAGATCTTGTTACTTTAACAGTTATTTATATATAGTTTAGATTGCTTCCTGAATGTATCCGTCTTCTGAAAAGAATACACATGCACATATATTTGATATCCCCACTCCCCTTTCAAGCATTTGAGAATTAGATCCTTTCTCCTACCTGACTTTTCTGAACTGCAGCTCCAGCTGGATCTCCCACAATAGCCAGCAAAGCCACCACAGGGAATATGCATAAAAATCCCACAATGGTTCTACAGCTATTGCTCTTTTTCTTGTCAACTGAGAGGAAGCTCTTCCTTCTGTTTGCACAAAGTTGCTCTACTTGATCCATGTCGTTCTTTAATACTTTTTAGAGGGAGATGCAACAGACACTAAGACATTCTCTTCACAGAATGCATTGGTAATCCTTTTGCTCACAGTTGCATTTGGAGTATTTCTGAGCAGCCCTGCAGTCACTGCCAAAGTTGTGCAGAACCACTAGAGTTTCAAAAAGCTCTAAAAAAATAAAATAAAAAAAAAAAATGTAGACTTTACATTAAGCCTGTTTCCAATGTGCCAAAGATTCTCTTAGCCTCTGCCAAGTGGTATCATATTACCGCAGCTGAAAGTTGGGCTGGCGGAGGAAAAGCAGCAGTGAAACAAGCTGGGATGGACATGAACTCTTTTAACTGTATAATCAACAGAGGACAAATCTGCAGTTGTCAGCTTTATGTAATGAAAAAAATTGGGGGAGGGGGCAGAAAAAGGAATCCAGAAGCCAGCATCATGCCCTTGGAATGTTTCATTAGGGATGCTTAACACTAGAAGAGCTGTCATTTGTCAAGGGCTGTCTTCAGGAGCAGAATGAAAAATGAGATGCTGTGAGAGAGCAGGCAGGGCTTCTCTGCTTAGGAAATTCTGGTCAGGGAGTTTACAAACTCAGAGAAAAGTAAACATCAACTCCTTCTTCCATGAAACTTGGCAACTGACCTGCAAATTTCTTGTGTACTTGAGAGCTACCCAGTCAGGGGTTATCATGCTGAGAAAGACAAGTATTTTCAGAATCATACTGATTTGGGGTACCTCAGCTTGAGCACATCAGAAAGACTGACCTGGAGAAGTGGTCAGTTTGTCCGAAGCTGTTAGGTTCTTTAAGGCATCTCCAGGCTGCAGACAAGAAGTCAATTCAGGACTTTTTGAAAAAGCTTACTCAGAAATTCTCAGGTTTTCAGAAATAGCTGCACTTTTCCGCCTGGTCACTAAGTGCTAGATACTCAGTGCTCCTGAGGTGGGGTGTCCTTGGCTAAACAGTTCTGACCAGAGAGAGGAAAAGGAACTGTGCAATCTCCTAGATTCCCAAGCAAATGGCAGGGAGGCAGTAGTTCTGTTGCCAGCTAGTATAAAACATTCCTAGGGGATATCCGAAGCATTTGAAAGGTTTCAGAAACTTCTTGCACTTTTAATAATGAAAAATGGTTTCATTCGAATTTTTTTCCCTAGTTCATAATCAAGCTTGCAACATTTTATAAGTTTCATGTATTTTGAGACTAAACCTGGCCTGGAGCTTTTAAACAACTCAGAATAAGGATGACCAATGAGTTTGTGTACAATTTCATGAAAATTTTCTTTTTCAATTTTCACCAAGCTCCCCCCCTGGAGAAAAAACGTACTTTCTGCAGAGAGTGGACAAAGTGCAGCAGTTGTTCAGATACCAGGAGAAGGATAGAATAAGGAGTAACGTGGAAGGAAGTTATGGATAGAATTATAAAGGAAAGCTGGAACTAGGAGGAAGAGAAAGAGCAGAAAGCAACGGTACTGGGCTCTAACTCCTGTGGACCAAAGCAGTCAACTGCAGCAGTCTGAGATATTGGCTCATCTCAGCTGTAAGCTGCAACTTTCTAGGGATAGTTACACCTCTTCCCCAGTAGCACAGCTGGCAGAATGAAACATGCCTGTGCGTGAGCACTCCGAAAAAGAGCTTTTTTCGGAGCTCCAAAGAGTGGTGCAAATGCACCTCCGTTTGTGGTCTGAGCTGTAGACCATAGCATGAAGTGAGAAACTGGTAACAACACACTCCTAAACTTACCAGTGTCTCGAGTCCCCTGAACAAGTTTCTGTCAGAGTCTGTAGACGAGAACACATCTGCAGAAAGACTGACTGCGAAGGGAGTCTTGAAGTAAAAACCTGCCTTGGAATGGGGCTCAAAAACTTCAGCCAAGAGCTCTTCTCCAGTAAAGCAGTACCAGCTTGAAAGAAAAATACTGCCAGCAAACACAGTGCTGGAAGAACATTGAGTTTCAGTCATGGAACTGCCTAACGGCATTAAGTGCATCCACCTTTCATACGGCTAGTAAAAGTCAGCAGCGTTTGAAAATATTTTAACTTATGCACTATTGCATATGCCCTCTCTTCTCGCCAGAGCGTCTGAGCATCTTACAGTCTCCCAGAGCATTTGATCTCACATCAGTCTTGAAGGTAAGGCAGTGCTGTTATCTACACCTTACAGCTTAAGGCCCATAGTACTGTGCAGGAGAAAAGACTTGCCTGAGGTCAAGCACGGAATCTGGCAGAGCAGGAACGTGAAATCTTCCAAGAACCCAGTTAGCGCCTTACTGTTTCTGAAGATGACTACATGAACCTGAGTTTTAAAGCATAGACTGAGAACTCACACAACCACATAGCCTGAGGGAACTAAGAACTTCCTTCGTCCCAATATAAAGAAAGTAAAAGATTTTGTAAAGTGTATCTCGGCTCAGACCCCTCCCCTTGCCCAAAGTTAGTACCTAGAGCTTTAGAGAAAGCGCATTCTTGAGGACCTCATTGTTTCCAAATACTTCTTCACACAGCTACTAAAGGTTAGCACAGCCAAGGCTTTTTCCATGAGTTACTGAAGCATTCTGAATGGGGAAAGAGACCGTACTGTATATTAGCCATTTATCTTCTTGCACCACGTGTGGTGGGTGAATGGGAATCTTTAGCTGCAGAGATGATTTGTGACCTCTGAGACATTTAGGATCCTGCTTCCCTGTCAAGGTAGCAAGCAGGTTATACCTTGATGGATCAGAAGGGAGAGAATATGGTAGGAATGCACTGTGCCCATCCACATAAAAATTCAGTGCCTGTGCGTCCAACTTTACCAAACCACTGGCTGCAGAATGCTTTCAAAACTTTTAAAATTTAAGCCAAGTATTTGCTCAGAAACCAGCTCAGCAGTAAGGCCAAGACAAACCTCAGTTATTATAGCAATGAGAGTCAGATGAAGAAAGCTGTTATGCTGAGGTATTCAGAACTTACAGATGCAACTTGCGGAGCTAAGGGAGACACATGAACTTAATGCTGTGCACACTAACAATGCTTCTGATAAAGTCACTGTGCATCTGGATTCTTTGGTGCACAAGCTCTGGCCAGAATCCTCAGAGTCGCTGCTGGTAAAAAGCAAAATTTCAGGTTTATACTTAGTTCATTAATACGGTCATTGTTAAATTTCAAGCACAGCTCTCTTCTGTAGATATTTTAAGGATTATCAGGACCAGAGTGCACATCTGTTGACATTTCATCCGTGTTCTCTGCCCTGGGTTAAGAGTATCACGGCTTTCCCAAGAGAGACTTGTACTTAAAGGACTCTCAGATGCAGCCATCGGTGGCCTCAAATCTACAGCACTTGTCAGAATTTAAGCCTCTTTCAGATGCTTCAGACAACTCCCCAGACTCCCTTCTGGGAGCCAGTGTTGCCCTGTGCCAAGGGCAAGAAGTTAGTCAGAACTCTGACTAAGTTTTATCTCTGTCTTTTCCAACAGCTGAAAATACTCTCCATGCTTTATCAGGCAGCCTGAGCCCCTGCAAGGACTGCTTTTACACAAGTGCAGAGAACTGCTGCTGTGACTTTGGAGTTCCGATGAATTTTAGAGGTCTCAGGTTCTCAAGTGCAGATATTTGGTTTGGACTACAGGCGTGAGTTGTCATCCTGACTATATTTGAACAGAAAAACATTCCTGGCTTTGGTTTCTGCACAGTGTCTAAAAGCAATGGAACACATTACACTTTGAGGGAATCCATATGGTGTAATGGGGAATAGGAAAGGAAGGCAGGGTACAGAACTGACCTTGCTTTGTCTTCATGCTGTTAGCAGCAGTGACCAGGACCTGGATATCATTTGCGGGGAGCTGGGATTTTCTAAGCAAACAGTCGGGGATGCATATCCCGAGATGTCTGCATGCAATAAATGTCACATGAAAAAGCAGGCTCTAAACAGCTGTCAGAAGGGAATGAATGTTGCATAAAACCTACAGTGGTCAACTAGAGACTACAGAGAACATAAAGGATTGTATCATTTGCACAACACAATACACTTTCCTTGTTAAATCACCTCGGTCTTGCTGTGCTCTTTTCAATCTTAACTGCTGAAATGTTTAGTTTAAAGCGGGGCTGCTGTATAACACGCAACATATGGCTACATTCCCAAGGGCAAGTTTTAGCTCAAAGATAAATACTTCCTCACTTCCACAGATTATTCTTAGCATTTCTCTCCTCCCCTTTATTGTTAACATTAAATGTTACTTTCAGCACTATTTCTAAATGGTTCTCTCTGCTACATTTGCCACATTTAAGAGGAAAGGTAGCCCTGGTGCAGCAGGCTGGGAAGCACACTGGCACCGCTTCATTCAAGTCCCCAAACGACGCAAGAACCATCTATTACAACATACCTATACTCATGCTAAGAGGGGCTACACAGAGAACAACTATTAGTGCTACAACTGCAGCTGTCAGACTATCCAAAATGAATCTCACCTCTCATGAAACCTCCTATTTATTCACGGATTCAGTGCTTATTATTCAGCATTGCAACAAACTGCTCCGAATAGCTTCCCCTGTCGTGAACTGGGAGTTCTACGTGGAGGTGGGGAAGACAGGGAAAGGAGAAGGATCTAACATCTGACTCGAGGCATGAGCATCAGCGTTTCATCCCTAGGGCACCAGTCCAAATCCAGACCACAGGCAGGGGAGGGGGAGTGCACACAGCTGAATGTGATTTACCACATATTGGCTCCTTGGTGGCCCATGTGAAAAGAATTAGCAAATCCTCATATAGCTCTTATTTTAAAAAGCACTTATATATTTATCCCTTCATCTCACAACTTGGGGGGAAAAAACCAACCCGACATTCTTGCATGGTTCCTGTGGGAACGGCAGTTAAAAATTGTACTTTTTCCATGGGTCACGGACTAAAAAGGAGCATATCTGCTGTAGCAGGGAGCAACATTCCCCAGGGAGGGGGAGAAGAAGAATGTTCTTTAGTCCCCAAGCATTCTCCCACTTTCTATCATGCAGCCCCTCGTGATCAGCATCTGCTGATGTTCCTAGAAAAATCCATGGTCTGCTGAATAGCAAATGAGCTGAAAACAAGGGCTTCATCCAGCTGGCAAAGAAAACGGAATATTTTGCTTAACTGTCAATTTGGAGCTGCAGCTCACAAAAGTGCCTGTACTGGCCTGACCTTCTGTTACCAAAGAGACACGGTCTTGACTCTAGTCAGAAGCTCAGCAGTCCAGGCATGGCCACGTAGCGAGTAGAATTTCAGGAATGAAGCGAGGGAGAGATTTTTCTTAATACACAGATAATAAAGCGCATCCATAACAGAGTAAGAATTGCTTCCCTGGGCGGGGATATTTTTGCTGTTGCTGTTTGGTGGGCTGTATTAATAATCTGTAATTCTTTGTGGATGGACAATCCTCCTGAAATCCTGGGAGCAGAATGGACTAGTGGGAACATAATCAAAGGAGAGATTGGTTCTTTTCCTGACTCTGCCTTTTGACAAGCAATCTCCCTCCTTCTACTCCCTCAGGCTCATGCTGTCTGTAAAACGTGGAGTTTTTGCCTCACTTTGAAAGGAAGTGCCTTAGAAACCCTAGTTCTGAGTATGAGATGAGCTGCCGTCTTATATTTAGTTTTACACCAGAAAGACTCAGCAGGATCTTTCCCTTTCAAAACCATTGCTGTACATTGCTGCAAGGTACAGAGCTGCATTTCAGGAGATGACAGAAGCCCCAGTGAAATCAAGGAGGTCCCCAGCAAATTTGCGGAAGACCTGTCAGTCTCGTTCATGGGAGACCAACTGGTAATAAGCATCAAGCAGAAAGTTACTCACTATCCACACTGATTAACTAATGACAATATTTATCTTTTGTCTTTAAAGGAGCATTTGCCTACTGCTCTGATGCCTCCTTACCTCTCTTCAGCCCTTGCTGTTCCTATATCCAGCAAGAATACCAATGAGTAGCAAAAGGAGAAAGGGGAGGAACATCTTCCCCCACCTTGCCCCCTCCTTTCCTCTCTCATAAGCTCTAGCTAAATTTAATGCAGCTCCTAATCTCAGTCCAGGCTCTTGGCTCTTTTCCCGCTTACTACAGTTATCTTTTTCTTCTCATACTTCAGATTCAAGCCTGGATTAGAGCAGAGAAACTCTTTTGCAGGCTGAGAGTACAGACCAGATTACACATGAACTAGATGATGAACTAGCAAGTACGCAAAGCTAACTGTTTCACCCAGCGTGGCTCTCAGTTCGCCACAAGTCACACTCTGATCCTGGCCCTCCACGTAAGCAGGCTTATCAGGAAAGGTAAAACAGCAGAACCCTCTTCACCGCTCCAAAGCCTCAGACTCCCATGGAGCTGAGCCTGTCATGGGGGACAAAGCTTGCCAAAACCATACCTGGCACATATGGGCATCTGCTTGCCTTCTGTTATCTCTTGTTCCTGTGGCTCCACTGACCATCCTGTTTCTTCTCTGTTGTGGTGCAGCAATTCCCTTCTTCTTACTAGGAAAATGAAAGGGTCAAAATGGTGCTTAACAGCTCAACTCTTGCTCCTCAAAACCAACCGCAGCAGGAACAGGGAAGTGAAAGAATATACTCCCAACCTGAACACTATGTTTACAAACCATTTCTGTAGTTCTTAAGCGGGTATATTAAGCTGTGCAAAATTCCACCTCTAGTTTGGCCATACAATGAATTTCAGATATGGAAACAAAATCAGATCTTGAAATGGAACTTGTATTTTAAAAAATTAAAACATAAAATTGAGGGGAGCTCTTCTTTCCCTACAAAATCTCTTTTCATTAGCCGGGGGGGGGGGGGGATCATCTCCATTTTCTGCAACAGCTGCACAGCTTGGAAGTCAAAGGCTGCAGTATTCCTACAATTTTTTTCCTTTAGGGAGAATAAACACTTGGAAGCCTCTCTTCATTTAGTATCCAAAGAAATTATTAAAAAAAAAAAAAGAAGCAGATGCTCCCTGTTGTTTTTCCCTGAATCAACTGACACCTTAGGCGTAAGAAATGAGAATAACGCAACAGATATTGAACAGTTTGCCACATCTGTCCCCTCTTCCCCAAGTGGCAGCACACATATAGATTTAACACACATGATGAAGTATCAATCAGTTTTACCTTCAGTAAACTGCTTTTGGATTTGATGTAGAGGGCTGTGAAAGAACTACATTTCAAAAAAAACACTTAACATGGGGTTGTGGTAATGTATAGTCTGGAAAATTATTGACTTGCACCAAATAGTAGTTAAAGCAGCTCTTAACATTATACAGGCGGCTCAGTCTTGTACTTTTTGAAAATAGCCTTTGCACAGTACTTTTCTACTGCTGCCCTACCACAATATAGCAAACATTTTGGGGAAATGCCTGGTTTATTCCAAAGGAATTTACACTAACATGAACTAGGAAATACGTAAATGGGTATCTGCACCTCTGATTTTTACCAAAGCTGATTCTGAAATTCAGCTTTAGTTATTTGGGTGTTAAATCTAACTCAACCAAATAATTTACAGGTTAAATCTGATTCATTTTCAATAGCTCAAAAAAATCCACTGAAACTGTAACAGCCCCAAGTGAGTATTTTGACAAAGATTATCTATAGGAGTCAGAAGTTGTGACATAAGACTTTCTCACAACATCAAGGGATTATGAAGAAGTAATAAGTATTCCTGTAACTACCATATATATTCCACAAAGTTAAAAATTTCTTTAAAAGATTTGCCACCTCTTTGCTAATGAACAAAGATAGTAGAGGAACACAATACTTTTGTTGTTTTAAATATTGCTTGCAATATGTAACAAACAGTATGCTTATGTATAATTGTGTCATTAAAGATATACACCACACACGCAAACATGTACATATACATACACACACTCACGGCACACTAGCCCTACAGGTTGCCACTTCCACCAACAATTACTTTACAGGATGGACTCAGTGGATAATATTTCTTCAGTCAGACAGTTGGAAAACACAATACAGCTGGATCCGTATTTCAGCTACTGTTTGTACATTCATTTTAATGCTCAGGAAAATATATATTTTATTTTATTAAGTTTTGCTGCAAAACAAAGAAACAAAAATGAAATCCCTTTTTCTCGTGTCTTAATTATTACTATTTATTTTCTTTACACTTTGATTGGAGTATTTAACACCTGCCTTTGGCATTATGGATAGAAAGCTCAAGAGTCTCTGAACACACAGTTGTGCCAAAAAAAAAAAAAAAATGGAAGAAGAGTGTCACTTAGAGGTTAGAAATATTTGTTGCAACAACATATTTTCTCCAATCAGTGTTCACTACTTCATCTCTAAGGCACACACTCTGTCTTTAGGATCTCGTTACACCCAGATTTGCCTCTGTCAGTCCAAGTTCTTGTTGAGCCCGTAAGTACTAATTCAGAGAGCATGCTGTTTTAGGACATTACCTCCCTACCACTGACAGGCATCTGGGAGAACTGACACCGTGACTGATCTCCTCTGATATCTCCTCACGTGCAGTGCAAGCGTATGCTTTGCCATTGCCTGCCAAGGTATAAGGTATATCCTCCTACAGCATCTCCTTTCAGAGCAATGCAAGGCTGCAAATCTGACGCCGCAGGGCACTAGACATGATACAGTCACCGGAGTTGGATGCCATCAAAAACATCTGCATATGGAAGTCTATTTGCCTCTGGTCTGAAAGTCTCTTATGCATTCAGTAGACAGGTCAGCGTTCTTTACTTCAGGTCTTTCTGGTGGATCAGCAGCACAGGGCGAGGGGGCTGCCTGCCCTCAAGCACCGCTCCTTGGCCTTACGACATTGGAAGCAGAGGGGACTCCCTCCACCTCCACCCAAGTCACATTAGTTATTTGCTTCCCTCTCTTTCAGGATGGCTTTGCAGGTAGCCAAACACATCAGCCTGACTAGTGCTTCTCATCTAAAATGCAAACAAAAAGGAAGTAAAGGAGGGAGGTGGGAATGGGAAGGGAAGCAAGCATATCCTTAGACAAAGATCTGAATCCTCTCCCGGATAGCCTGCCGGCAGATGGGGCAGACAGTAAGGGCTGTGCTGCAGTCTGGGCAAGAGCCATGTCCACACTGGAAGACCAGTTTGATTTGGTCATCGATGCAAATAGGGCAGGTGATGCGCTCTTCCATCTGCCGGTAGCGGTTCTGCAGCTCCTCCATGAGCTTCCTCTGATCTGTGGATTCAGAGCTTGGGCTGCACTCCACCTCGGTGCTGTCTGCAGGGGTGGAGAGCAGGAAGAGAGTTAGTCACTAGTGTGCTCTGCCTCATGCAGTGTCTGTTTAGACTCTGCCCCTCAAGAGTAGCAATTAGTTCAGACTAAACTCTCTTCACTGAGCCTTATCCAGGGACTCCTCAAATAATGATGCTTTTACAGACTGGCCAGTGTGGCTTTCCTCCATTTAGTTGCTCAGCTCGTTTGTGTGCGTGTGAGCGTGCGTGTTTTTGTTTGGGTTTGTTCGTTTGGGGTTTTTTAAAGGAAACAAAACATCGTCTGAAATGTCCTGCCTTGGCATTCTGTAATGTGCTGCTGCTACCTTCAAGTAAAAACATTCAATGCTGGTTGTGATGCTCTGCCATACTAGTCCAGGAATCCTTACAGTGCTATGAGTACTATGTTCTCTCAACCTCTTGTTCACATTTCGGCTTAAAATTTCTGGTCAAGTCTTTCAGGACACACATGGTAAAACAAGAAGAAACCATCTGACATCACCTAACGTTGACTTTCGCATACATGAAGCTACACAAATAGAGTGATTTGGTCAACTCTATGAAATGGAAGAACCCCAAATCCTGGACAACTGCCACCTTAGGTAAATAGACTCCTCCTGGTTTCAGCTTAATACAGCCCACTGTTCATCTTCTGCTCCTCAATCTCTGATTAGGTATCTTTACACTTCAATATAGGTGACCCTTTCCCCAACACTCTGCAATTAGTTGCACTTCAGTGGTGCAAGAAGTGATTTCGAATCCATAAAGGTGAAGCAAGTTTGGGGACGGGGAGCTTGCTAAAAGGCAAACACTGAAGACATCACTGATAGGGAAGTCCTGCTGATATTTTCAGAGACCTTGATGTTCCTCCTCCAGCAGAAATCTGCATGCAAATGTCTCATTTGGAATTCTCATCATTATTTTGTCACCAGTCTGTAGGAAAGACAAATGCTCCTGCCTACTGTCAGGTAAACTTATTTTTTGCATTATAGAGTTCCAAAGTGGATTTCTGTCTTTGCCAGCTGCATATGTCCAATGCCATGTGACAGATTCTTGGTTCCCCTACGCTTTTGTCCAGGCATCAAGTCACAAGACTACAGCCTGACTCCAACAAAGGAGCCCACAATACTAAGCCATGAGCAGCAGGACACGCAATTCATTTTCATGTGCACTTGCCCTAAGAATCATCTCAGCTAGAAAGACATCAACTATCGCAACTGCTATGGAAAAAGCTTCAGCGGGCAGCCTGCATTAATTCGCAGGCAAGTGCAAACCTGCTTCTAGCTTGCTGACATGCATAACATCGCTCATTCTGGACGCTAAGTAATGTGGACAGGAGACAATCTGTTTAAAACCGGGCTAAAGAGCTTTATCAAAACAATCCAGCTCAATGATTCCTGGATAGCTGGCTAATGCCAGCCCTGCATAGGCACTGTAATTTCAGCCAAGGAAGAAGCAAGGCTTTCACAAGACGTAATTTTTCCTTTCTCACAGTTTTTCGCTGTTAAATCACCACCTGTGAAAACAGTTAGACTGACACGTGGAAAACCTGATATTTGCTTTCAATACACAAAATAAGCCAGGCACAGGACAAGTTTCCTCAAATGTCCTGTCTAAACAGCTTGAGCTTGGCCCACAAGACCCGAGAGAATCTACCTTTTCCTCTCAAAGCTGGTCAATGCAACAAGCACACACACACCCCAAAAAAAACCCCAAACAAAACGACAACAACAAAACAAAAAAAAAATCAACTCCCTTCCTTATACTTATTTCACTGAAAACTATTGATTGGTGCTGCTCAAACTAACGCTGTGCAGGACCCTTCCCACAGCATTTAACAGTAGGAACAGCAAACATACCTTGTTTCAGTTTTTTGGTTATTGTCACTTGACATTTGATGCACTTCTTCATTCTCCTGGAGCATTCTACCATGAATGATACAAGAAGAGATTATAATTAAGCTCACTGATGCCAGAATCAAGAGGAAGATGACACACTCAAGAACATTAGCTTTGAACAACCTGAGACCTTACTGGATGATTAAGAGATTGTTTCTGCACAAAAATTAGGACACCACCTTCTTTTTGAGCTACGTCCTGAGCCTCCTGGTTTAGTCTTTCCTACACCAGTAGCAAATACAACACCTTTATGTCCCCAATGCTCTGTGCTACTGGAACTGCTGCACTGTGGACCAAGACAGCACTTGGCTCTGAAGGAAAAGGATGCAGCTCTGGCATACAGTCCTTACCAAATTCCCTCTGGTCAGACTGTGAGTGCCTTGCGAGATAACAAACTTGCTGACATGTCTGAGCAGGCTGCCGTTAAAACAATTGAAACACAAACCAGTAACAAAAGCCAGAGAAGAGGGAAATCCTTCTCAGGAGGTTTTTGAAGGATAAAGCACTGCCAGCTAGAACTGAAACATCTGGCTTTCCTTCTGAATTATCCAGGGCATCTATAAGCACAAGCAAAGCTGCCTGGGGTCCCAATCAGCAGGTAGTCAGAACATTCTGTGCTTTTCATAGATAGCTTTGGACATCTTAGATAAGACGGTGGTGCTGAAATCATGCTGGGGTTGTTTCAGGACACAAACAGCACAATAGCTTTGTGTCTGAACAGAGTTTGATTTATGAGAGTCCAGCTAGGGAAGCTATGTGGTGGAACAGGAAAGAAAAATTTAAAAAGGAAAGAAACCAGAATGGACTTACCTTCACACACAATACTGTGCTGGCACGGGAAGAAATGGATGAGCAAGGCCAGCTCTGAGCAGACCAGGCACTCCGTGGGGACTGCCACACTCGAGACGCTAAGGTTGGTCATTGTGTTGGGGGTGGTATGCACACGGCGAAGGCTGCAGGTGATGGCTGAGCTGTCTGAAGAAACCTGCTGTTCCCTGCAACCATGAGCATGTAATAAAATTTGAGCCACATAGTCCAGGTCCTCCTTCAGCAACCAGTTAACATTGTATTGATCCCTAGCAAACACTCCACATGGAGACAGAGCAGCATATGCTCAGGTAGCATAAACTTGTGAACCTTCACTGCCCTAGTGGGACCAACTCAGCCTCTAGCAGCTAGGATTCTGACCAGATCTATCTAAAAAGAAAGGGAAAGAGCAGGGATGGCTAATATTTACACAAGTTAAAACTGCTCTTTTGGAGGGCAGCAGTAAGGTATTGACAGTACAACCATCTGCTGGGAGGAGTCAGCTTTTAGGAGCTACGTAAAAAGTGCAGCCCTAAGAATCCTCTGTATTTGCATGTTCCTGAAAAGTGCCTGGGGTGGTTGTCTGTAAGTTTGCCTCTTACATAACACAGGCTTGGATTCAGACTTCTGTCCTGGCATTATAAGCCCCAAATCCAAAGCCCTCAGCATCCAATCCATCCATTACTTTTCCTGTCAGCTGGTCATCTGCTAGCTAGACCTACTACCTAAACTGCAAGAATGATTAATGATTGAACAGAAGGGACAAGGATGGTCATTTACTAGCATATGTCTTCAGTACTGCCAAGAAATCCCTGGCCCACTAGGAGTATTGTGAAAGAGTGCTTTTTGGTCTTTTGATACAAAGTCAGTAAGTCTCTGGGAGGAAACCGCTATTTAGCTTCCTACCAAAGTGGCAGCAGCTTCATTATAAATGCATATAAACCTCAAATACTCTTCCTCTTCTAGACTTATTAATTTCAGTCAGACTAACCAAGCAGCTTAAGAAGGTATAGCAAACTATGCTGTTGTGACGGCTCCTGTGCACGATGCTGGGTCACACCATGGTGACAATCTAGCCTATGATCTAGCATGCAGCACTCGATCTACCTTAACTCTGCAGACACACACCCAAATCCTCCAGTTGAACCTCTACACAGAAGCTGAAACCAGTACACTGTCATGAGAAATATCAGTCTGAAAGAACTGGCATTCTTTAAGCAAAAAAAACCCCCTTAAGCCAACATATACTCCGCTGACGAAATTCCTATGGAAGATGTTTAAAGGGACACATTTCACCTGCTATTCACAGTGGACCAGAAGCATGGCCCATCACAGTGGCTGCTGGATGGTTCTTCCTCCAGCGGTAACATGACTGTGGGTCTGTGTCCTTAGATCAAATGAACTCTGCTTTCATGTTTGCAAAGTCAAAATCCAAACAAATGTTCCTCAGAACCTGAGATAAAGCCATCTTTAACTTGCTACTCTCCCTTTGGCATTTTCTCAGCTATTTCTCTTATCAGTTGAAAAACAAGCATTTATCTAGCTCCGGAATAAATTCTGTGGATTCTGGTGCCCACTCTTTTGTTGCAATTCCTCTCTGTTTAGACTTTAAACATCTATAACTGCAGAATCCAGTGAAAGTAAAACAGAGCCCAGAATTACTCTGCAAGAGAGAAGTTGCTCTTGGCTTCACTAGCCCGTCTTCTTGGACTGCCTCAGGGCTCTCTAAGTCAAGAGGCTGAGTTTGCACTGAGCAGTACTAATCTGCTTTTCCCAACTCTTTCAAATAGCAGTATGCACCCTTAAATAACCGCTCCAGAAACACAGGGTCAGCAACCAGCTCCAGATGAAACAGGAGATGCTCAGACCAACATCCAAAGTGTTTCAAAGATGTTTCATCCCTCCTGGAACAACAGCTGCATGCAGTGACACCACAGTGCTGTGGGAGCACTCTGCATTTTGCAAGGAAGTATACTGTAGCTAGTTTCCAGAGGACATAGCTTACCTGAATTTCTGTGAGAAGTCTTTGACGATCTGGACAATCCTTCCATCTGTAATGAGGTCTAAAGGAGACTTTCCCCGATGGTTTGCATAATTAATATCTGCTCCTTCTTGTGCTAAGTAACATGCAATTGCAGTTCCAACATTCAGCTCTACGTTTCCAAGAAAGCCAGAAGCCTGCAGCTAAAAGATGTTGAGAAACACTCTCAGTTAATAGAAAAACTTTGTTATGTGGCTTTGATCTGTATCAAATTCTAAACAGAGTCTTAATCCTTTTACTTACAATTTGAAAGTGCAATTTAGCATTCTTTTTTGAAAATACAAAAAAATCCTTCAGCATGTAAACAGCAGATTCAAATCCTGCATTCCAGGAACAAGAGTGCATAAGACTGGTCCTAACTGGTGCTAATAATTACTAATCATAGTAACAGGCATTCAATTCAGGCAGTGAAAAGTCAGTACACTGATGACACCACAGTACATACCAATTGATGAACAGCTGGTGCATGGACCCCTACATGACAGCTATTTAAAAAGCCAAGCTTTTGTATACGTTATCCAAACTAATTTGAAGTCAAGAAACGTTTTCCACTGACTTAAATGACCAGGGCATGTAGATCAGGGCAAGTAAAATTAGACGTGAAGGAGTCTACAGCATGTAGATATAATGTTACTGTAAATAGTATTGGAAACGACACGCACCGATCCCTCATGTTGCTTTAAGACCTTCTGCATCTAGGACTAGCTATTGGCTGTCCCTAGCACAAGTTAAGACCCAACAGCTAGCAAAGCTGTTATGCAGACTTTCAGTGAGATGATAAAACCCACCCTTGCTGCTGACCTCTCTGCTCAAATTTGCCAGCAGAGAAATGCAGAAGAAGCAAGCAATTGCTGAGCTGGTGTGGGGTGTCTGTGGAATGTCAGTGGCTGAACAAGCCTGAGGACCTGAGGCTGGAGCATCTTTGGCCGTGCACTTGAGCCATCAGCTCATGCTATCAACACTGGTAGCTTGGTAACGAGCAGAAAGGAAGAGCAATGCCCTAGGCTTTTTCAAGCACCAAGAGGCAGAAAAGAGGAATAGGTGGTTTGGCACACAGCATGCAGCCCTTCAGAATATCAGTTTAGTTTATTCTGATCATTTCAAATTGCAATAAAAAAAAAATCTATGCCAGATTTTCCAGTGTACTAAATTATCCATCCCTACAATGGAATCATTCTCACTCCATCCATAAAGCATAACCAATGTTTGCACTCTTGGTTTGCACTGCAAATCTGGTGTGTGCATGTGTTGGTATTTACATGGATAGCAGAACACTTTGAAGGGCTAATTTAATATCTTTGCCAAAAAGCCAGACTAAGCTTCCAGTCCTTGGCATATCACGCACTGATTTCTAGATCTAAAGCCTTTCCTGAAAGGCCTTATATATCCATGAATACAGAGGAACACAGAGAAATCCTTCAGCCTAAAATGTCTCACCTCTCACATTCTGCTCTACATCTGCCGATAACTGGGGTGTTTGTGGTTAGCTATCCTCATATTTTCCATGCCATCAGACAGAAATGAATTGCTGTGGTTCTGGGGCATGAATTAAACCCAAGACTCTTGGCTCTGCAACTGGATTCATGACCTTTCCCATGTCAAGAAAGAAGCGCAAAATGCTAATAAAAATATCAGGGGAGGCAGTATGAATTGTTGTCTGACTATGTGAAGTTTCATGCTATAAATTCAAGCATACCCTCAGAGGATCTATTCTTGCTTTCCCACAAGCAAGAAGGTTTGTTTCCACACTCCCCATCTGGACTGGCTTCCTCTGTCCCCTTAGATCCCACTATCTACGGTCATTCTAACATCAAGCATTTTCCTGCCCTTGGTGCTGGAATTTCTCCTACTCCCAAGCTCACCTTGGAAAGGAGGGACAACCCCTTCTCCCCTTCACGCTTCTCCATCATGACGGACATTAGCTGCTGCCGTTCCAAGGCAATGTGCATGGCTGTGTCTCCGTCCTCATCTTCAGCATTGACATCACTGCCTTCACTGACCAGCAGTTGCACCATCCCTACATGTCCCTGGATGACAGCCAAGTGCAGCGCTGTCTGGTTACGGTTGTTCTTGAGGTTGACGTCACAGCGACCCTTGAAGAGAAGAATTGCAACAGTGAGCTGTTGCTGCCGAGTTTGGCTGAAGAAGTTTGGCTGCATCTGTGGTGCTTGTTGAGGCCCCAGGTCTCAAGTCCATCTTCGTCAAGACAGCAGTATACACATCTCCAAGAGCGCTATGTGATCCAGCCCTCTGTATCTTAGCCATACGGCCCACGCACCTCATATCAAGAAAGGGAGGATCGGAAGCCAAGTGCCCAACTGACACACAGATAACATTTTCTTGGTGATGACTTGGATATGACAACTCGTCACCTCCCAGACACAAACAAATCCTGGAACTACTCCAAGCAAACAGTCAGGGACTAGCTCCTCTGAAGCAATTCCTTGCTGCCTGCTGTGCTTTGATTTCCGCTCGTCAAAGCAAAGAGGAGAAAAACCTATTCAAATCTGACTCATTCTGCCCCTCTGCCAAACCTGCAGGGGAAGGCAGCAGCAGCAAGGGTTAGAGACAGACAGCCTTTAAAGATATGGCTATGCTAACACAGTGATTATGCCAGCAGTAAAGCCATCATAATACTAAGTAGTTAGTGCTCACAGACATTGCTCCACTACAGCACTCATTTGTAAATCCATTAAAGCTTTGTTGTAGTGGTTTGGATCCCTTTGTAATGATGGAGAAACTCAGGCAACAAACCACTGAGAAGAAACAAAACCCAGGAGTGCCAACATGTAGCTGTCACCTTCATTGCCACTATCACCTGAAAGCAGACAGAGGCTAGCTTTGACTCCACAAAAATCAACAACAAAATGCCAGTTAGACTGCCATCCTTCAGTTTATCATTTTCATTGCTAAAGAATGCTGCTCACCAGGGGCACGTCTAGCACTTACTTAAGACTGAAGAAAGATAAATAACCTGGAGTAAACATGTAAAAATATTTTGTTCTGCATTCAAATGAAATACAAGCCTTCAGATAGTCTTTCATGAAAATGAAGAGTGAGAAACCCACCACAGAACAACCAGTAGCCGGGGAGCTTCAGCATACACCTGGAGTGAGGGAAACTGAGTTCTGACCTGTACCTATGAGATAAGGAAGGTTCTGAACACGGATCTACACACTCCTTAACGAGCAGGTTACCAGCTATTCTGAAATCTTTTCCATTCATACCCATCACTTCACTGAACATTTCCCAGCAAGCTCCAGTTACAACCCACTTTGTTCTAGCCTGCAGGATACCCTTCTCCTCTACTGCCAGTGCCAAAGGAAAATACTCCCAGGAACGCCAACCCCTGTTCTTCAAAGTCTGCCAAGCAATGCCAGCTCTTCAAAGAGACAGAGACAGTCTTATGAGTCCCAGCATTAACTCAGTAGTACTTAGGAAATGGGAGTTTTGGGAGTGGGACAGATGGAAGTCTTTGTTGGTGGTGGTTTAGTTTTGTTTCTTACCTCTTTGATGAGAATTTCTGCCACTTCTTTGTGATTATTGAGAGCAGCAAGGTGCAGGGCAGTGAAGCCATCTTCCTTTTTGGAGTCAACCAGCTGCCGAGCTCTTGCTAGAATCTTCTTTATGGCTCTAGAGTGTTGGAGGTTAACAGAGATGGAAGAGTCACTTTATCAGGAAGGAAAACAATGCAGAAGAGACAGGCCTGTCTCTTCTGCTCAGTAGTTACGAATGTTCATGTCTTAATAGGCAGCACCATGAACTGGCACCTGTGATGCAGAGCACTGTCTCTATCTCACAGACTGAATTACAAAAATAAACAGAAGCCCTCAGTTATCATTTAATAAAGTAGGGTAAACTCACACTGCTATGAAAATAATGAGCAGATTTATCCTTGGAAGAATTCGAAAGGCTCTCAGTTAGACACAGTCTTTTCAAGTACTGTTTACTACAGACCTTCTCTTGTCCTTGCATGTGTGAACCCAAACATCTAAGCAGACTATCCAGAAGCAGACAGATTTCTTAGCCAAGCTAGGGAGGTATGAGAAAGATGGGATGGGGAAAGCCAACAGCAGTTCCCTGTGAATGCACGAAGGAGGGGAGGAGGGCAACAGCTATACCTAGCCATATCTAAACCCAAGAAATATATAATCAACCATTTTCTTCCTAGCTGTCTACAACTACATCAGCTACCTTACTGTTAAGACAGCAAACACAAGTTAACATCTGTAAAAGCAGTAAAAATGAAAAAAGGTCACTTACAGCTTGTTGCCTTTTAGAGCAGAATAGTGGAGCAGGTTGAAGCCTTGACAATTCTGGACAGTGAAGTCTATGTTGGGTACTTCAGTGAGAATCTCAATAACGACTTTGTAATCTGCAGTGATAGCATAATGCAGGGGGGTGTCTCCCTGGGAATCCTATAAAAGGATACCAAAGCAGAATACAGGTTACCTACCTCAGAGTGTCAAATGAAACAGCTCACCCTGAGGGACAGTTCAAGACAAGATGATAGTGTCACCAGGACACATCAACTCCAGGCCAAACATCCAAACATCACTGGCATCCACAGCAGTTTCATAGCCTTTGTGAAATCATTTCCCCAGGGCTTGATATCAGCTGCTGAGGAGACAGGTGCTAATGTTCCTAACTAGCTTTGAGAGACTGACCCAGCACAGTCCAGTCCCACCATCATACCAGCACACCCTAAAAATGGGCTGGGTCCAATTCACCATCACTGCCCTTCAAGTTCCTAAACACAAGTCTTAAAAATCTCATCACTCTTTATTGCCGGGAACAGGAGTGTTTCAACAACACACATTAGCAGCAGGTCAGCTCTCACTGGAAGCCTGAGCCCAGCACAGCAGAGAGCACACTACTGGATTGAGCTGAGCAGACTCATGATGATGAAGGGGCAGACCCAAACCTGGAATTTCAGAGTACTGAAGTTAGAGGAATACTTCCTCTGTGCAATGCACAGTAGTGCATTTTAAGAGAATGATCTTCAGATTCTACGAAGCAACAAATGGTGTAAGACATAAAGCAGCACCTCCCTGCCTCAAAAACAAAAAAACCCCCAAAACACACACACACACAAATCCCACAAAACCCAAAACTTACTGGGAGGTTGACATCACAGTTGAGCTCACAGAGGCTCCGCACCACCTCTGTGAATCCTTGACTGACAGCAACATACAATGCTGTGCATTTTGCATTGTTTAACAGGTCTGCACTGGCTCCTTTACCAATAAGCACACGGGCAACCTCAGCTTGGTTTCTGATTTAAAAGCAAGGAGTAAGACAGATTAGATTCAACCCTGTGCAGACAGGAAATTCTTCCTCCTTGCAAGGCAATGGAACTTCTCAGGTTTTGTATCCTCTCAACCTCATCCCCCCTCCTCTTAGCATCAAAAAAACCCCCAAACATACACCAAAACCTTCCTAACTTGTCCTCCAGAATCTGCTCTCTCTTTGCTTTAAATCAACAAGAATCTTCCGCTCTTAATGATGAATTCTTCCCTGGTAACTGACAACACAATTCAACCTTTCATCTTGCTCTGGAAACCATATGCACTTACAGAAACCAACCAAACTAATCCCAACCAACCCCACCACCCTCCCGTTCCCCTGAAAAAAATATCTCATCACCAAAACCTCTGTATCACTTGTTCTGATCCTCCCCCCCACCCCCAAAATTTCTAGCATGGAAACCGACCTAGCTATGAAGGTTAAATTAGTGCAGTAAGAAATGCACTTGTGGCCCTGAAGCTCAAAGGCCAATTTCTAACATAAGGTAAAGTCAGGGAAAAGCCTCCATCAGCCACACATCCTTCACACAGACTGCCCATTTATATCTAGAAACATCCTTTTACAGCCTTTTAGGTCTTGTATTAGAGACAGCAAGAAGAAAGATATCCTACCCAAAAGCTGCGTAGTGCAGTGCTGTATCCCCTTCTTCATCCCTTAGGTTGACAGTAGCATGTGCCTGCAGCAAAATCTTCACGACATCCAGATGCCCCTGATAAGAAGCAATCTGCAGTGCAGTTCTACCCTGGTTCTTTGCGTCGACCTACAGGAAGGGCAGAGACACAGCAAACAGCTTGGTTAGGAAAGACCTTGCCTTGTGTTCAGGCCTTAGCTCTGTTCTAGAGCAGGCCCAGCAGGATGGAAGTCACTAGCTGCAGAACAGCTGCAGGTTCAGAAATGCTAAGCAGAATCTGTGCCCTGTCGGCTCCGCTTTATGTACATCAACTACAAGACTGACTTTGTCCCAGAATATTTCTAAAGGGGAAGGGGACAGCACATTTAGTCAAGAAGGGAGAAGCAAGTGAACAGAACTAGAAGCCAGGGCTCTAATTGCAGCTCTGATGCCAAATGCCTCTATGCCTGCAAGCAGAATACTTCTTGACATCTCTGCCAATGATTCTTTTCCCAATAGGAAAATGTGTGATGAGATCAAATTAGCTTTACATAAGGCTTTGAAGATGCCAAGTCCCCATTGTTCTATGTTGCTCCAGGTACTTTACTAGGCACAGGGCTGGAGGGCGTATCACAGTGTTGAAGTGCTGCAGTGATATTTTTTAAGAATTAAAGGGACTGAAGAACAAAGAAAGGCTGTATGAAAGGCAAGGAAAAAAAAAAAGCAGCAGCAGCTACTGAAATCAGTGGGAGGCTAAGGAGAAGAGATGAAGGAGCTAGCAAAACATCAGCAGGCTGGCAAGGAGAACAAACTTTTGGTTTTTTTTTTTCCCCTGCAGCTGGTTCTATGCAGCAGTCCAGAGAGCAGGACAGGCAAGACTTCCTTTGATTCATTCAAAATGATGGGTGAGTCATTTAGGCAAGGAGGCATTAGAGGCCACTGTGTTATTCTTCCATTTGCACAAGAAAGACAATGCTGATATAAGCTGAAAAGGCCTTGACAAGCAATTCCAACTTGCACTACTAAGTGAGCCTCAAATCCAGCCTCCTCTTGCTGTATATAACACTCTAAGAGAAATAACTAATTTATTAATATAAAAATTAGAATAGAATATAGAATAGAAATAGAAATCTAATAAAAATAACTAATATCATAACGGATTCCTGACTCATAACACTTTCTTATCCAGGATAAATTTGACAATTACAGGTATTTGTCTATTCTTCCCATCTCCAGAGGCCCCATTAACTTTGTAAATAAAGACCTATAAAAAATACCAGACAACTAACCACTAAATCAGCTTCACAGGGGTTCCTTCAGAATTGATTCTAGTTTTCTTCGTTCACGCATCCAGCTGCTCCTGCCAGCCATGCAGACATAGCCTCAACAAAACTTATGTTTTGTTACCAATGGTTTCCAAGGACACTGCTGAAATGCTTTGTTCTCTGGTTCTCCTTTTTTAACCTGTTTATAAACCCTGTACCCCTCACTGAAGGAGCTTGAACCTTCAAACAGGCAGCTTGAAAGAGCAGTGATTTGAGTAGATGTGATCCTAACAGTTTGGCACTCTGCAAGCACATAAATTGTTCAGCAACAAGTCAAGGCCAGTTCCCTGCTCCAGTCAGACGTGAGATAAGACACTGCACAGACATGCACAGCATCAGGATCTGGGCAGCTTTTCTCTTTCCTGATTCCAACAATACCATTTTGCAAGGTCATCTAAGGACAGACACATTCAGCCAGACACAACCCATGGCTTTCTTTTCGAACAAAGGCTAGATACTCAGACATCTTGCTACTGTTTTCATATAGATAAATACCTCTCCCCCTAATTCTACAGGTGCACTGCCCATACAGGAAATGTGGGAAAAGCCAGCTTTGGAAGTGTGCTGTAAGGACTTAACACTAGTTCAGATTTAAGGCCACAAACTGGAGCCATTAAATATGCACATTTAACATATAAATTGAATCCTAAATTGCAGCAAAATAATTTTCCACCTGTTAGGAGCTAATACTAGGTATAAAAAAAATCTATTCTTTTTCTCCTATCCTTTTCCCCACTTGACTACAAAATTTTGTAACAGTATTTTAAAGAAGAGCAACTAAAAGTAACCTTTCAGGATGTCTTCAAAACTTGCCTTGTCTGGGTACTTCTGAAGGAGCTCCCGAACTTTAGCCGCATTGTTGAGTGCTGCACAAATGACCAGGCAGCCTGCATGCTCTGACTCCGTCTTCTGCGACAGCAGTTTCTCCAATACAGTAACCAAAGTACCTGGTAGGAATGAGAAACGGCCACAGGTTAAGAGGGCCAAAGAGCATGTGTATACATGCTTACAGTTGGCATAGTACAGCTATATAGCCACAGCATGGGCCTGCTGTACCTCTAATACTTAGCTCACACAAAGAGCTGTACAAATCTGTGGCTTACGCAGAACTTTTGCTTTACAAGTCTGATGTTTTGAGAACCGAAAAGACATGAGACCATGCTACAGAAGACCAACACAGAAAAATCACTACTAAAGGGCAAATAATCTCAAGAGGAATGCATGGTTTTGGAAAGGATGCTGTAGGGAAGAAATACAGATCCTTTCAGATAGGCCCTCTAATTACAGACTTTTGAGTGCTTGAGAGGACAGAGGTGTTACAGTTCTCCAGACAGAGCAAAGTTAAAAAGCTTGGGCTTGTATGTAAGTTCTCCCTGAAGTCTAACTTGACCAAACAGTTTAAGACCCACCTATATAGCAAAACAAAAAACCCAGCAGTTCTGTCCTCTCTCCTGCATGATCCTGACATCTAAAGGAAATATGTATGCTGAGGCTACAAAAAATTTTATGAGCAGATGTGCAAACCAGAAAAAAAATCCCTTCTACACATCATGTGATCCCAAATTCAATTTCAGGGTAGACTGGGCAAAATAATCATTGATATGACAACACTTCCACGCAAGGACCTGGGAATATTTCACAAACATTCAAGAATTAGTACCCTCCTACAGGAAACACAGCAGGATGGAACAGGAAATTGAGACAGATCAAGGCAGAAGCAAATACTGAACCTAGGGCAGTGCTACAGTTAGCATTCCCAAGTTCTAAATTCTGTATTTCCTGTTAAGGCCAGCTTTGCTTCCCCAGTAAGGCACAGCCTGGTTTTGGAACTGTGTCCAGGGAAGAACAGGCAGCTGGAGTTTAATACTGTCCAAACTGTGTTGCTGCTGTTACACCAGAGCAACCATTTCACGATCCCTGACAAATCAGACATCTCTGTTCTCACTATCTCACTTTTCGATTCCTTTGCATTCTCCGTTGTCATGAGGTTTGCTTCCTCATCTCTCTGGTAGGCTGTCAGGCAAGCTGGGTTAAATGTCCAGGACTGCCCTCCAACCGACACTCGCAAATCTCCATCCCCATAGACTTTGATCACTTTGCCGATGTGCCCTAGGGTCTGCAATGGAAAAAGAGAAATTATTTTTAAAAGGTAAGATGCAGCATGCTTTGCATCCCAGAACCAACGCAATGCTTCTAAGAGCGGTTTCGCAGGCGGCACTCCTGCTGCATGAAAAGAAGCACTGAATAGTGACACACTCGCAGACAACTCCTGCTTCAAGGACACCAGAGGGTTCTCAGCAGTTTCTCTATTACTGGTTTTACATAAGAAGGGTTTCCCAGACACATTACGAATGTCTGGAGAGGAAGGTGGTGAAACAACAAAACACAGTCTGAAGAACCCTGAGAGAACTGATAAAAATTGGGACTAGGAAAGGTTTCCTCTGTGCATTTAATTGCTCCTGGAGGACACCTGTATTCTGCTTTTTAGCCATACTGGTCTGATCAGACCATTTTTCCACGTGACCACTTTCCTGCCTCATTCCAGAGAATTAGGGAGGGTGCGTAAGAGGACTTGTTTACTTTGGTTAGTAAAACCTCTTATCTGGCTTACTCATAGCCAAATCCTTCGTCAGATTCCCCATTTACCCGCTCTTCTTTGGGTGCTGCAATAGGAGTGCATAACCAATAGCCAATAACACCAGGCAACATTTATTTTGCAAGGCCTCAGCAGTCCCAGAAAGGTCTGTGCACTCACTGACCAGCAGGAATACTGGAGGGCAATGCAAGCCCAGTCGCTATTACTAATTGCTTGGGAGAACTCAGGAAGTTACTGGACTGTTCTGGAACTGGTGCGCACTCACAGGTGCCATTTCATCTGTCCACTCCCCATGACCAGGTTGGAATCGCTTCACTGTTTCCATATCATCTATCACCCGGACAACATCACCAACCCAAAAGGTGTTGAGCTACAAGAAAAAGAAAGTCATAAGCTTTTGGGGGATGAAGCCAGGGGAGGAAAAAAAAAAAAAAAAAAAAAACACACAACGGTGCAATCAGTCCCTCCACCCCACCCCCACCCTCAGAAAACCCAACCAAACAAAAAGCCTATCGACTCAAAAAAACAAGGCATTACAAAACATAAGTACGACTACCAAAAAATCTGTAATCACTGCACTGCAAAATAAACATAGTCCAAGGGCTGGGGTATTTCTGTTTTAAGCCAAGTGCGCATTTAAGTAGGGAAATAATTTGGGACAGAACATTTTTCTTCTTTTCTGTCTTCTTCAAACCATTTATAATTACTACCAGTATAAAGTACGTATGGAACTTCCCTTGGTCCATCTCCTCACTATACCTGACTTGGCACTGGAGATTTTAATTCACTTTAATAAGGAAGTTAAATCTGTTTGTAATTTAAAACAGAAAAGGGAAACCAGAGTTTATCTGTACTGGTAATTTGCCAGATGCTCCCTCTGCTCACTGAGCTGAGAAGGGAGCACTGTCAAAACACACTTTTCAAAGCAGACTAATTCTGCACAAAACAGTCTGACACGGCATTTTCCATTGGTATTGGAGTTTTTAGCATTGTGACCTTGTTCAGGTCTTTCAGAATTTTGTAGTCTTCCAGCAGCTCCTTCTATACCTATTAGCCCTGTTTCTAATCATCCACATTTCAAGTCCTCAAATCTCTGGCGAAGGCCAGAGCTATGAGCTTTAGAAATGCAGACACAAAATTAGAAGAGCTGGATTAAAGATTCAGGTCATCCAGAAGAATCAGAGAGAAGCGAGACAAAGAAAGATGCAAAAAGGAGACTATCATGAAGACACAAGAATAAGGAAGAAAACAAAATCAAATGGAAACGATGTGGAAGAAAGTTCACAGATGAAAGGTAGCTGCAGAAGGATGAGCTACTGTAGGTCTCTGTTACCACTCTTTTCAAAGCAGCTGAAATTAAGAAATGGAATTTACCTTAAGAACTTAGAACATTTGAAATGCAAAGGTTCATAAAACTGGACAGCCTAGTAGCCCAACGCCCACTGTCTGCAACCATCTGTCTTAGCTCCGATGGCTTGCAGGAAATTCTGCCTAGAACTACTGCTTTTAGAATAGCAGCGTATTTCTTCAGCACTTGCTTGAGACACAGCAGGCTAAAGCGACAGCTATTCCCTGCAGCACTTCTAATTCTGGCCAAGCTCACCTATCAGCACCTACCTTAGTCAGAGCTCCAGGATGGAAAGTCCAGCGGGTTTCACTGTTGAACTGGACCCTCACGTCCCCTCTGTCCGTGATTCTGTGCACAGTCCCTGTCTGGCCAATGAACTTTTGACAGGGGGAAAAAAAAAAAGTAGGGGGAACCCCCTAAATAATTCACGTTGCTTAATAGTGGGGAAAGCAGGCATCCAAGGCACAGATGGCTAAATTACACACCATTTCCAATTCACAGACTAACAGTGCTCCCAAACCTGCTTTAAATGTGATGCAGTCATTGTTTTACTGCAAAAGGAGGGAAAGCCTGCTTAAGGAGCTCTTCTAAAGTAGCAGCATATTGGGGGAAGAGGGCGATAGGAATACAAAGTGCGAAAATCCTTGAAAATGCAGCACAAATTGTCCTCCTCCTTCCAAATGACAAAGGTGGGAAGAGATTACAACATTGTTCTGCGGTATAATACCAGCAAGGCATGCTCTGAGAGAAAAAAAAAGGGGGCACAGCAGACTACAGAAAACCAAGTATAGTTGTGTAGTGCAGTATTCTATATCTGTTGATTCTGGCAGGTCCTAAGCAGCTGACAGTTTTGAAGGAAACAAAAAGTACTGATTTCTGAGGTGAGAGGAAGTTACTGTTTCTCTGTTTAATATCCCTCTCTATACCTGCATTCACCAACAACAGGAATTCAGAAGTGCAGAGGTTTAACAACCTAGCAGACTATGTTAGCTACACAGCAACATTCAAAAACTATAGCTTTGGGGATGAAAGCCTTAGCTGGAATAAAAAATTCATGGCTCCACTGACAGCGTTCTTCAAGTTCATGCCAGAAGATGGTAAGTCCCTGCCTGCCAGGCTAAAAAAAGAGACCGATGATCAGTTAGTAGATTTCCACATTGAAACTGAAATGACATAATTTGTCTTGACATTTTAAAGCCTGATTTCAAAAACAGCACTCACCTACAGGGCAGGTTGGGCTAGGATACATATAGAATGTATCTTTATAATTTTATAGCACTGCTTCATCTACCAAGGCTTCAGACAGCTGTCTCGGAATCAGACCTGCAGGTTATTCAGTTTACTGACTCCAGTGTAGCAGGCATTTTGGTCGCTTGCGGCTATACACTTCCCTCCCTCTCCAAAAAGCCACTTTTATACAAGTTACTAACACAGGCTCAGATACAGGTCTTATTACCGTAATGATGACTATCAAAATGTGATTTTTGTCTTGCAGTAAATCTACTGCACAACAGCATTACTGCCTTCTTCAGTATGTGAAGGAAATTTAATACATTTTGGGCGATATCTGTAGACTACTAAAAGCCAAGGAAGTTGACTTAAGGAGAAACAAAAAGCACAGACCTTTTAATTTAAATGGCAAATTTATTCACTTAGTTGTTACCATTTCATCTGAATGTAAGCCCACACCGAATGTTCACAACCCCCTGGAGACTTACTTCCATGATGGCCCCCTGAGATGCTATACTACAGTAATAGGTGTCATTTCTATCTTTTACTTCCTCTACTATCTGAGGTTTTTTTAGACAACAGGTGACAACAGACTGATAGCTCTTCAAACTAAAGACAAGACAACAGGCTAAGCTCCAAGAACACCATATGGACCAAGAAATTTTAGCCCTGGCCAGGGATAGAGCCCACTGTTGACAAAACACATAACTTTCATTAGTAGTAATGCACAGTACAAAAGCAGCCAAACAGAGAATGGATCCAGAACTCCAAGGAACAGATCCACGGCTCATTTGAAAACAAACAAACCAGCCATTAGTTTTTTTGCACTGGCTTCCAAGACTTTTGAGCAAGTCTTTTGACCCATCGTAGACTCTTAGAAATTATGCAGGGCTCCACGAGGCAATTCTCATACAACACAGATTTATCTGAGCCTAAAAATAAATCTGACTCCAGTGTCCTACCACTAAAGAATTTGTATTTGTGATTCAGTCAACACAATATAAATGTAGAAGGTAACATGTTACACAAAGATGTTCTGGTAACTTCCTAGCCACTGCCTACCTATGTAGTCTGAGATAGTGACTGATACATTACCGAGAGAATAGGAGCAAGCAGAAGCATACCTCAGCCATTTTAGGATTCCAGCCGCCATGGCCCTCCTGCATCTCCCGCAAGATGTCAATGTCCAGCAGGCATTTCACTTTGTCCCCATGCTGGAATGGATGCCTGTCCGTGCTTTCTTTCCTCTGCAGTTCAGCTGGTTTTCCTAAAAAGAAGAATGATACCACCCACATACATGTCATTTGGCTTTGTAACAAGGGTTGCAAATTAACATAGGCTTAATTGGGGCAGAATGGCGTAAACCCCTTTTTCTATTGTGGAATATGCACTACACACTCTATGGGGCAGCACTATGTAGAGAGCTCTAACTGGATATTGATATTTGATATTGATATGGGTTAAACATGAGGTAGTTCTAACAAGACACAATTTTGTCCCTTCCCAGAGAGGGGAATGCCTTTGAATGATGCCTCTTCATGTCATGTCAGTCATCAGTAGCTGTTCTTAGCAATTCAGTCACCCACAACTGTTGTTCAGCAGACACCCACACAGTACTCAAAATAAGTTCTCTTCCATAGGCAGCCACAGAGCTTGCTCTGGGGAGTGCTTTACCCTCCTAGCCTTCCTGTGTAGTGAGAGGCTGTACCCCTGGAAATAAGCTTGCCATCCAACCCTTCCCTTTCCTCATGCTCTTGCCAAGCTGGTCAGGGAGAGAAAAGAATGAGAAAGACCCGATTCTGCTGCTGCAAACTCAAGAACAGACCTCTCTGTCTTCCTTCAGGGGAGCAAAAGATGGCCCCTCCACCCCATTAGAAAAATACAACCAAATTACACCTTAGTAAAAAATCCTGCAAGTCCAAAAACACAAGTAGTTTTCTTAGTGTCATTAGAGTTAAGAGGAAAGGTGGATTGCAACAAGTTGCCAATATAGACATCGCCTTCTTCCATGACTTCTACTAACGCCCCTGCTGGGCAAGTATTTGTCAGCTCAGAAATCTCCCTGTTGTACACTCCCCTTCAACACACTTTTTGGTCCACCAGAACAAAAATATTTGCTTTCTAAAAGCATAGTGAACACCAGTCGGACCACAGCTTGCTTGAAGAATGAAAAATTTTGGATTAACAAAACTGACACTGGGTTAAATTATCTGCTGACAGATGCAGGCACTCCCAAGGGAGTTACATGCATTTGCAGCAGCAAGAAGTTGCCTTGGCAGAAGATCCTTCCTTGGCATACAGCTGTGGGCATCTGATGGTCTTGCACAATCTTACCACTGAAAGGCCAAACCACTTTACTAACCACTCTGGGTTCACACACGGACTACTTTTTTCAAATGGTACACATTATGCGGGAACTTTATAAAACCACCTACTGATTTTCTGTCTTCCAAGCAAACTGGCTTTAGTGTCACGAAATGACGGCATGAATCAGAATTTCTCAACAGAGGACTTGTCTCTACGCACCTAATTTTGGGAGATGCTCTTTGTAGTAAAAGCCACCAGATGCCTCCACAGTACATTTCAGGTCCACTTTTCCCTTGTGTCCAACTCTGTAGACATTTGTGGTACCATCAGACCACGTGACGCTGGCCACACTGCGTCCGGTCTCTACATCCCAGCCACGAATATCAACCACACGTCCAGTTTTACCTTCACCACCTGATGGAAAAGAGGGGAAAAAAGTGTCCAGCTTGCATTTTCACCAAGACCAATATACAGAAACTCACCTGACACTGGGATGTTTACTGAGATATGATTTAATGACATTTTTATCTTAACTAAGTAAAAAATAAGGAAAAAACTTGTCAGTTCTCCAACTATTCACCACAGAGAAGTAGGCACGGAGCCAAAAGTCAATAGCTGGGGCAGATGAAATTCTGACAGAGAGGTTGCCATCAGGAAGGATTTCTGTGGGGCCCTATCACAGGCCAGCTTTACATGTTGAACAGAAGCACACAGGTCTGCTTCACCGACAGCATACTGCTGCCTGAAGCAATGCCCTCCAGTCAAGTGTTCTTCATATACATGTAAGAAGGAAATCACACACACACAAAATATTATTCAGCAGCTCATACAACTTCCTCACAGCGTGCATGATTCACCCTGATCTGCCGAAGGCACAAGAGAACTCAGTCACCTTTTTAATTTGGGAAATTAAACCGTGACACTACTCAGTTTGACCAGCTAGGAGAGAATCTCTACATTAAACTCACCGAAAACCAGCCAGCCATTTACTTTGGAATACAAATATGGAAAAGCTGAATTCTGTATAGAAGCAGCCATTCCGCCTGTACAGAAACACTGCCTAGCTAGGCAGTGCACAGTGTCACGGCACCACACTGTGGCAAGATATAAACACAGCAGCATTGTAAAATCCACCCAAGATCTTTAATCTCTTCCCAACACCAGCCAGGTGGAGGAACATCAAGTAAATTTTGTTCTGGTACTTGTTTTCACCTGCCCATGCAAGGAGGAGTACTACTGAAACAATCCAGAACAGGAGGATGTATTTGTGAGAAGGTAAATCTGGCTGGGCACATGGGACATACTCTCATCCGAGAGACAACAGTATATCAACACTGAACCTAGTGACAAGGCAGTCAGATTTGCAGATTCCCTAACCTCACTCTACTGCCAAGTCACTGTGTGAACTTGGGCAAGCCCCAGCACTGGTCTAGCACTTTCCCAAAAGGGGAGAGCAATATCTGTCTGTCTTGCTGAGTGGACAGTGAGCTTCTAATTGTCTGCAAAGTCTTGGAATTTAACAGCTTAAAGGAGTTAACTTCCTCACCTAACTGCATATCTATCTAAAAAGCATAATACAGACAAACTAGTGGGCTTTATTGTCAGCTCTATCAATGACAAGAACACGCCTCTTTAGAGGGCTGGTCTGAGAATCAGAAAGTCCTAGTATCTCTTAATTTTTATTGGAAGAAAAATATTTTTAAAATCCTATCTGCCTTTAAAATCTCTCCCTAGAAATGGCAGGTGGATCCCAGTTCTGTACACAATTTACACTGCAGCCAGTTACCAGATCAGCACTCCAGATATCCACCCACGTGAATATTATCTAGGAAAACACAATTTAAGTCACCAAAAACATTTCTGTGATGTAACGTTTACAGCTATGCCTAAAAAAGCCTTCCAGATTAGAACCCAGACCCTAGCAATAGGGCAGCTAACAGTAATTTTCATCTTCCTTTCTGCAGGTAACCATAAACAACTGTCCAGTCCAAAATTAATCAGGATGACAGCTCTTAGAAAAGAAGGCTACATGCAATATGCAGTTACTGACCATGGGAAGGGAGAGCCTCTGGACGCTACCAATGTTCAAGTATGGGAACACAGTGACCTTGCATCAACACTGTGTTCCTTTAACTATATTATTAACGTGGACAGGTTGCAGCAGGTTCCTGTCCTCTCCCTGCTCTGTCAGTCTGCAAGAAACCTGGTAGGTATCACTGGCCTCAAATTAGTGCTGACAGAAACTTAGTACCAGTGACAAAAGAACTTAAAGTTCATCTGTTGCAGCAGGGATTCAGCTTGAACAACAACAACAAAGTAACCTCCGCCCTCGCCCTGTTCAGATGCTTTTCTCTGAGGGCGGCACTAGCTTCCACTTCCATGGTGTTTGGACTCTGAGAAATGGTAGTAAGGAAAAATATGTATTCAATGAAAAGGCTGAAGTGATTGAAAAGCTGCCAGGGCCCACCCCAACCACAGCAGAGAAAAAAGGTTGGTCAATTGGCAAATTTTGCAGCCAATGCTAATTTCTGCAAAGGGCTTCAGGCAGCAGGAATGCTAAAAAGACAAAGGCAAATAAAAGCAAGACCAGATCAGATTTCTCAACTAGCTGCTATTGCCCTTACCAGATACACAAGACCACATGGTCAATATATGACCTCACCAGGACCCTATTACAGAGTTTGCAAGGTTATTTATTAGCACTACTTACATGTTACCTCCTTAAGTGGAATTAGAGTTGATGTGTTAGCGCTACCAGGAAGCTAAGTTCAGAAGAGCAAATAGCTGTGGATGTGGACCGCTCCATCAAAGACAAAGCAGTACTCATTAGAGACCAGGTGAGCAGCTGGCCTTATGTTCTTCTCACTTGTCTTGCACATATAACTGCTTTCAGGTCACAATCATCGTAAGCAACACAAGTCTCAGACATGTAAATGTTGATCTGATATCAAAAGGATGGATAAGCTGTACTGAGCATAAGCTTCTTTTGCTCTCAGACCCTGCAAGTATCCATGTCCTCCACTGAACCCAGTGCTGCAATAAATGGTGGAGTCAACATTGGAACCTTTAGGCTTACAACTTAATTATTAAGGGAAAAAAGAAGCGGTAACGTTACAGTGCGTACAAGGCTCTGGAATAGAAACGGATAGTAAAGTTTCCTTAACCTTGTAGCACTACACAGAAATCAGTATCAGTGAATTAGACACAGTCATTACACCCCAAACGCAGCTCTAGAAAAGACATTTTTGTTCCTTTGCATTTTCAGCCTGAAGTTACAGTTCAGACAGAAAGCAAAAACCATTCTCCAGCAACCACAGCAAACAGTTCTTCATTAACGCT
This sequence comes from Harpia harpyja, assembly GCF_026419915.1. Taxonomy (NCBI): domain Eukaryota; kingdom Metazoa; phylum Chordata; class Aves; order Accipitriformes; family Accipitridae; genus Harpia; species Harpia harpyja. The sequence continues at coordinate 3,114,641 of NC_068946.1, forward strand.
CCATGTGGAACAGTCCTTATATATCATTTCTCTTTGCTGTTCTTAAAAGTGTCCAAATAAGGATACTCCAAAAAACTCCAAAGGAAAAAGGAGTACTGTACATGAAGTCAGACAAACCTTATTCCTACTGTGAATGGAAGCTTTTTCAGGAAAAGATGGGTCTCTATTTTCTTGTAACACAGTCTACATTTATAGATCTATACAAGGTCTTCCAGGATGGTTCCCATAAGTTTTCACATCTATGAAACAGGAGCAGCAAAAATTCCCTCCCACACCCTGAGTGAATGCATACAGTTTGTATCACAGATATCTTTTAAAACAAATACAAGAAAGCAAATAATATTTAATACTCTAAAGAACAGCAACCTGCATCATCTGAACAGCTCCCACAGAAGCTACTGCTCAGCACGTGCATTTTGAACTAGCGATTTGGCAAAAACTAAGAACAAACAAACAAAAAAATTGAATGGTATTTTACAGAACACCTTAAAAGAAGCTTACCATCCTGGTTACCCCACTCCCAGTCGGGGCCACGGACTACTTTAGCCCCCTGGAAAGTCCCCTTTAATGTGATGCGGGTCAAATTCTGTCGAGGACTCACTAGGACTCTGGAAAAACAAAATAAGAGAAAACAAATTAATTTATTGTTACTATTCACACTTTATAAAGCTCTGTTCTGAGGTCTGTCATATGAGGACCAAGTGCACCACACTTAAATACAGAAAAACATGGCTTACGTTCTAAAGAGCATGTAAGAAGTGAGAGAAAACAATAGAATAGCTGAACAGGGTCTTTGACCCTAAAAGCTGGTATCCCCAGGAAGGTCAGAATACTTAGGCACTGTTCCACTGACAGCAGAAAGACAACTAGTGAATAACACACTGGGCTAAAGGCGACCCAGGTTTACCTTCAAACATTACCAGAAAATGAGATCCATGGTGAGCTTTAAAAAGGTTGTTTGTGTTTCAACTGTGAGTTGCAGGTAATTGGGAATAGAGGCTGCTACGTGAGCATGAGGAACAGCCACAATTCAGTGACAGTCTGTGAATACAAACATATCTACACATAAGCAGAAGGACTGTAGTGGGGTCTCTCTCAGGTTGTTAGATACCAGAAGGTCATCTTGTTGACTCAGAAAGCTGAACACATATAAACACAAAGATTCAACATGATTACATTCACTCACTCACACACAGCATGCTTAGCCATGATGGAAAAAAGATCATCCTTCTTTCAAAACTTCAAGAGCCTTGAGGGCGCTGTGTAGGGGGAAAAAAAAAAAAAAAAAATCTAGTAGCTCCAAAGATGAAAAAATTCCCCACACACTCTACGAGATGCACAAACCACAGATTATATTAGGGCAGGCAGCTCACCAAGGGCCAAGCATGATTACTGCGAATGCATGCAAATTAATACTTTTTAACATAACTATTTACCAGCATTCTACAGCATAAGGTACAACATCTACAAACCAGTCATCAAAATCTGGGTTTAGCAACTTCACCCCATTGCCTACACAGAGCACGGGAAGCCCTCCTACAAATATCATCAAGCAATCCAAAACATCATAGCAGGAGGGCATATTAAGTTTTCCTTGCCAGCTGTGCCACTTATAATCCACGTTTCCCAAAGAACAGCCAAGTCAATTAATCTAAGTCTCACACAATTAAAACATATCTTTAAAACAGAGCCTCTGAGGGGGTGGGGAAAAGAGAGGAGTAAGGAGAAAGTTAGTAAGTTCTCCAGAAAGTCTGACATCACTTCAGAGGGAGAGTGAAACCAACTTTCAGCTGCCCTTGTATCCCATCATTAAGTTTAAGGCAATGCTTATGGACATTACTAGGGTGTACACTGCATGAAAGCAGTAATGGCTCAGGCAGTCTCCTAGTTCAAAGTCATAAGGAGTTCAGCACATTTCATAACCTAAGCTGCAGATTGCACTGCCTAGTTCACTTGCTGAAAAGCAGAGCAGATTAGACCAGCAGTGTTGTGGCTAGACTTTCCAGGGTAACACAGACCTTTCTATCAACCCTGCAATCCGCATCACAGGCATACACACCGATCCATCTTAAGAAAAAAGAAAAAAAAAAATACCTACGTGATAGTAAACAGGGGGTCTGATGTCCTGTTAAAGCAGCTTCCAATTCCCATAATGTTACAGCAGCTTCTCTGCTGTTTTTGTGCGTGCTGTTCCTAATGTCTGTTCCCTAGCAGAAAGCTTTCTCATGAGATACCAAGCCACCAAAGTCCTTATGGACCTGTTTGTGTTGCTTGCCCAGGGTACAATCCACTTTTCTAGGTGACTGCAAAGGTGCCACAATCCATACCCGTAATTGCGCACCTCCTCCTGACAGGCTCTTGGCAACTCCCAGACCAGACAGAGCAAAACCAAGTTCAGCAGCTGTTCCACAGGGGAAGGGGAGGGGAAGCCTACTGGGGGTAGGGCTGACCTCAGAATGCTGTATTTATTTTCCATCTAATACCTAGAGAGAGAAGGTGGAGACTCAGAAGGATAAAAAGCTTATGCTTGAACTTACTGTTTACTTATCCATCAAAAGCCTAAGTCTTTTACCTTTCTTAACTTGTTAACAGATCTCCCACCTGTGCTTTACAACCTAATGTGTTTAAAAAGAGGGAGAGATTATTTACACATGCTCTTATAATTGCTGAACATTCATTATCCAGATTGTAGCTCAACAGGAGGGAGATGAAGACTGTTTTTTGAATGGTTAAGATTTTGTCTGTTTTAAACACCATCAAGGCTGGCAGTTGTTATGAAAGAGAATATAATGAAAGAGGGCTAGGAAAAAGCTCAGCTAAAAAGAAACACTGATCAGCATTCATTTTATTGCACTGTGTCATGCACTATAGACTGGCTTCAAAAACCAGCATGGATTTGTGTACTACATCTGAAACAGCTTAGCTACAACATGCTACTTTCACTGTATTTTGTTGAATGCTTTTCTAACAATTTATCAACGACATCTTAGTCAAGCCCTGAGACAAAATGATAAAAATATACTTCTCTCCTCCAAACCCTACTCTCATAAGGGAGGGGTTTCAATGCAAAGATTCTCAGTGGCAGTAAATAGAGCACCAAGCTAAGCTTAAGCAAGACGTTTAAACAGCAAAATAGCCACCATTCATTATATTCCTAGCATAATTTCCCTTTCTGTGTAATCAAACAGCAGTCATTTCCCATCTCAACAGCTCTCACATTTACCTGCCACTTTCAGTGAAATCTGTGGCTAGAGACCAGGAAGACAAAAAGAAAGCTGACCAGTTCAGAAAGCTGAACTTCCTTAAAGAAGCAAGCAGCATAAGAAACTCCATCTCCCATTCTACTCAAACGCTGGAGGCAATCCACCATAACTGCCTTCTTCCCCTGGCCTCACAAAAATTTTGACCTTGTCTTGAACCACACTGCTGACCAGGAACACCAAAGAATGATACGAGAACCAGATGTCCTGAGCTGATACATCTTAGGTTTTAATCTAATTCAACATGTTTTGCTCCAAATTCTGGATAACAACCGAAGTTACTAGTGTGTTGCAAAAATACCCTGGGGATAAATTCAATCACTGCAATATTGCCTTTAATAACAATTTTAATTATGACAGCCAAAGTCTGCAGCCATTTCTGCCCTACAAATGCCAATGATATTAAATTACTATAGAGTCCAGAAAACGCTTGGGAGCATGTACTGTACAGAATGAAGCTATATCTGTCTTCAGCATGCTGGAACCACCCCCCCGTGGATACTCTGCCTGCGCTCAAATTTCACTGAGGTGCTTACACAGCCTTTCACATCACTGAGAGCTACGCTCCAGACAGCTAGAAAAATAGCATCATCCATGCTTTACAGATAGAGATGAGACCCAAAACAACTGACTTCGAGAAGTTTAAACAGAGACTGCTTTTAATTTGCAGTAGCGATCCGAGGCCCTACAGAAGTCAGAGCCCCTTCATACCAGGCACAGCTAACATATTTTGCAAGACAGAGGCTTCTCCACTGCAGACAATTCTTATCTGAAGAAACAAGCACAATGCATGGGATTGGAAAGCAAAAGGGATGGTCACCCTGCAAAACAGAAGGCCATAAATACTGCATTAATCTCTTCAGAAAGGCACAGCTGTAAACTAGAATCTCAGCTCACAGTGGGTACAAACCCACACTCCTCCTAGAACGTATAAAGATCTACGCAGGCTACCTCAAGAAAAGCCAACAAAAAGATCTTACAGAAACTACAGGTAAAACTGACATCAACGATGCAAAAAATTCTGCGTTCTCTAATCTTCCCTAGCAAAGCTTTTACTGAAGCACTTCCAGCAAAGGATAAAGGAAGGAAATTCTGACAGATGGCAGGCGGATGCCGATTGCTCAAGCATGAACCAGACTAAGGCAAGGATGCTAGTGAGGGATCAGGATCACAGAAACCTATTTCAGGAACTGTCTTTACCAAGAATTTCCATTGTCAATCCTATCCTTCCTTGCCAAGGCACAGTTCTTCACAAAACCAGCTGTATAACTCAGATCACAAGGTCTGAGTTGGGCTAAATGCTTGCTGCCTTTTTTGCTAACCTCCAAAGCTAACTCATATCAGACTCAGTTTTGGAAAGCCACAGGGGGCAAGATTTCAGACCAAGGCTACTAAATGTGAACTAAAACACGTGTGTGCACCTAAAACTCAACACTGTATTGCAGACAGAAGGTTTTCTCAACTATGCTCTCAGAGATGTCTATACGCAGCCTTTAATGGCAGAATATTGTACTGACAATGATACAGAAGCACTGGTGAGCATACAAAGTGAAATGTCTTATCGTCTTTTAAACATGACTATTAGTTCAAGACACAAGGTTAAGGATGCTTTAGTGAAGATCTCTCTTGCTTACAGTTTTGATCACGTAATTCCAGAAAAGATAAAGATAAAATATGTCACTGAAATTTAATCCCTATTCCACAAATCAAACAGAATATTCCAAACTAAATAAGGGAAGCCCTAGTATGGGGATATGCCCTAGTGTTCTGCAATGTACATGTTTTTTTAAGGAGGCGCAGTTAGGTAGTTATTTGGTAAATCATGGTGTTTTTTTAAAAAGCAAAATTATACTAATTCATTAATAGAATAAATTAATAAATTCATATTAATAAATGCATTAATACCTAACGAGCATTTTCAAAGCAGTTAGGAAACAAACACATCATGACACAAGAGCCAGATTTGATTCAAAATGCTACTCACCAAAATTTCTTAGTCTAGCAGCTTAAACTGACATTGCATAAATAACACATGTTGAAGAGATTACTATAGTAAATAAACCTGCATCCCCTTTATTGCCTAGTAATCAAACACCCAGCAGTTGTCACTCAGCTGCTCTATCAGCTCAGGCTTAGAGTATAAGCAGTCACAGATGGAAGGCAGGATTATTAAAGCTGCCTTCAATGAGTCTGCATTGCACATGCATACCTCAACGATAGCATGCACTTACTTTTGTAATGTATCTGATTTAGAAATCCAACTGGTAACTAGACTAGACAGAGCTGGTTTAAGAATTATGGCTGAAAATAACACCAAACTCTGTTTTGACGACAGTATAAAACACAACGTGAGAAAATATTTGTATTTCTTATGCTTGATTACACACAACATTTCCCTGTGTAGTTTGGTGGCTCCTCCAACTCCATCGTTCTCCAGAAAAAAACAGGACTTTTGAAAAACTGTTAAGGTTGTGATTTATTGGTGAGCAAAGTCTAGAAAGCAGCCTGGGTAAAATGCACCTCATCCCCTACTGAAATTCAGCTTTGCATCATCCTTGAGAAGGCGATGCATGCAAAATGCCATTGCTGCTTTTGCACTTGAATATAGTAATACTAGTATTTTGTATGAGAGGAAGATTCTCTCAGACTTGATTATTTGCAGAACTCACCAGAGCGTGCCTGACTATTCCAGCACTAACATACACCTGATGAGTTTTGCTTTGCTATCCTGCTTACAGATGCCGATTTATCTTCCAATTACTAAGCATATATTCAAGCAAATGGATACACAATTGCGAAAAAAGGTATTTAGCGAAACTGAGCTGTCCATCCTTTTAAACTAAGGATGAGAGCCTCTCCCAAAACAGCCATAAAACTCAAACCAAACAAGACCAATAAAAACTACCAGCTATTGGCAGATGTCAGGAAGAGATTACTTCAAGTGGCAAAATATCAAAAAAAAAAAAAAATCAGTACTCCCTGCCACCAGAGGTTCAAACTCAGGTCATTTAAGACCTGAAATAGCATTCAGGTAAAGGTGTCTTCAAAGCCTCTTTAGAAAACTGATTGGGAACCCTCTGCAGCGTCTGTCTGGGCTTAATGCCTCTTAAACCCTAGGATTAGCGAGCTGCTACAAACAGTTCTGTGTTGGCCTTGCCTAGGTTTAGCTGCACAGGTGCCATGCGGTGGGTCTGGCAACAGCAGTGCAGGTGGTAGCGATTTGCTGCGCAAGGACATCACACTGTGATCTCTGAAATTGTCCTACTCAAGCCCTTAGCTTCCTCTGTCAAAGGATCAGCAATGGTAGCAGTTGCGAGATCAGATGCATGGTGATGCTCTCTCACAACGGAGTAAGAACGGAGACCACGGAAGGACTGGAAACTCCCAGCTCTTGATCTTTGGTTAAAGAGACATTTGATGTGACAGCTGTGGAATACAGCTGCATTCCATGGTTCTTCTACATTTGATCTCACTGATGGTAAGCCAAGGACTACAATCAAGATATCTAAGTAGCCCCTCCACTATGCAAAACCAGGATCATGGGATGCTGTCAAATCTGGTGGGCTGTCTCTCCATCCACTCCCCTTACAAGATTTCTGACTAATTAACACTCCAGTGTGCTCATCACAGCACTTTGCCTAGGTCTTGAAAGCAACACACTACTGTGTTTGAGGCTCATTGTAAAGAACCAAAAGATACCCATTCCTTGCCAGAGAAAGGAGGTGAGACAATGTTGATCTCTAAGGGAGACTCATACTGTGTTTCATAGCCATTCAAACAACAGCGGGTAGCAACAAAACCTCAAGAAAAAACAAATCCACACAGCAGTTACTATGTCTTCTTAAACACACAGCTTTTTTTTTTTTTTTTTTTTTGGTCCTTGGGGAACTGCCAAAGGTTTTCTCTTCTATTTTATTATGCTGAAAAATAGAGATGAGTGATCTAAGCAATAGTCCTAGTGAGTCATAAGTACGCAATTTTTGTTCTTCGAAAAGGATGCTGCATTGCCTAAGGCAATGTGTCTTTACAGCTTAGACCTCAGTTATTCCAAAGAAATCCTCTCTATGGCATTGTTCAAAGGTGATCTCCCTCCATGCCCCTCATTTCATTTTTTTTTTTTTTTAATTCAGAACATTCAATTCTTAATGCAGAGCAATCTTCAGAACACTAAACCAACAAACCATAGGATTACATTTGCATTAAAGCAAAGGTGTTCCTACTTCTTCCTGCTCCTGCACTGCAAGACATTTCTGAGTAAAATTGTTTCAGTTTGCCAGCTCCCTGTATGAAAGCTCTTGCATAAAACACATATGCATTGCAGTTATAGTATTCTACCATCCAACTCAGTCAAACGACTGAAACAAAAAGCATTTCTGACAGCCTGTTTTCTCCAAAAGCTTAGTGACTTTTAAGAATCACAGTATGTACCTTTCATTCATCTTTAAAATTGCAGCTTTCCACAACCAGAAGCTGCTTCTTTGAGGGTTTCTAATTTCTCTCCATCCCTCAAGCACAGCTACATTCAATTCCTGCCACATAGGAACAGCAGGAAAGATGTTGTATTACCTAATTACAATTACTGCTGCTTTTTCCTTTACGCCTTACTGAGGCTCCCAGAAACCACCACCACATCTGACAGGCTCATGCTGTGTCCCTGATGTCACACACACACCCTTTTTCTTTTTTCTTTTTAATTAGCTGCTTGGTATTAGGAAGATCATTGCTCCTGCTAACACATACTAACGTAAATAAGAATACTGCTACTTTAACAAGACTTAGTATCATAGACTCTATGTCTAGACTTCCTTTTATCAACTCAAAAAAAGTTAATTTATGTCACATCTTCTCTAACCACTGAATGAACCACACTCGCAGAAAAAAGCAAATGAAACAAACCAAAAAGCTATTAAGAGGCAAGCATCATCAGACATAAAGTTCTGCTCTAGTGGACATCTACCTCAAAAGAGCCCTCCAGTGCTTCGGTAACATTCCAGAGCAGTGCTGCAGTGTTTTGTGTAAGTCAAACAACTCACATAGGACAGTAGTAGGTCTGGCAAGTTTACTGGCAGTCTTCCAAGCTCTGTTTTCACACTGACAGCGAGCACTCTACTGCCTAATTCAAATGGCAGCTTGGACACAGATCAGATACAAGCTTTGAAAGGAAAAATTGCTCTATTTACATCTTTCACCATTCCGATTCCTCAGAAAAGGAAACAAGTTCTGCAGAGGGTCAGACTCCTGGGGAGAAATTGCCTAGCAATCTGCCTTTTGACAAACGATAGCATTCTGGGGTGTTCCTGATGAGGGTCAGGAAAGGCAACAGAGTTGACCTGCTGCCCAAGAGAATGCAGCACTGTGCAGTGCCATGGAGAACACATGCAAAGGCCAGAAAATTTGGACTGCTCCGCAACAGTGCAGCCTCTTAGAGTAATTGTTGCCTACTTTTTTACTTTTTTCTTTAAGTGTAAGGACGATTATGTACTGTAACAGCAGAGTGTACCTAAAGCTCCAATTAAAATCACAGGGAGGCACCTCTGAGTAACTACTTGGAGCTAACTATAATATTCAGAGAAAGAGAGAGAAAAAAAATATATGTATATTTTTATATAGATATGAAATCACAAAGCTCATTTCACAATAGGATCTGGCTGGCTTGTCATATTAACGCAAGCTCGAGAAGCATCCTAATCTGGTGGATAAACACAAGCCTCAAAGCTCATTGAGGACATCTTTGGACAACAACATCTATCCCTTTTCTAGCACTCAGAATTCTGGCTCAACCACACCGGCAAAACTATGGTAATCAACTCCAGGGAGTGCTTCCCATATGGGAGGAAAAACAGCTGCAAATCTGACACCACTGTCTTTAGCAAAGTAATTACACTTTTCATTCCGCAGACGAATGCGATGCACAGTGATTTTTCAAGGGGAGGGGACAAAAAAAAAAAAAAAAAAAAAGAAAATCAATGACAGAGACAAGATCTGATTTCCTATTACTTTTCCTAAAGGCAAGAGGATTACAAGATTCATCTTCATGCCCACCTTAGGAGGCGTAAATGAAACTACTGTTGAGACTATTTTTCAGTTCTTCCTCAGGACAGGAGAACAGACCTCATGTTTCAGCACATCATGAATGAGCATAAAATTATGGATACTGGTCCACAAGCATCAGTGCAGCAGTCACTTCCAATAATGCTAATGTGCAGAGTACAGAGTAAATGAGAAGGTGTTGTTCTTCAGTGAACAGTATAGACCCTGATAAGAGATCTACAATTTGGGAGTGCAAGATTGCCGTCAGCCTCCCTGTGGCCACTCAGTTATCTGACAACAGCAGATAGCAAAGCATGTCTAAGAAATTATTTAATTGGGGGTGGGGGCGGACGACCAGAGCAGACAAACATTTTGAATTTTCACCTTAATTTTTCAGAAAAATTCTGCTGAATTCTGTTTGATGTCTTTTTTCAAGCAGCTCCATAGAAGTCCCAGATCCAACCTTACACTATTCTGTAGAACAGTGGTCCCCCAACTTTTTTGATCATGCAACCTTATCAGTAAAAAATTTTGAGCACTCTCCAATATATGTACATTTATTTCTTTATAAATTATACAGACATGTACTAGTGAAGTTCTATTATGTTCTTCCTGCACCTCAATAGATCATCTTGCACACCCCCTGGGGCATGCACACTCCATTTTGGAGACCACTATCATAGAACAGTGACCTATAAAAGTCAATGTGGTTAACTGGACTTCCCCTATAACACCACTTACGGTTGTGAGTGCGCTGTCTCATAGCGCTCGAAGGAGTGAGACAGATCATGCTTGTTGTTCATGTAACACTGTGTGCACAGGTCATAGTCAAAACACATTTTGCATTTCCACCGCATTCCCCGTATACCATGCTTCTTGCAACAGTCACAGATGATGTTAGGGTGACGGACACCTAGGGGAACAAAAGCAAAGGAATGTAAGATGCACACAAGATCCAGAGAAACCAGGCTGACCAGGCTTTTAGAACTGTATCAGCATATTTTAAGGAAAAAAAAAAAAAAAAAAAATCATGTACCATGCATGTATTGAAGATGATGCAATAATATAAAGTGATATGTGTAATATGAAGTATCCATTTCCTGGCTTAAGGGACTCTAATCCTAAAAGTCATGCCAGAATTGAACAGAATGACAAAGTCAGCAAAAGTCAGAGTTAGACTCACAGATAAAAGAGTGCAGAAGAGCCTTTGCATAGAAGCAAACAGGAATTTCATTGTCATGAATTGGCTGAGCATACACTGCTGCTCAGCATCAGTCCACAGGCAGCTGCAAAAGGCTTAACGTTCCAGCTAGCAGGTGAGGCAGGTGTTACATATGCTAAAGGAGATGGATTTACAGCACTAGTGTTTGTGCTTCTTGTCCACGCTATACTTACCTATTTGTGCGTTATCATACAGAAGAAGGTCATAAGCCCCTTGGAATCCAGTCCGGTAATTGGTTCTGTTGCCTTGATCCCACTGCACGACCACAGTCTTATCTGGAGTGGTTGGGCTGCCTGTCCGACCAATCTCAACCACAGTCCCAACATTCCCTTCGCCGCTGTCCTGGCTGCCCCATTTCCAGTCCACTCCACGAACTACCCGCATCCCAACCTGCATGCTGGCATAGGGGTCTAAGTCCATTGATCTGCACAGCAACCCCTAAAATTCTTCCACGTAAGGGGTCTTGGAGACAGGCGGTATCATCAGCAACACATCAAGCATCGTCAGCTGCATGTTCAGCACACCTAATAAGACAACACACAATTAAGTGATGCCACTCAACACACCACATTTTCCCCAGAATGACCTGGCTACGGAAGAGGCCTGACTGCTGAGTAGATAAATCCATACTTTATTTAAAACAGGGATCCTAACAGCTTCAGCACAGATAGGAAGGATACACCAACTAGCCAGACTTCCAAGACACAGAAATACCTGCATAATAGCCAAAAGACTTATTCCAGAGCGCTGGGTATGAGGGAAGAGACCTGGGCAAGAAGTCTTTACAAAACTCCAGTACCAGCCCTTGATTTCAAATTCAGGAATATGCGCAACAGCTACCAGAGACACGGTGGCAACAGAAACAAAAAAGCACAGTAAATAGAATTGAAAGAAATGACCAGAAAAACACCAGCAGCATGATTTTAGCAATAAAACGATAATAGCAGTCTATTTTTCAGGAAGACTCTTCATATGCATCTTACCACATAATACTGCAGTGTTGAGTTTCTCTTGCCCAGAAAGTTAGTTTTGGTTTTGATTTTGGGATACAGGAAGTTTTAAAGAGGTATATGAAAGAAATGTTTTGTCTTTTTGCCAAAAGTAATAGCAGTTTTTTTAAAAAGCGCCAATGTCAGAGAAAAGTCAATCTTTTGCTGCTATTTATCCACGCTAGCTATGGCAGGAACAGGGAACGGTTATCGCTTACCTGCAATAAGCACTGCAGATTTTGTGCTGAGATCAGTAAAAGCTTGGGATAACCTTTCCAACTGTTGCCATGACAATTGGTAAATGAGGTGAATACCACACAGGTGCAGCAAGCACATCCACAACTTCTAATTAAATCAAATAGATTGTCAAAGCCTGGTTTACCTCTTTACTAGAAGATGACAACACAGGGACCATGGCTTTTGATATTTAGGGCCAAGCTGCTGCTTTGACTTCTGGAAAAATCTACTGTAGCATCCTTTTATCTTTGGGCATCCCTGGGTCTCCCTCTTCCTCTCAAGCTATCCATAACATCCAAAATTTTCTCAAACTTTGAAAAAAACAAAACAAAACCAAAAAACCCACCAAACAACAGAATGCCAAGGGCCAAACAGTGTAGGTTCCAAAAGCACCACGAATCTTACCAACTGCCATGACACAGAGCCAGTTCAAACCAGGCTGACAAACCTGGTTTAGCTGACAGGCTAATAGGATGTGTACTCAGACTCGGCAATAGGAGCAGCTTTGTGCCGTGTGACATGTTGTTAACACTACCACCTACCAATAAAGCAACTGAAACCACTGAGGCCTAAAAATAAACTCTTCCTCCAGCCAAACATCCCGTTTTAAATGTATGGAGGAGTAGTTTGATGCAAAATCAAGTTTCTAGCAAGCAGGAAGAGCCCGATTTCTGCTCAGCTTTAGCATCTCTCTAGCTTCAGACTTCTCCTGCTAGGCATCACTGTGACATCCAAACACCTCTCACATGAGAGCGACATCAAAAGCAAACGTCCTTGTGAACTTCATGTCATCTTTCATTCTAATCATCACTAAAGGATGCCTTGGGCAATACTTTCATTTAGACTTCCTTTGTGGAGCTAACATTGCTGACTTTAAGGTGCACCGGTGTTTACTGTCTTTATCAAAGCAGAAATTATCAAAAAGAAAGAATATGGTTTTTAGAAAGCATTGCAGAGCCTAATGAGTTTTGTACAATCCCCTCTTCCTCCAAACCAGAGATTAATAAAATGGACAATTTATTGCTTTAACTAAGAGGCAGAACTGCTTTTTTTAAAAGGGTGCCATCAACCAGTCAAGACAGTCAAACACACTGCAGAGAAAACAAATGGAAACATCCAACAATACAAAGGTACAAGAGAAGCACAGTTCAATTATTGCTACGTGGCTTTTCCTTAAAAACAACAACCACCACCACCCCTCCGTTTCATCCAAGTGAACTGGTGGAAGGTGAGGGGAGGTCATAACAGTGGGAAAAGGAATGGCATGCTTAGAGAGCAAAACAACAAATACCATAGGGTTTTTTAGACAAGCATAGAGTGCCACTCCCCAACCTTAAGAGTTTTATGCTATCTCAGTGGACCTTCTCCCTCTCCCCAGGAATGAATGAAACATCACAGGCTTCAGAACTCTCAGCATTTCAAGGACGGCAATGCCAGTTCCGAAAATTATTCATCATAAAATAATATTCCAGGCTGTGCCACCAACCCATAAAATTTAAGTCACCACAGTATAAAGGAGGACGATGCCTTGCTACCTGAAAACAGCAGAGCAGGCTGACACACTATATATCGTGACACATGCTCAACAGAGCAGTCAAACAGCAGGGTACCAACCTCAGGTCAGAACTGCCTTGGTCCTAGAAATGTGTGACCTACACGCAGGCAAAACCACACTTTCCCTGTGCACCTTCCCACTACTCTTCTGACATCGGTGCTACAGAGATCACTTCTTTAAACCGCCAGTGAAATACAAAAACTACATGAAGACATCTACAAAGAGTCCTGGAGAAATGCATTGTTTCACTGCACTGTGAATTTACTTACAGATGCAATATGACACACCAACGTCAGACATCTTGTCGCAGAACTGCCAATAGACAGCAATCTCTGTCAATATCACAGGTACCAAGTTGCAAGAACAAAAATCCATCTAATTAGTAGCCCATAATAACTTGGATCCAGATGGGAACAGAGTTTTACTGCTGCCACAGGCATCAAGCTTGCCTTGGTTCTGCAGGTCCCTACGACTCATAAAAGAGCTGCACATGTACTCATCCCGCAGCTCTAGGAAGCTATTGTAGTTCAACAGCACACTTGTGATGCTGAATACTAGTTAACAGAGTTGTCTGTGCTGCAATGACCTGTATGCAATCCCTCGCTCACTAATCTGAAGGCTGTCTTCTTAACGTGAATACTCCATTTTCCACATAAGGCGGCACCAAATGCATTCTGCATTCCCATCTAATCTGCAGGGGTGATGCATAACAAGAGTAAAGAACCATTCAAAATCTTTACGAGATGAATTACAATGCTCATGCAGTCTGAACCTTGCTAGAGATCAGCATTATTTACTTCCTAAGTGGAAGCGTTTCACTCATTGAAGCAAATACTCCTCGCTTGATGCTGTCTGGGTCATAATTATTCCAGGGAAGCTGGAATACGTATAGCTGCCAGAAATTATTCACAGAGAAAACATCAGTTTCCTGTGGGATTCCAAAGTAACTGTGAACAAATAATCCACTTTAAAACACAAGCATATTTCTGAATCCTGACCTAACGTTCTGACCTCATCTACTGTGACACAGGAAAGAACAGCCCAGGTGTAATCTCGGAGTCCATTCTTAGGAAATCCCAGTAACACTTAACTGGAACAAAGGGAAAATACTTTCGCGCCTTCAGTCCGCAACATTTTAGTTGCAATAATTGTTGCAACTTTCTGCCAATATTCAAACTGTGCTGTTGGTAGAAGGTGCTCTAGAGGCAGCCTAATATTCATCTCATAAGAGGCAAAGGTTGCTGCTGTACTAGCTACACAGTACATAGAACCAAACAGTGGCATAAGCAGATTGACAAAATCAGTGCTTGTAGCTCGGTTATCAAGTTATTTGAACCCTATGGTAAACAGAGGAAGATGCAGGTGATTTTGTTCCATTTTGTTCGTTTTTTTTAAAGCAGCTTTGTTTTCTCCTTTACACATACTCTGCAGTTTGAATTGTCTTCTCAGGTGAATTACTCCACCTTAGAGAGCTTTGCCTATCCTGAGGATGCTTCCTTAAGTGCTATGGACAATGCAAATCACACACTTTTTCAAAAGAGCAGCCCAAGCTTGCAAAGCTCAAACTTCAATATACCTCTAGTTTCTGACCATCCTTTGTGAACGCAGAGAGAGATGGCTGCAGCAGAACTTTTATTACTGGATCTCTTCCACAGCAGCTCCCTTGAGCCTGAAACACCAAGCTGTCCCACCTGTTAATTCATAAGCCCCCAAAGAAGTCATTATTATGCTAAGCATTTTGGCAAATAACATCATCCCCCATTTCTTATCATTTTCATTCTCTTTGACTCCTCCTCCTCAGTACAGTCTGGTATTTTGGATCTCTCTAATAACTGAAGATCTGCAGCATCCAACACCTACCAAAGAGCTCATGCCACCTACTTACTTTCATCCCCTTGCTCTTCGGTGGTTTTTCCAAGGAATACAGAACACACGCGGGCTACAAACCGCTAAAACCGACGCGACAACTCGATCCTTCGGACCCAGCCCAGGTGCGTTAGGGCAGGGGAAGAGCCCTGCTCCCACCAGAGACCAGGCGGGCAGGCTGCTGGGACAGCAAACGAACCGAAGCAACGGGCCTCCTGCCATCAACCCTCGGCAGCTCCTGACATCGCCCCTAAAGGGGCAGCTCAAGGCTAGCCCAGCCCTGAAGCACCGGCCCAGCCTGTTTCCACAGCCCTGAGCCGAGATAAAAGCCATGTTTCCTTCTGAGAGCCAAGGCAGTCACCCAGGGCCAGAACCTGCCTCCCCCTGACATCTGCATCAGGCTGATAGCAAGCGAGGAGCCACCTCATCCCCTCCAGACAGCACTCAAGAGACTCCCAGCTCTACTCTCCAGCCAGCTGGAGACAGACATGCCTAGGTCAGATTCCCTGGAGAACGACCTCGGTGAGCATCACTATTTTTATGCTTTAAAAGCCATGAATTCTGCCCAGATATCCACAGACACAGCACCAGACCACGTGCGATTCCCTCACAGTAATGTTTTGCATCCTCCTTAAGGCTCTCATTCACGTGCATGGTCTTGAATGCAAGTGCTGGGCCTCTGACGTGAACATAACTATGCAAATGGGGTACACTGGAACAGGGTTAAAGACTGGCAGCTGGGGGCAAAACCTTCACCTTAGTGAATCCTGGGTGGGCTGCGCAGTTGTCACAGGAGTCAAGATTTCCTCCATAAATTCCCATTCAGGGACAGAAAATACATAACATTACTAAGAGGAGAAAACACTCTGTCCTCCGCCTGACAAAAACAGGCAGATCAACGCTTCTTGAAACTCAGTATTTGTTGATTCAACACATATTGTGTTCACGCTGCCCCCATGACACTACTAGGGAGCTATAAACCCATTCTTCCACATGACCTTTTGCACATGGTATACAATGCAATGAGTAAGAAAATTAAGCTCTGGCATCCTCAGCACAATGCAGAGGTGGGTAAAGCAGCTTATTTTAATTAGTAGAGGATCTAAAGAGTTTTACAGCCTGCCTTCTGAGACCCCCCCCCCCCCCCTCCTGCCCCGAGTTCCCCTCTCGTACAAACAGCACAAGAACAACTACACACAGGCTTGAGTTTATTAAATTAACTTGCAACAGACTGGGAGTTAGCTTACACCCCAGCCACCTCTATAGTCTTTCATTCTCTGTGAAACAGGGAAGGCAGAAGTAGTAATACCAGCACAGTAAATTACCATTGATGAGATTCTTCCATTGAAAAGCAAGAGAAAGCACTGAAAGGATTAGGAAAACAGAGCATAACTAACAGAACCGTAACAATCAATAATTGCAATTGGCAGTAACCAGATGAAACGAACGCAAACATTCACAGGGATCACTGAAAAGGACAATGATCCTTTTGGATCAGTGCTTATTAGATCGGTGCTCCTAAGGACTTAACAAGCAGAACAAAGGGATGCCAGGGACATTCCAGCTGTGAATTTTATTAGCAAATGAGTGGAATTGTGCTTCGGTATTTGATCTTCAACTCATCTCTCTCAGGCAAGAGGAAAGCATACCAAGCAGAGCTAGGGCACTGTGCATAAAGACACTATTCACTTGACATCAGCAAAATAACTGCAAGCCAACAAACTCTGTCAAGACAAACGCCACTTGCTTTATCCTTCCTTGATCCCAATGCAGACTGGGCAAACCTCATAAAATGTTTACAGACATCTAGCACAGATAGCCTGGAACAGAGCACATCACCAACACCGCCCGCAACAGCAGAAATCCAGAACAATTTCACTGCAGCACAAGCAAGCAATCAGAATGATGTTTGTTCATTCTTCAGGAGACAGTTCAACAACAAGATGCCAAAGGACACTGGTGGTGGTCCTGCTGGCCTCGTTGCTCATTGCTCCGGGATTCTGCACAAAAGCAAAGGTCTGCAATTCAAGTCAGGGATCAAAAGGATCTGTTCCCAACTAAAGCAGGCAGCAGAGAGGCACCTGACTCAGTCAGGAACAGTTTCTTCAACCATCCTGTATTATTAAGCTGCCAAAGTGGTTCCTAATCACTCCAAATATTTTATTTTAAGCCCTCACCACACACACACACCACATTTTAACTGCTTGCTTCCAAAGGAACTTCAGAGACACAGTGCCATTTTAAAAAGTCATATCAAGCCATTAAACATTTAAGATTAACTACCACTACTGTATAGTTTCAAGATTTACTATTGTATATCCTTGCACTAGGAACATCAACAGAGATCCAAACAAGTTAGGTGTAATGGCTAAATTAAGTCAGCTCATATTGGCTTAAGAACTTCTGCTGTGGGTATGCAGCTGCTTTTCAGCAGTACTGCTTTCTACACTACTCCTACAGGCATTCACTTGGCAGGGTTTTCCCCCTTTCCTGACACAAGCAGTGTTTTTGTGAAACCAATCCAAGTTGAACAGCTAAATGCCTGGCCAATGCTTATCTACACAATTAAGCATTGTTCCCTACCCCAGTTTCCCTACCTGCAATACAGAAATAAATACTTTTGTATTCTTTAATAACAGTCAACAACTAGGATCAAATACCTCTGTCCAAAGCTCAAAGCTGCTAAGTTAATTACCAAAGCTAGCATTCATGCCAATAAACTAAAATTCAGACTTACCCTTCGCTTTTCTTTCTCCTCAGCAAACAGTAAAACAGACCCCAGAACAGCACAGCAGCGGACACACGCACCTGCTCTCACTAACAGGATGCAGTGGAATTTCTCTCAAGGATACACACAATTCCCACAAATACATTCACTATTAAACAAAAGCAGACCAGAAAACCAGCAAAACACACAGTAAGTAGTCCTTTGTGACTTACCACCATATGAAGACCACCTTGTAGCTTTTGTCCCCTCCTGGCTCCCAGGTGAGGCTAGGAGCCGTTAGCCCTTACTGCTGCCAGCTGGCTGCAGTGTCCCAGGTGTGCTGTCTTACACAATTTCGAACCCCAAGGAAGCCTTCCCTGGCTCCCACCACACCTGAACTCTACACACTCAATCTCCAGTTTCTAGTAGGGGCCCTGTCTGGAGACTTTTGCCTATCCCACAGCATTTTATTATCTCAACTCCAATTCACACCAGTTCAATACCCAGCTCTACCACTTGCAAATCTCCCCCCTTGCCTACTTTGAACTTTGGCTTTCTACACAGTCCATTTGTATTGGGCCCAAACGTCCGCCTGTAGAAATACATATTCTAATTCTCTCCCATTTCTCAGAACCAAGTTTATCATCTGCTCCTCAACTCAGGCAGTCTCTTACTTTCAAATAGCTTCCCCACTCATCAAACAAAACCCTTGCCTTCTTAGCAGGCCTCTTCTAAGACGCTCCCTGGTAATAGCGCCTTCTACTACCTACACAAAACCCCCAACTAAATGAGAAAAATAACTCTAATATAAGGGCTAATATTGAATTTTAACACGATAAAGATTTTTTTGCTTTCAGAATAGTTGTTTCAATAAATTATTAATTCACAAACACTGGGCTTTAATACTACCTCATAACACAGCACTAGTACAAGTCCCACTTCTTGATGTGGAAAAACATGCAGTCAGGCCCATTTAGTTGTTTATTGTTTTCCAGATCTCATTCCACAGCCCTCGCTCATACAAAGAGCAGCGCTGTCAGATCAGGTCTTGTTTAGCTACTGAGACTAAAAGTCTAGTAAGGCCCCACTCTCCATTTTGGAGAAGGCAGTTTCCAAGGTTTGATCTTTTGTGGCTAACACAGAGATGGCTAGAGAGCCCAGTTGCATTGCAAAGCCACAGTGCCCGATTACAGCACAGAAGATACAAACTCTTAGTTCCCAGCACTAGCAGATCTTCTAAGGTAGAAGACTTGACACCATCTCAGCGACTATATGACAAACTTAACCACTAGAAATTAGACTAAACCCATTAATTCCTCCCCTCAGCCCACCAAAAGGATTTGTGGAATTGGCTGAAGCGGATAGTTTAATATTCCACCGCAAAGCCACAAGGTGTCAATGATAACTTGGCTTCACTTTCTGTCATGCGGTCAGGATTTCTGTTTAGTCCAAATTCTGCAAAATGGCATCACTGGCACAGAGGAGGAGAGAAGAACAGATGATGTTTGTGTGGCTTAAATATCAATAGCAGATAAATGAAGCCATTCTACTGACAAATTACTCTCAGCAGAAAAAAAAAAAAAGAAATGGTGCAGCTGCCACTGTTAAAACCAATCAATCAAGAAAAAGCCTGCATGAGGTTAAACCATTTCCATGCCCCATACCTCACCTGCTCTCAAGTATATTTAACTGTATTACATCAACAGAATAAAGTAGGTGATTAATATGCCTTTGCTCAGGGATTAATATCTTGTCATTTCAGCTTCACTGTGTAAGAGCAGGCACACATCCTGAAACACTGGGACATAGAGTGAGGAAATGCTAAAAATAACTAGCCAGGCGCTATGCTTAAAGACGGTCCCACTGAGTGCGTTTTATCTCTACAATCAACACTTGTCCTTTACAAATGCCAGCCCATTGATCTGTTTTGCCTAAACTGAATTTTACATTCAATTTACACAGTAGTTTTGTGCAAACCCTTCTGCGAAGCTTGACCCCAGCATTCTGGTTTCCTAAAAAATGGCAAACAATCTCAGAATAGATCCTAAAGATGGAAGAAGTTATAGAGAAGTTACACATCTTACATTTCTGGGTTCATTATGTGCAAGTACGGCAGTACCTAATAGCTCCAGTTGACACAAAAGCCAACTGAGCCAGCTGCTGCATGAAACAGTCAAAGGTGGGCTCTGCTTAACTAAGGAAGAGCACAAGACATAACTGGACAAAGGCAAGATCCTCATTCAGAATTGTGACAGAGGAACACTTGGTGATTCTTCTGAGACTGTCCATGGCAGAGCCAGAAGCACCGGATTACAATAATCCCTGTGGAGTGACTCAGTCTCACGGCCATGCTGCCTTCATACTGTACGAGACATCACCAGAAGAAGAAAATGTATCACAGCAAACAAGAAAATGAAATGCACAGGCACCACCACTTGTCCCTTAGAGGGAAAGGCAGTATCTCCATGTTTAACAGTTTGCATAGACTGGACTATCATCTGGACTGCAAGGAGGATGCAGTAGGAAAAAACTGGCTCCACAGCCCAAGAAGGTCAGCATCCCATATGCTTCCAAAGGGTGAGATGGTATTTAAAAGACCCTGCAGGGTTATCTTCTATTTTCCTTGTTCCAAAATATAAAATTTCTTGGGTTTAAGTACAAACATTGGGGCTGAGAGTCCTTTGCTGTTACACCTGAACGCTGTGAAGTCCTCTGTACTTTTGAGGCTAAACAGACAAAAAGTGCTGCCTACTTTCAGATCCAGGACCACCACAACTGAAGTCTCAGATAGAAGACACCTCTCCTTAATTTTGATCACAGATGGGACTCAAAAAAAACATAGCTTCAATACAGCTGAAGTCTCAAGAAATACACTGATCAGAGAACTTCCAGTTGGGTGTGAAGGCACGCACAAAAAGCTTGTAGTCTTCTAGAGCTATCAAATCAGAATGGAGTTGGCCTTGAACATTCAATTCTCACTTTACCCAAAGTTCAACCCACCTGTGATGACAACAGACACAGAAAAGTGAACCTGCTTCAAAAACCAAGCACTCACCTGCATAGCCTCATTCCAAACTGGTTTTGTCACCAAGTTCTAAGGACCGAAAAGGAATTTTTGTAAGCAACAAATAACAAAAGTTAAACAGAAAGTGACAGTATCAGCCACACAATCTACCAGGAGCAAAGACATAGCACACTACTCTTAATGAATCAGCTCAGTGCTAACTAAGGGGCTAGACCCATGAAACAAACTGGATTGCACAGCAGGTCAATATTTGCTTTAAAACATACAAATGCAAACACAACCTTTGGGAAACACCACCAGTAAGCCAAAAATAAACAGCTGTCACAGGCTTCCGACAACATAAGTTGTGGTATACCACAGTGTACTGGTTTTGGCTGGGATAGAGCGAATTTTCTTCATAGTAGCTTGTATGGTGCTCTGTTTTGGATTTGTGACCAAAACAATGTTGATAACACACTGATATTTTAGCTATTGCTGAACAGTGCTTACACAGTGTCAAAGCCTTTTCTGTTTCTCACACTGCCCTGCCAGCAAGTAGGCTGGGGATGCACAAGAATTTGGGAGGGAATACAGCCAGGACAGCTGACCCCAAGTGACCAAAGGGATATCTGATATGACATCATGCTCAGCAATAAAAGCTGGGGGAAAGAAATAGGAAGGGGGGACATTTGGAGTAATGGTGTTTGCCTTCCCAAGCAACCACCATACCTGATAAAGTCGTGCTTTCTCAATTTTACCCTTCCAGTTCTCTTTCCCACCCCACCGGGGTGGAAGTGAGCAAGCAGCTGCGCGGTGCTTAGCTGCCTACCAGGCTTAACCCACAACACGAAGGTGGAATACCTTTTGCCAGGTCAGGGATGTTCAAAATTCAGATTTACAAGTCCATATCAGTCAAACCCTACAAAAGAACAAGTTCCCTCTACCAGCTTCTACTGAACACTTCAGGCTTTAAATTGGTGAAATCAGTGCTCATCTGCCCACTGGAGAATTAAGAGTGATTATAAGTGAAAGTTCACACTGGGCATCTAGTGGATCTCTTATTACATCCCACAAGATAATTGCTCATGAGCCCGATGAAATTTCCTTCTGGCTTCTGATGAACTGTGCTCTCTCCAGGAGGGAGAAAAACAGCTCTAGCCATTTGCGTTAATTGGACCTGACAGTTTGCAGATTGCTGCCTCAAGCCTTGAAAAGCTCAGTAGCTGAGGCTGATGAGAATCCACTTTTTCCTCAATAGCAGATTTCAGAGTCAAATTTACATTGCTTTACAGCAAAAATAAACACACACCCCACAAAAAAACACACACAACCACCAGGTGATGTTGTTTAAAAAAAAAAAAAAAAAAGGCAATTATTTGCTAAGTTGGAATTAAGGTCTTTTTTACTTTACATAGAAAAAAAAATGGGAGAATGGTATTTTAACTTTCCCATACCCTCCATGGAAGATCCCTGTGGCATAAAAAACACAAACAAAAACTCGCAAGCATTGCATTGAGTGGCTCCCCTCCCCTGCCAAGAATTGCCACTGCTTTTCTGGCCATTGGCATTAAGAGGTCAATGGTCAACCACCTGGCATTCCTTGCACTTGCTAGCAGGTCTTTTTGTGCCCATTCAGAACACTGACAAAAGTCACAATATATAAAAAAAGAAAAAGTTTAATAAAGTCAAATACAACCCATCCAGAGAAACTAGAAAATCTCCATTACTTAAAGAACCAGCTCAACACATCTATCAGGAATGGTTTTGGTGTAGTTTATCATGTCTTGTGGAAAAGGATGGACTAGGTGCCCTCATCAAAATCCCTTCCAGACCTATTTTCAATCACGTAGAAACAGAGGACCACACAGAAATATTCCAACAGCGAGAAGTCTGTCTTGGCAGCAGATTTCAACTGTGCCCTTACTTAGACATTGCTCTAATACATTTCTCAGAGACAAGACCATCTGGCCCAGAGCTGATGGTGTTGAGCCCTAGGTAAAGCTCAGGTCGACATCTCTCTCACACCAGCCGTCAACTCCTATTTACCATGAAAATCCAGGTTAAATCACTTAAAAGTTCATAATCCTCCAATCTATTTACACAATTGCCTTGCCTGTCCAGAAAGGCAGTAAGTTTCCCCACAAGTTATTCAAAATCAGAAGACTAACATTACTGCAGGAGTACAAAAATCAAGAGGAATTAACACTGAAGTCCTGCTGGTAGATACATGGTTGAACAGTGGGTTAGAGAAAACACAGTACTGTGGTTCCGTGATATGGCAGTTCGTAGGTATTTAGACTCCGGTACCCTCAGCAGTGACGATACAATAGGATTACAAATCATCCGAGTTAGGAACACAACTTCCTCCAAATTTTCAAAATGAAAAGTAGCTACTTCAGACTCTAGCATGCAGCAAGCTGGAGCATAAAACTTGCTGCATCTCTGATGAGCCTCGATAGCTCATCCTACCAACTTTCAGATTCCCCTTCAGGCTTCCAGAACGGTCAACATTGCACTCCTGTCAGTTTTCAGCCTGGAACTTGCCCGTTCTGTGCTCTCAAAGCAAATCAAAAGGTTTAAGTCTAATCTACCCTGACATGCCTTTGGCTAGAGAGACATCAGCTGCGTAGAGGCAGAATGAATTGAGTAGTTAGCTGTTGCTTTCCTCCCTGGTACTTAATGAAGGTTTGAGGGTCAGCACACACACCAATTCTCTTGTAAGTTTGTACATTTTAGAAGTACAGATGTTATCTTCCAGCTCCGGGTAGCCGAGTACTTTAAAGAAAGCAAGAACACTTTATAGCTGGGAAATGGAGCCACAGTTATATATGGAATTGGTAGCAGAGCCAGGAACAAAGCTTACATATCCTAGCTCCAAGTTCTATTATCCACAGCCTGGCCCATACTAGTCACGGGGAGGGGCAGGGGGGGAAGCATCAGCCCATGATCCAGCACACATCCTTGCATTCCTTGCAGCCACATCAAGGAACATGGATCAAGGTCTAAGATGAAGCCATTTACTGTCCTGCTAGCACACATGTAACTTCAGTGATTCCACTTTCCACATACAGCCAGTCTAAACGCTAGAAGACTTGTTCCATATTCTCGGAAATTTCAAACACCACTACAGCTCTCATTACAGAGGGAGCAGAAATATTTAAATTCTGTAAGTCTCCCAAGAAACAAGAGACTCCACTTTCTCACTCTTTGCTTAAGGAGAGAAGAGTATCGAATGATCTCTCTCCAATCAGAGCTTCTAGTGAGAGTGTACTGAAAGTTGCATCGGTTTTCCTCTGAGCACACTGTATTACAACACCCTGGCCCCTCCATAAATGCCCTTGATAAGCCACAAATCAGGATCCTTGAAAAACAACTAGGACTCAAATACTCTGCTCACAGGACTTTGCATTCTATTCCTGGATCCCTAGAAAACAGCAACTCAAAATGAAACTGCGTGATCAGTACTGTCACAAGTGGTATGGTCACATTCAGTATGACCCTGAATTCTGCCAGAGCCCAGGAGCGGTTCTGTATCAGAGATGATGAGCAAGACAAACAGATTTGATGGGAACAGGCAGGCAGGGGCAACATGACCTAGGAGAGCTTAATTATCAAGTTGGAGAAAGCCTGCAACTTGAGCGAAACCATAGGCAACCAAGACTGGTCTCTGCAAGCAACCAATACTAATGCTACACAAATTCAAGGCAAGAGTTGAGCTTGTTTCAGATAACTGCCACAGCTCTGAATAGCCCATGGTGATCGTGTAGCCACACACTTGTTGATCAAGGTAGCTTAGAAAGCTGTGAACATACCCCTTTCCAAGTGAAAAATGGAAGGAGTCAATTGCAACCACCATACTTGTAGTAATTCCACAGTTTTTGTAACTTCCAAGACATTTGTCCAAGTTTTAGTGGAAAGAGGCTAGCATGGACTCCCAATTCTTCCAAACAATCCCAGCAGTGGATTAGCAGCCATTGCAGACCAAAGCAGGAAAATAACAAATTCTTTATACGCTAATTTGGCACAGGATTTTCAGTCACAGAGCTTCAAACATGCATTCAAAATAAATGTCAAAACATATGAAGCTATACAGCAATATCATAATAAGCAGAGAATTAAGCCAACCCAAATATCATACAATTATGAAGATTCTTCTCACGTCAGTGACTCAGAGAGGTGTGCTGTGCGAAGAGAAAAGGAATGGGAAACATATTTACCTTTTTGAAGCCTAAAAAGAAAATAATTATTCAAGAAAACAGAACCAGTGGTGACGCTGTTAAATGACAACTAGGTAACCGTTAATATGTTGCAGGCAGACTTGCCAGTCCTAAATGAAGTCATGTCCTTCCACCACAGAAATAGACAAGGTTAGTATGGAAAACAAGCATAAGGTACTTAAGATAGATCAGCGATAGAGCTGGGACTACAGTGTGAGTCACCTGACACCCAATCTACTGCCCTATTAGTTGGCTGCCTTAAGGAAGAACTTCTTGAAGGGAACCATCATCCGCCCAGTGGAAGTTAGCTGCTCCAGACACAAACTGAGACACCTATAACTCTGAGCAGAAAGCAAAGCTCAAAACAGGGCAAGAACTTCTCTAGCTCTGCCAAGGCTATTGAAGCTTTCTCTTTCTGATTTCCATTATCAACATGACACACAACATCACTCCGATCATAACAATGTGAGTAATGTGGGTTATTTACAGTAACTGCATCCCTTGACAATTCGCTCATCTATATGCTGAAACCACGGATGAAAAATTCAACAGGTAATCAAGTACGGAGGAAGGACCTAGAGGGATGAACAACTGCATTGCTCTTCATAGGAAATAGTTTTAGGAAACCAAGAGCTGTTAAACAGAGGAGAAATAAGAATGGTATCCCATTTGAGCCAAATAAACTCCTCCTATATCAACAAAGAAGTGCAGAGGATGTAATGAGGCTCTTAGCCAAAAAGAGAAAAGGTTGAATAGTAAAGCCAAGCTCAGGTGACCTCCACGAAGGCGAGCCAGAGCTCACTTGTTTCTAAGCGAGGTAGAAATTAGAGTTTGTTGCATTCCAAAAGTAAGTTCTGGAATGGAGCGTCTGCAGGGAAATCAGAACAAACATATGTAGGGCTTCCAATGCAGCTGTACCATCTTCCCTAGGTTTGAGTTTGGTCCTGGTTTTCACGACTCTTTCCCAGTTCAGGAAGATTGCAAATATCACAGAAACACAGGAGAGAAAAAGCCACACGTGCTTCAGTTCTGAGTTATATTCAGCACACAGCACATGCTCCAGTGATACAAAATGCCCAGCAGGAATCACTGCCAATGTTTCAGCGCTCAGCTCTCGCCTTAGCAAGTGAGGACTTACCTGCAGTACCTGTTTCAGAAGAGAAAAACAGGATGTCTGTTTACATCCTCCAGGGCAGCCAGCACTCGCCACCCAGAAGAAAAGAAATAAAACCGGACTAGGAGCAAGCAGACGCGCCCCGCTACGGACTCAACCCTGGCTAAATGTGGCAGAAAGAAAACCGGCCACTTGGAGCTGACCCATTCCCAGCTTAGCCCAAGGAAGAAAAAGGGAAAAAAACCGGCACGTACCTGACGGAGCCGAGAGAGAACAGAATCCAGGCAACTGTTCAGAAAGCCACCGTCCTTAGCCAAGGGCTGCGTTTGCTTCCTTCCCTCCTTCATTCTCGGCGCAGGAGTCCGAGCAGCAGACCTACTCCAGCAGAGAGGAGAAAACACGAGAACCACCTCAGGTGGACACCATCGCTGCAGCCAGCCGCCACCGCCTCCTTTCCCGCTCACAGACCTCCGCCGTACCGGACTCCAATCCAGCGGCGGCCTCAATCCAGCGGCGGCCTCAAGCCCGGCCGCAGCCCCCCCCGCCCCCCCCCCCCCGGCGGCAGCACCTCCTCACAGCCGCCGCCGCCGCCACCACCACCACCACCACCACCAGCAGCCCGGCGGCCGTCCTTTCCCCCAACCTCCCCGCCCCCGGGGCCCGCCGGGAACCGACCGCCCCACACCGGGCTCGGCCACCCCCCCTCCCGCTCTCCGGGGCCGCCAGATCCCCGGGGTTGAGGGGAGGGGGGCGGCCCTCAGCGCCGCCCAGGGCCGTGAGGTGGCCTCGCACCCACGGTCGGCGGCTCCGCGCTGAGGCAGCCTCCCCCCGCCCCGCCCTGCCCTGCCCTGGTCGCGGTCCCTCCCGGGAGCTTCCCCCTCTTACCCCCGGGGAAGCCGCCGAGGAGCCGCGGCGGCGACCGGCCGCCCCTCGGGTGCTGCTGCTGCTGCTGCTGCAGCGGCGCCGTTCGACCCCGCTCCCCCGGGGCCGCCCGCCCCGCCCAGGCCTCTCTCAGCCCGGTGACAGCCGGCGGGGCATGCTGGGAGAGGTAGTTCCCTGCCCGCCGCACTCGCCGCCGGCGGGGTCCCGCCGACTACAAGTCCCGGGAGGCCGCGGGAGGCCCCCGCGGCCCGGGCCCGGGCCCGCTTGGCGGTGGGTTCCCCCTGAGGTGGTTCCCGGGGTGAGGCCGCGGTGGTTCCGCGCCGCCTTTCGCCCGGGCCCGGTTCCCGCTCTCCCGGCGCGGCCCTCCCGCCTTTAGCTGGCAAACGGGGCCCGGTGTTGCTTCGGGGCGGGCTGTGCTCGGTGTTTCTGGTTCGCCCGACGCTTCCAGGACAATAAAGATTTGGGATGGTTCCCTGTTTTTTCTCTGCGCAGGCAAAGCGGTCGTCGAAAGCCGCGGGAATGGCGGAGCGTGAGAGGATGCCAGGGCGCTCTTTTTTAAACGCTTGCGTGTTCGGGTTTTGGGGTGGTTTTAGGATAACTTAGGCCGCCGTAAGGGAGATTTGGGGGTTCAGTGTAACTCCTTGCAAGGCGCTGTGTGTCTTTGTTCGGCCGGTAGCCAGGAGGGCTCTGAAAGCCTCTACCTGCTGTTTGCCGGACGGCCTTCCGCCGCGTATGTCTTTTTTGCAAGATCACAGCTCCGATATCGCCCGCGTGGTGGCTTCAGTGCCACCACGCGTGAATCAGAATGCATGAATCTAAAAGCTTAAGGTATTAGTGCTTTTATAATGACTTTCTCTTCAAAGAGGCAGAGGCAACTTACGAGTTTGTATCGCCTCTCTGCTGGTGATACCGATGACACTGTTCATGTGGATCTCCTGTGTCTGGGGTAGGACACGCTCTACTGACTTTACCCCTGCTGAGGTCAGAGACATCTTGTAAACACTCCGTTTAAGCTTGCCCGTCCCGTTCTGTTGTTCAGTGGCACGTCAAGCACGGCTCTGTTGAAATTTTGTTTTACGTTTAGTCTTTGCGAATGTAGACTGGTATAGCAGAACAAGGGTTAAAAGAGTGGCCTGCATTGGTAGCGAAGAACAGCATTCACAGCAGTTAAAATTGAGTAATATGTTTGTGCCAAACCCAGAAGGGTTGCAGTGTGATAAGTCCCTGCACTTGCAACAGGAATATGGCAGCAAGGTCATAAAAAAATCACGTGCCATTCCTTTTCCCACTAGCCCATCAGGAATACTATCTAGAGTTCCAAAATTCAAAAGGAGGAAGCAAAGACACCAGGCAGCAGAGTTGCCTAGGGCTTATGAAAACCGGAGAGAGCAAAATTCTGAGACAAAGAGTCTCACAGCATTGTAGCAGTTACTGTAACTTTTATGCCTACAGGGTACAAAGCTTGTCCAAAACCAAGCTTGTCATTGCTATTTGATAAAAGCCAAATAGGAGGACTCGGTGTCCCTTGTCCTCTGTGTTGCGTAAAAGCGATGTTGGCCAGGCCGCTTAAACACACACGTTGGGGTGATTGTGAAAATGTGAATGTGAAAATGAGTTGAATGTGACCTGGTTCTGACCAGAACTGCAGTGCATTTTACCCTTTGGCCAGAAGATGGAGAATGAGTACTGTTAAGTACTTGGGAATGTGGTAAGTAGATCTAAGTATGCACTGATGCTCCCTCCCTCAGCTTGCTTTTTACCGGGCAGATTTATATGTTAGTATAAACACATAAATACATTAGAGACAAGTTAGTACAGCCAACACCAATTGTCTGAAAGGATCCATTCACATTTAGAGTAGCTTCTTTTGTGCTTACTCGATAAATTTCAATATAACTTAGGCTTTACTTTTGCCAGTGCTGCTTGTAAACATGTGAACTTGCATGCCCAGACTGTAAGTTATGTTAGGCTTTTTTTCCCCAGCTAATCTTTCTTTTCAAAAAAACGAAATTGGAAAACTGTGTTAGACTGTCTGTGAAGTCACCTTCCCAGGCAAACACAAAGTCATACAGCATCAGCAGCTTAGTCCATGGCCAAGATAAAAACTTCATTGTGATTATTTTGATGAGATTTTGCCTTTGTATATGACCACTTGGGAGAGGTGGTATTTTTGTTGTGCTTAACACCAAAGATACCGCAAATGGCAAACCTCTCTGGTGTGTAAAAAAGTGTGGGGCAGCATCTAGTGGGGCAACATTTGTGAAAAGAAATGAGCCAACCTGGCATGTATAACCCAGACAGGACATCAGGAGTTTTCCTTTTGAGGTTTACAACTGCAAGACAGACATAGGAAGTGCTGTATCTAAGAGAAGGAAGGACTTGAGAGAAGAAGATAAAAGGTCCTCATGCACAAGGCTGATACCGAGAAGAAAGAAGTAACCTGTTTTGTGTGCTTAGGGGGTAGGCCAAAAAGTAATAGGTCGAAATGCAGCAATGAAAACTCAGGTTGGATGTTGGGGAAAACTTTCTAAGGCTAACGAAATGCTGTGGAAGACTGGCAAGGGGCTATGAAATCTCTACTTGAACAGGCATTAGGAACTGGTTAGGCAAACGCTGCTGAAATGACGGGGTAGAACTGATACTGTTTGGTGCAGGGCATGATTTGGAGGGTCTCTTGAGACCTTCTGATCCTGTGTTGCTACGATTCTTTGATCCTATATTTCTACAACATGCATCCTCTGGCATCTAGTAAATGTACATCTCTGTACATCTAGTAAATGTACATCCTCTGTACAGCTAGTAAACTGAGGTTCATCTCAGTCTCTTGCTCAGTGAGGACATTAGAATGCTTACTGCAACAGGCTGGAGTTGCATAGCTCTGGATATGGGAGAGAAACCTCTGCTCTTACATGGCCCCTAACCTGGTTTTCCAAATATATTACCAGGAATCTTTCTTTGCCCACTGGATGCCGCTGTTACACAGAAATATTCACAGGCTATTTCTGTAGGCTTCTGCTCTAGGCACCTTCTCTACCAGACATGGAAGGCCACTTCATGGTCAGCCAAGCTATATGGATTTAGCCCTATTAACCAGCTTTTTTTTACAAAGGAAGTCTCGTTAACATTTTGCAGCTTACAGACATGGCATATGTGAACCTTGGGCCACGAAGGTAGATGCCAATGTGATGGCAACACCAGCAGCAGAAATCTAGCGGTGTTCTTTGAAGGCGATTGAACAGTAACATGGAAAAACAAAATTGGCTGCTGAGGGGAAAATGGGTTGTCCAAAATATGTCTTCAGGTCATATATAGAAGGGCACTTTCCCCAACAACTATGTCCTGCAGTGCCTATTTTGCCTGCTTAGTACAGGAATTTGTATGTGGAGACTGGTTCAGAGAATTCTCTCCTTAAAAGCAAAGCCTGGAAATGGCAGCTTTCCCTGGCTCACATGTTGCAAATGTGCGCTGAGTTACGGTTACACCTTGTGGCACTGCCTTCAGAGGCAATGACCTGGATAGAACAGAAAGGATACGTGTGGCTTCCACTTTTTAGAGAAAACTGAACAGTATTTGTAGTTCAGCTGAGTCTCAGAACAAGCCAGAAAGTGACCTACATCCAATACCCAGCTTTGGGAATTAACTTTGAGAAAGTTCAGTTCCACATCTAGGTCTCTCCTCTGAAACAAATGGAACAGCAGCCTAATAGAATCCAAACCCAAGGGAATTCCTCTTTATTCCTTTCCAACAATTTTTAGCACTGAAAAACAATTATCCTGCTTTTTTAATCCACATCTCTTACTGGGGAAAAAAAAAAAGACTCCAAGTTAATGCAGACCTTAGGGTTTGAATCCTTCACATTCTTACAACTGAACTGTTTCCTGATGTCTTGAGCCATCGGCCTTTCAGGAGCTGGTCTAAACAACAGGAGATTTAAAACAAGCCAGGAGTTGTGGCAAAGCTACTATGACAATTATGTAACAGATATATATGTTAAAAGGCCTGTGTCTATCTGGGGACACCATCTGTATCCAATAAACATAAAAGCCTATAAAGTAACTGATAAATAATAGGCAAAGTGTGGGTCCAGCTTTGTGTGACCTACAGTGGTGTAAATCTGGTAACTTTTGAATTCGGTGGAGTTTTTCCTCTGAGCCACCTCATGTATGTTTGCATAGTCTACTGAGTCATTTAACTGACAATCCTTTGCCATCTTGCTTTTTGCAGCCCAGTCAGTGTGATAAAAAGTACTAGAGACAGCTTGGATCTTCATACATCAGTTTGAAATGTCAGGAGGAACTTTAAAACACTTGCTAACAAATTTCTGCAAAGCATATGCTGAACAGAGCCTGCCATCAATAAGGCAAATGGCAAATAAATATAATGGTGTCATGTATTCAGCCTGGGGGGTGCAGCTGTATAATCCTGCTGCCAGTGGTGTCCAGAGAAGGACTGTTCTCTGCTTTTGAATTCATCCAGTTCCCTGCAGTCCTATAAGAAGCAGCCTCTGTCACAGTTTCATCTGTAAAATAAGGTGAGGGGGATCTACCCTCTTATCCCGTACGCGTCACTGCACCAGCTTTGCATCAGGATCTGATCCCACTACTGATTCAAAGGAAATCGACTCAATAGTTAATTTTAACTATTAAGTAGGTATTCTTTATTAGCAGCGCTGGTTGCACGGGGGATCGCTCCACCTATCGTGCACACCGTTAGGCTTTAGTGTACAGACTAAATACAGAGCATTCATGTATATGCATTAGATTTCCGAGAAACACGTTACATATTCATCCTTTTTCCGAGAAGTCATTAACATATTATAATGTTCGTTACGCATGCGTGTTAAGGCCTCTGGTGGTCTTTCGGACGTCCTCTGGTGGTCTTCGCTAGTCTTCCTCACGGTGTCCGCTATTTGACCTTTCTCTTAAGGCATGCGCAGTGTGGGTCATCCCAGGTGGTTTATCTCTTTCCTCCCAGTTAGCTGACCCTGGCCAGTTTTAATCACGAAGCTCAGCAGAACTCAAGGTTTCTCATCTCTTTGTGCCTACTGTTAACAAAGCTCAAGGTTTTCTTACATACCAAAGGGTTTAAACTTGCCTAGGCGAACATAAATCGAGGGATACAAAGATACAAAACACAAAAACAGGATGAAAGGACACCACCACAGTCAGTAGATTACACATACAGGCCTCAATTATTAACAATTAATATAATTGTTTATAACAGTCTCTTGAGTCTCCACATCATTCCCCCCTTTTCTTTATACCTTTGCAAATTCTTTTGCAATCATATAATTCCGTTATTTTCAAGAGACCGAGCGAAATATTTCCCAGTTTCTACTTGATGTTTAATTTTATTCCGCTTCCAATTCTCATAGCTCTCGGTGGTGTTCTGGCTACACCACATGAAACACTTAAGCATTACGCATACTATTATCCCTAAGGCTATGAGAATTATAAATGTTATGAATATTTGCTTTAACCATTTAAAGTTCGGTAGCCATGAGGTTAATTTATCCCATAATTCCTGAAATCCCCATGAAGTGTCATCCTTTGCTATTTCATGTAGTATTTTGGTCTGTTTCCAAATTTCTTCTAAGTCAGTGGATATCCTTCCACTTTGATCCACATACATGCAACAACTCGTGTTTATAACTGTACATACTCCACCCTGCGAGGCCAATAATAGATCTAATGCCATTCTATTTTGTTGTACAATTTGAGATAAACTGGATATCTCCAATTGTTGGGCTTTTATTACATCAATTGTTTTATTTTCAAGATTCTCTATTACTGCTGAAATATTAACTATGGCTTTTTCTAGCTCACTTACTCCCAGCCATGGAAGGAACCATCGGACAAAGCTGTGAAAGGCAGTAGGTCTCCTTACTAAAGGATTTTCAACTTCTCGTCTAAACCTGTGAAAGTGTGTTCGCACCCATCCTTTTGGTGGAGAACTGTGTATAGTCATATTCGGTACTACAGCTCCCAGAGTACATGTTCCCATCCAATTCTTTGGTAAAACTTTCCGGGCAGTGTCATTGCATAGCCAGTACCATCCTTTTCCCTCTGGCACTGGCCATGCTGTAGTATTAACGGAAGTTGAAGTTCCAATATCTATAGTTTTATTACAAACTGTGTGATTCCCTACATACGTCCCATTAACGCAGTCAAGTTTTCCGAGTCCTTTAGGTGGATTACACCTCTGTACACACGTGCAATAAGGCTCCTGGGCCTTAGGACTAGTTATTTCTAATTTCTGAACTTCGTCATTGCCAGTATACCATGTGGTACTTTCCCAAAGAGTGGCCCAGGAGTGGTTACTTGGTATCGGGATGCCAATCAGCGAGATCCCTTTTCCACCATATTCTGGCATGTGAGTACATATCCAACAATCAGTTCTGTTCAGAATTTGGGAAACGTTTTGTGTCAAGGAGAAATGTGAGTTCGAGTTCCACCGAGCTTCATTTGGACCAAGTAGTAACTCAGTTATTATCATGATCTGGAAAATCGCAGACCTGTGGGTCCTGTAGAGGTGACCGTCCATGGCCTCTCAGGTGCTTTCTTCACTCTCGAATAGTGAATCCAAGCCGGCTGTTCCTTGATCTTAATGGCAGTGAAGGTCGTCAGTAACACTTGATA
Source organism: Harpia harpyja (assembly GCF_026419915.1). Lineage (NCBI taxonomy): Eukaryota > Metazoa > Chordata > Aves > Accipitriformes > Accipitridae > Harpia > Harpia harpyja. The sequence continues at coordinate 3,148,362 of NC_068946.1, forward strand.
GGGGCCATCCCATTTCTCCTCCAGGGGTTGTCCTGAAAAGATCTTTACATATACATAGTCACCTGGTTTAATGGGATGAATTGGTTGATCTAATCCTCTAGCCCTGGTTCCCAAAATTTGTTTATTTATATTTTCTAATTGTTTTTGGAGGGATATCATGTAGTCATACAAATGTCCTGTACCTAGTTGGGTTAAATCCTCCCCTGTAAATTGGAACTGATATGGTCTTCCATACAATATTTCAAAGGGACTTAGGTTTTCCTTGGTTTTTGGTTTTACTCTTATTCTAAGTAACGCCAGGGGGAGAGATTGGGGCCAGGTTAGATTGGCCTCCTGACCAATTTTCGCTATTTGTTGTTTAATTAAATGATTCATTTTTTCAACCTGTCCGCTTGCTTGAGGCCTATATGGGGTATGTAGTTGCCAATCTATCTTCAAAGTTTTGCTCACCTGCTGTACTACTTTGGCACAAAAATGAGGGCCTCGATCGGAAGATATTGTTGCTGGAATTCCAAAACGAGGAATGATTTCATTCAACAATATCTTAGTTACTTCCCTTGCTTTGTTTGTTCGGCAGGGGAAGGCCTCTGGCCAGCCTGAAAATGTGTCAGCCATGACTAACAAGTATCGGTACCCCCCTTTTCTTGGGAGTTCCGAAAAATCAATTTGCCACTGTTGTCCTGGATAATTCCCTTTACCAATTATTCCTAACTTTACTTTATTCGCCACATTAGGGTCATTACGTAAACAAATTTCACACTGTTGAGATATTTGTTTCACCATTGTATACAGATTGCGTCCTATTAATTTCTGATTTAAGCTCTTGTACAAAGTATCTGCTCCCCAATGCGTCTTATTGTGTTCAGTTAAAACTGTTGTCCATATTAAATTGGATGGTATTACTATACGATTATCCGCTAAACGAACCCATCCATCTGACTCTAGTTTACCTTCCAGATCTTCAATTAATTTTAGATCTTCTTTTGAATAATTTGGTTTTTGATTTGTACTTACAGTTTGGATTTTACCGTCTGGTATTAAGGATAATGTTTCTGCTTTCGCTTCTTCTGCCACCCGCCTAGCCTCATAATCTGCCAGTCGATTTCCAATTTCTGGATCTGTGTTTCCTTTCTGATGTCCTCGACAATGCATGATCGCTACCTTTTCTGGTTGCTTTACAGCCTCTAATAGCTTTAAGATTTCTTCTGCATGTTTTATTTGTTTTCCTTGAGCAGTTAGCAATCCTCGTTCTTTCCAAATTGCACCGTGAGCATGAACTACTCCAAATGCATATTTAGAATCTGTCCAAATGTTAATCTTTTTACCTTTTGCCAATTCCAATGCTCGGGTGAGGGCAATTATCTCCACCTTCTGGGCTGAAGTCCCAGGAGGTAAAGACTTAGATTCGATTACCTGTTGGGTGGTTGTGATTGCGTATCCTGCTTTACGTTGTCCCTGCTTTATAAAATTACTCCCGTCGGTATACCAGGAGTTTTCAGCATCCTCCAGAGGTTCTTCTTTGAGGTCTGGTCGACTGGAATATATAGCTTCTACTGTTTCTATGCAATCATGTGTCACTGGTTCATTCAGAGTCCCACTAAGAAAAGAGGCTGGATTGACAATGTTAGTAACCACAATTTCTACATCATCTTGTTCTATCAACACTGCTTGGTACTTTAAGAATCTCTGGGGCGAGAGCCAATGGCTTCCTTTTTGTTCCAAGACCGTTGAAACTGTATGAGAGACCAGCACTGTTATTTTCTGTCCCATGGTAAACTTTCGGGCTTCTTGAATATTGATAACAACTGCTGCGACAGCTCGAAGGCAACCAGGCCATCCTCTGCTCACCTCGTCCAGCTGTTTGGAGAAATAAGCTACTGCCCGTTTATAGGGACCAAGTCTTTGTGCTAGTACTCCCAAGGCTATTCCTTGTCTTTCATGAGAAAACAGCCAAAATGGTTTTGAAACATCCGGCAGTCCAAGAGCAGGAGCTCTCATTAACTCTCGTTTGAGCTGTTTAAATGCATTTCGTGTTTCTCCAGTCCAAATTAATTTTGACTGGTTTTTCTTTATCAGCTCATATAATGGCTTTACCAATAATCCATAATTATGTATCCAAAGGCGACACCAACCTGTCATCCCTAAGAAGGTCCGCAGCTCTTTCACCGTCTGGGGTTCCGGAGTTTGGCAAATGGCCTCTTTTCGTTCAGTCCCAAGTTCCCGTTGTCCTCTCGAGATTACGAGTCCCAAGTAGGTCACGTGTTGCTGGACTAATTGAGCTTTCTGTTGAGAGACTCGATATCCACTCAAACCCAAAAAATTAAGAAGATTCACAGTCCATTGAATACAACTTTCTCTGGTTTCAGTAGCTATTAAGAGATCATCTACATACTGTAACAAAACCCCTTCATTATCCGGAGGTACCCAAGTTTCAAGTTCTTTTGCCAGTTGATTTCCAAAAATAGTGGGGCTATTTTTAAACCCCTGTGGTAATACTGTCCATGTTAACTGAGTTCTTCTTCCAGTTTCAGGATTTTCCCATTCAAAAGCAAACAAATTCTGGCTTTCTGTGGCTAGGGTCAGGCAAAAAAAAGCATCCTTCAAATCCAGTACGGTAAACCAAACTTGGTTATCTTTTAGTTTTGTTAACAAAGTGTATGGGTTTGCAACTACTGGATGTATATCTTCAGTAATCTTATTTACAGCTCTCAGATCTTGGACTAACCTATAACTTTTTCCATCTGCCTTTTTAACTGGCAGTATGGGGGTATTGTATTCTGATTCACATTCAATTAATATTTTATACTGTAGGAACCTATCGATTATTTCCTTTATTCCTTTTCTGTCATCCAATTTCAGGGGGTATTGTTTAATTTTTACTGGCTCTGCTCCTGGTTTTAGTTTAATTACTATGGGGGCTGCATTTTTAGCTTTTCCCGGAACCTCGGAGGCCCAGACTCCAGGATATACCTGATCAATGATTTCTGGAGGCACTTCAAATTTTGGTTTAGTTTGTATTAATGCTAAACTTAGAATGTTAATTAGCTGGTCCTCCTTGATTTTCAATTTCATTTTTCCTTTTTCAAAAACAATTTCTGCTTCCAATTGTTCTAGCAAATCGCGGCCCAACAAGGATTTCGGAGATCCGGGCAAATACAGAAATTTATGTATTCCCATTTGTTTACCTAATTTATATTTAAGCGGTTTTAGAAAATAAGTCTTTTTCTGCTGGCCAGTAGCTCCCATTACAGTCACAAACTCTTCATCCTCCGGTATCAGCTTTTGATTTAACACTGAATAGGACGCCCCCGTATCTACAAGAAAATCCACCTCTTGTTCTATTTTCCCTAGCTTAATTTTAACCAGTGGATCCGCTAGGGTGGATTCCCCCGGTCCCCCTCATTGACCAGAGGTGATATTGGCTACAACAGCCTGTGCTCCACTCAGCTTGGGACATTGTCCTTTCCAGTGACCTATTTCTTTACAATAAGCACATTGATCTGACCTTAGGGGCTGGCGCGAGCCTCCCCTCCTTCCAGTTCCCCGACCCCTCCCACGAAGGGAGTTATCCTGTCTTCCCAGCGCGGCTACTGTAGCTGCGGCAATAGCTGTTCCCATTTTTCGTCTCTCCTCCCCTTCTCTATTCCGATACGTTCTCCAGGCCTCTTCTATCAACTTTTCTAAATCCCTTATCTCTGTCTCTTTTAATTTCTGAAGTTTCCTTCTTATATCCTCTGAGGATTGTCCCAAGAACAAAGAGACTAGCTGCTGTTTCCCTACCTCAGAAACAGGGTCTAATGTAGTATATTTCCGCATTGCTGCTCTTAACCGGTCAAGAAACTCTGTGGGAGTTTCAGTCTGACCTTGTTTTACTGCGTACAGGCTTGACCAGTTAACTGCTTTCGGTACTGCATTCTCGATACCAATTTTTATCCATTCTTGATATTTTTTCAATAATCGGTAATCATGGTTATCATTAGGGTCCCAATTGGGGTCGGTTCTCGGTATGTGGTTATCTACTACACCGGGTAAAACCCCAGCAGTTATTTGAATTTGCACTTGAGTTCGTGCATTCTTTATTATTAATTGTTTTTCAGTCTCAGTTAAGGCATCCAACATTAAATCGATGTCCTTCCAATCTGGGTCTTGATTTTTAACAATCAGCTCGAATCTTTTGGCAACTCCTTCGGGGTCGTCTCGGTATTCTTTTACTACTTCTCTCCATGAATCCAAATCATTCATTGTAAATGGTATCTTAATTCTAGTGGGGCCAGTAACCCCCACCGCTTGTCTCAGAGGAGCCTGAATAATAGGGCCCATCTTACTTCGAGTACGGGCCGTTATAGGTGTGAAACCTAAATCTTTTGTTTTTGTATTTTCCTCAGGTTCCTCCGCACCCGCATCCTCAATGGAATTTCCCTCTGAGGATGGTGGAGGTAATACAGAAAGAGAGAGATCGAGGTCCTCTTCCATCCTTTCTTCATTTTTCTTTAATTTTATACACCTTTGTCCTATACTACATGCTGAGCAACATCTTTTCATTTTTCCCGTACTCTTTCTTTGCTCTTTTTCTATCGCTAGCACGAGAGGGTCTTGTGGGGCCAAATTAATGCCACATTTCTTCTGCCAGTCTGAATGATTTCTTAAAGTGAAAAACATATCTGCATACATTACTTCATCCCATTTTCCCTCTCGTCTCAAAAATAGCATCAATTGCAACAAAGTATTGTAGTTTAGTGTCCCATTCAAGGGCCATTTTTCATCATCATCTAATTTATATAAGGGCCACCATTGATTACAATATTTTATCAGAGTTTTTCTATCCACATTCCCACCTGGGGGTCCCCCAATTTCCTTCCAATGTGCTAGGATACAACCTAAGGGGCTCTTTTTCAGTATTCCACCGCTCTGCCTACCTCCCATATTACTTGCTCTGATTTTTACCTTCCCAACCACAAATTATTCCTGCTATATACGTGACTCTCTCTCTTTTGTCCCAGGAAGCCCAGACCCGACACTTAGGGCATTCAATATCCTTTCCACAATCTATTTGTAGCTTTTGTTTACACCACATACACTCTAGGATATATACGGGTTTACACTCATTTCCTGGATGCAGAAGACACCATTCAAATACCCACATTTATAGAATACACCAGACAGGGAACTTCTTCCAACAACAACAACACAAGGTTAATAAAATAACCAAGCTCAAAGTTATAACTATAATAATAATGTATAAGTTCACGTCCCAAATCATCAGTAAATCAATCACACTTCATTCATCTCCGGTCGTACCTCCTACGGAGATACGAGTCTGCGGATCGGAACTTCACACACACTTTGCAGCTGCCTCTCACTCACCCAAGCATTCAATTCACCGTTTACTCGATTTTATCACAATTTTGACTCAAAACTCACGATGATCTCCGCAATCCGTTTCCAATCCAATAGTCGTTTACCACATTCAGTTAGCCAAAAGGTCTGAAACAAAGCTAAACCAGAAACCAAAATACATGTATGGGCACTAAACCAAAAGCACGCAAAGTGCACAACAGCATACAGAGTATACTGCAACAAAAATGTCCAGACACGTATTAAACCAAAACCAAAGGTATACCAAGAGCATCAACTACCTGGCATACGCCATCCTGCATAAGTAAATCTTATGACTTATGGACAGCCCAAATGACCGGTCCCCAACTAATAATTTAAAGAATACCTTTTATTCTTTCCGATGGTGTTCTTGTCTGCTCCCGCAGTGATCCGAGTGAGGCGAGGAGCCCCTCCGGGAAAATCCCGGGGGTACCCTAGGGAGTCCTGTTCTCAGCGGGTCCTGCAGCCGAGCAGAGAAAGTCCCATCTGGGTCGCCAGATTGATTCAAAGGAAATCGACTCAATAGTTAATTTTAACTATTAAGTAGGTATTCTTTATTAGCAGCGCTGGTTGCACGGGGGATCGCTCCACCTATCGTGCACACCGTTAGGCTTTAGTGTACAGACTAAATACAGAGCATTCATGTATATGCATTAGATTTCCGAGAAACACGTTACATATTCATCCTTTTTCCGAGAAGTCATTAACATATTATAATGTTCGTTACGCATGCGTGTTAAGGCCTCTGGTGGTCTTTCGGACGTCCTCTGGTGGTCTTCGCTAGTCTTCCTCACGGTGTCCGCTATTTGACCTTTCTCTTAAGGCATGCGCAGTGTGGGTCATCCCAGGTGGTTTATCTCTTTCCTCCCAGTTAGCTGACCCTGGCCAGTTTTAATCACGAAGCTCAGCAGAACTCAAGGTTTCTCATCTCTTTGTGCCTACTGTTAACAAAGCTCAAGGTTTTCTTACATACCAAAGGGTTTAAACTTGCCTAGGCGAACATAAATCGAGGGATACAAAGATACAAAACACAAAAACAGGATGAAAGGACACCACCACAGTCAGTAGATTACACATACAGGCCTCAATTATTAACAATTAATATAATTGTTTATAACAGTCTCTTGAGTCTCCACATCACTACGCTGCTGTGAATGACGGTGTAAGAAGCAGTACACTGGGTCACTGCGTGCCCACTGGAAACCTATCAGCAACGTCAGTAAACAAGCCAGAATGCTGTGTAGCCCTACAGAAATTCTGGATAGACACGCGTAGCCTATTGTAGACATAGTCAGATAAATTCTCAACATTTTTGTCATGTAATCCTGAGACCTGTTACCACATGGATTGCATGGTAGCAACGGGAAAGCGCACTGTCCTTGGAAGTTGCAGAAAATAGCGGCACTGAGCTGTGCCAAACTGTGGTCTTCCTGCATTTTTGTCCCGAGTGCGGTGTTAATGACCAATAGACAAAGAGCAGGGACCAGATAGTCACAGATGTGTATAAGGAAAACTGAGTTTGGTGTTGTAGAATAGCAGTCTAGTGACAAGTGCTGAGGTTGGCTGTACAAATCCAGCCTTGCCGTGTGGAGGATTAGCTATTTTAGGGAAAGGTAAAGTCATTTTTACCCAGGTTACCTCCATCCATTCCCATCTAATGAAATATAGTGAAAGATGGATTCAAACTAGAATCTCATTACTAGTTGCTGCTCATTTGAGGTCTTTTAATCCACTGTGGCTTCCTAAGAGAAGCAGAGATCCCGCTACTGCTTGCTGTCTTGGAAGTTCCTCAGCCTGCTTCACTGCTTTAGTTTAATCTGGTTTTGGTTCTAAGTTTGCCGCCTGTTTCAGCTACTTGTTTGGCTACTCCTGGATTCATAAAATTACTAGAGCTGGATGGCTAAATATCTCTTAGTTGTGAACTGAAACCTTCCCAACCCTTCCCAATCCAAGTACAGTCTGCATTTCTAGGTCTGGGATTTCCTTGATCCGTTAATCTGTCTCCTGAGAGAGAGATCTCTTGGTGCTACAGAAATCCTGGCAGGAGAAGGGGGAGTCGTGGAGGTACAGCACATCTCATCCTGGACTGCACGCTCTATTTCTTCCGAACATGGGTATCTGAAAAGCCAACTGCGCTAGCGTGGGTCCAGTGCTAGAGCATAGGGCAGCAGACTTGATATTCCTTCAGCGTCACTCCTTCAAAGAAGTAAGCCGGCTGATCCGGTATGTCTCGCACCAGCTGGTTTACATCCCAAAGCTTGGATCCAGTCTCCTTTCCCATTTCTGTGCAGGGAGAAACCATGCAACAGTCTTAATAATTGAACATCTCCTGTTTGATGGTGTTATCACACATACAAATTCTTTCCTTTTTTCCTTCTTTTCTCCTTCAATGTAGTCTAGCCTTATTTCAAATTTCAGCTATTACAGACACACATTTTAATGCAATGACTATTTGCACAGGCAACATTTGAACAATTTGACTCAAATAGCTAATGGATCAGGAAAATATTAGCAACCATTTACTTTTCATTTTTTTTCTGAGCAGCCGGGGCTGTCACCAGCAGAGAGATATACGGCACTGTACAATGTGGTGTTGGTTGAGCTTTAGAAATCACATCTGGAGGCTTGATGGTAAAGCACTCTGCAAAGGGTCTGCAAATGCCATTGCTGACGAGGAGCTAAGGCCAAGCAATTCTATCCAATGTGTAGTGCACGAGTCAAGAGTCTCGCTGTTTGCAATGATTGGCTCATATAGTCATGATTCATTGGGTGGTGGAGGCACTTACTAATCCTTGCAAGGTTTATTGTAGGAGGCTTTAGCAGGATTTAGTATATTGGAGAGATAGGGCAGACTAATCCCCAAAACTACAGCAGGTCTCATGCTGTTACCTGCGCTTGTTCTTGATTTAGAAAGTAATGGAGCATTAGTTCCTGAACCTGAAATAACACCGAGGGCTTACTGCAGCAGGTACTAACCAGACTTGGTAACCCAAGAAGCTCAGTGTGGGAAAAAAGAGACAAGCATGAGAAGAGGGGAAGTGATTCTTTGAGAACTGCTGAGTAAGTCAGCCACCCAGAATGATCACATCTTGACAAGGCGTGTCCTCTCTGCTCCCCATGTTCAAGCAGCAATGTTGTCTTGGCAACTCCAGAGTTAACGTTGGTGGTATTGCCTGATCAGTTCAAGCAGCAGCAAGATAGACTTGCGGGATAACTGGGGACTGATTTCACACTTTCCTAAAAAAGGTGCTACATACCAAGAAGAATAATTAAGAGTAGGTGTCCCGGGCAGGTGGCAGACCAGAGACATCTCCCTGTGTGAGGGGTCAGTATCAGTCCCTGTGGAGCTCTCATTGCCAAATTCCTCTAACTACACTCCTCTGGAGAGGATACAGACTGGGTGGCCTCATCGCTTTCAGGGAAACAGCTGTAGTTAGTCTCAACAGTGCTCCGGCTTCTGGCTAGCAAACAAAAAACTGTCTGCCAGCTGTGCTGCAGTGATGCCATCTGGAGACGTATGACCTGAAGCTGGCCCTACAGAAATCATGTGCAAGCTTTTGAGAGCACCAGTGCTGCCTTCTTGGAAATTCCCCAGCCCTTTCTAGATGGGGGCTTTCCAGAGCCCCTGGCAGCTGTGGATTCTGTAGTGCAGTGATACAAGTTCCCATGACCTGGGTGCTGGATGCTGACCCTCAGCAGTGGCCAGTTCCCTGCTCTTTAGGACCGATTCTTTGTCTGCAAGTGCTAATTGCCTGTGCCAGCAGTTCTGCTGTTTGAAATCTATCTGAAGTCCCCTCTCCCTATTACGGCTGCTCTAGACAATATCTAAGACAGGCTCCCTCCAATGCTGAGCATTACTGAAAAATAAGGAAGACTGGATCAATCTGTTTCATCCAGTCTTCTGGCCTTTGCTAAGTGTCCAAGTAGTGCCGGGTGGAAGAGTGGTGGAGTTCTGGGATGGCTGTTCCCGAAGCCTAGGGTTGAGTGGAGGAGTCTAATAAGGAAACTCTTAATGAATTGCCAAATAGCGAGTTCTTCACCTGCCCTCTGTCCCGCTCACTTCCTCAGAAGCACATCTAGATGCGTGAGAAAAAGCTAGATTAAAAAAAAATAGGCAAATTGCCATTCAATTATTTCATCTATTTCTAACTTTAGGGTTAGAGGATTTCAAAATCAGAAATGTCTTCTCAGCCTTCCCTCTTTAATATGCTTTATTTATTGTGCCGGATGAATACTGCATATGGAATTCTGCAAGGGAAGTCTGTCCATGCTGCTATAATTAGCTACCAATGGTGACAGCAGGCATCTTTGCTTTTATTTTAAAATTCTCAGCACTGTATTACGGGATGAAATTCTACCACATCAGAATGCTAATGTCTGGGAAAGCCTGTGAGTGCAGCATCCTGCTGCATTAACGTAGCCTTCAAAATCCCAAAGTGATCCCAAGTGTGACTGCAGTGAAATCAGTGGGATTACACCAGTCATGAATCTCGTCCCAGCCACAGAGTAGACAAGGAAACTAATCCTCCTTTTTCCTGCTGCTGCAATTATTTAAGCAACTTACTCATGTACCTGATGTCAACTTCTCTGTGGCTGTAAATGAATGTTTGGCATTGTCCCTCCCTGCACCAAGGGGGAATTAGGTCCTTATGCCTCTCTGGCTGGACTTATACACCATCTTTTTATGAAATAGTTCTCTTGCTATAAATGTTGCCAGATCCTTTCTTAAAACTGTGTTAATTTTTAAAAATAAACACAAACAAAGCAACCCCACCCTTTCAGTCCTTAATGAAGGCTGGGAGCCCCTCGCAAGTCCACGTTTAGAGATCTTTGCAAACACTGGCTCATGCAGCAGCTGAAAACCCAGGCCATTAAATCCTCGTGGTAGTGCAGGCACTGGGGGATTCATTAGAAGGGACACTACGTCTTTGCTGTAGGACCATCTGAGTTTTCCAGGCTGTTGAGGAAGGAGACATCGCAATGCTGAACATTTGCCACTTCCCTCTTTCCCCTGCCAGGAGAGTCCATTCTCCACTCCTGACTGTCCTTGTGGGGCAGCTGGGGCCCAGGGAAGGAGATTCGGTGGGTTGCCATTCTCTTACAGGTATCACTCTCTTCTATCCATATGCCAGATACGAATTCTGGTGGGAGCAAATTGCAACGAGGAGCATGTGGTACTGCAGCGTACCTTTGTGCTGAACTGGAGATAGGGAGGACGTGCCACTGGTAACTGAAAAGCAGGCAAATAAACAAGGAGCCGGGAAAGAGGGGAGTAACTGGCAGAGTTTCAGAGATAAAAAGCTCGAGTATCAGCATAATTGTCCTGTGCTATGTTCCTCGGGGTATGTGACAGTGCACTGTAGAACTAAGTCTAACGGGCAGTGTACTAACCATCAAGAGTCCCTCATCATCTGGAGAAGAGGGGCTTGAATTAGTTTGCCCTAAAGGGGCTTTTTTCTTGTCTAAATCACATAAAGAGGGCCGGGAGAGTCACTTTCCATGAGGCTTGTTATTTAGTGTTGTGTAAGAAACAGAGTTTATGTGACTATAATTGCTCCTTGAGGTTGAGTTTGCAGGCAGTGCTGGCTAGAACATGCATTTTTGTGCAAGAGCTGAGTGCCTGCATGCCAAATTGGCTGTTTGTGCGTACAGCCACAGGATCTATGAGAGTAACAGGCACTTCTGCAGATTTTATCTCCAAATATGGCCTCTGGTATGTGTGCAGGGAGGCAAATGAGCAACAGTACTTTAAGACTTCTGGGCTGGTCAGACATGTAGAGCTGGATACACAGGCAGGTAACAATTTTTTGTATTTAGAGGTCTTTCTGTAATTAGCTTAGTGTCAACTTGATTGTTGGCCATGGGGAGAATTTTTGACAGGTTAATATAGAACAGTAGCTGATTTCCATTTTTATAGCTCCATGTTGTTCTCCCTGTTGAATTCTTACTATTAAACATATCCATTCCATGCCAGCTGGAGATGTATACGTGGAAGGAGGCTGCTGAAGACAACCACCTTAGAAGGATTCCCAGATAGTCAGTTTGAGTGGTAGATGAGATCCTCTTGTCACTGTTCTGCAAACAGATGTGGACCTCAGAATTAACAAAGCATCTCTCTGGCAAAAACATTTAGACTATGTTCCCATTACCTCTGTGCAGGAAAAGCGAGACACTGAATGAAATTTGCAAAAACAAATACATGATTCAGGGAAGTCTTTTCTATTTAAAATCAACAATGATTAAGCAATTTAGAAAATCTCACCCTAAATCCGTACCCTATCTGGTGATGGCCACAGTTAAGAGACAGTGGCAAAGCAGAGATGACTTAAGCTCTTGGCTTATGGGGGTATTAAAAAACAGATTGAAATCTCTCTGGCTGACACCCAACATGCAGGGATGCCAGCTTCAGTTGCTCATAAATGATCTTTCCAGCTTGATGCTCAAAATGTGTCATGGACATCTGGATAGCATAAAACCAAACCTAAAGTAAAACAAAAAAGCCCTGGGACCAACTGATGAGGCTGGGTGATTCCAAGAGAATGCTTGTGCAGGCATGAAGCTTCCCCTGGAAAAACACTGGAGTGAGATCATGAAGTAGAAGAATTCACATCTCTCTGTCATCCCAAGATGCTGCATGATGCGGTGGCAAATCCTGGAGGAGGAACTGGAGGTCTACATGTAGATCTGCTGCCGCTGACTGTGCTGCGTTAGCTCCATGCTGCTGCCTTCTCCTCTCACCGTTATCTGTTTATCTGAGAAGTGGACTGCCTCATTAGGCTTTGGTCTTGGCTAAGCCAACCAGTCATATGGGAATACAATTAAAAAGTCCTCTCTATTTTTCCCAGCAATTCCCCCACAAGAGTACAGTGACAAATGGGACATCGCACACAGCAAGGGAGATGTCTGTACCTACAGAATCCTGCCTCCTGATGGTGTGAGAAACTATTGGACACTCCAGAATGGTGTGGCTGATGCAGAATTTCTGAAATATATACTACAAGACAACTCCAGGGAGGTTCATAGAACAGTGCCTTGCTGGGTTACTTTATGAAAAGGAAGAAATAAACCCCAGCATCACAGAGGTGCTGTAAAGAATTGCAAAATGCTGTGCTATTTTGGTCATACTAGAGTCCTTCACCAGGCCATGTTACAGCACGTGAATATGAACACAGTGAGTCTGAAACTCTGGTCTACAGATGCTATTCATCAATGGTTAACACTGGACTTCATAAAACTCGGTGGTCATGTAGGAAGAAAAATTTTTGTGCTAGTGCCAGCATTCTCTCCATATATGGTACGATTTCTCTCTAGCTAGAACAGAACTCATGCGGAATAGGAGGAAACAGAAATCCTGGAGACAAATTCCTTCACTCTGAAGATGAGGAAGGCTCATAGCAGGCTGTGATTAGTCCCTGCCAAGCTCTTCTCCCACTGCCCAACAAGAGTCCTCCCTCCTCTCCCCTCCGCCACACGGATGGGCAGGGCTTCCCTCCCTGCCTCACTGGCTTTACTCCAGTTCAACCATCTTTTTCCAGTAATGCTTCTTCGAGAATGGACAGTTAAAGCTTTATCCACGTTAGCCACGTGCAAAGACTTCTGCTGGCATCTCTGCTTGTAACCTGACACAGAGACAAAAGAATACAGTGAAAGAAGAGGAGCCCGTACCACCACAGACTTGACACTTTGGAGCTGAGCAGAGCGCCGAGTCGGAATCCCCAGGTCCTTCAGTTCATGAGCGGAGGCTCACGAGCCCCGGGGGAGAGGCTAGTGACACCCTCCACCGAATCCCAAAGGCATGAAGCTGCGGAGGCTTGGGCCAGACGCAGCAGCCCTGGGAGAGTTTAGGAATACAAGGTATTTTTTGTCCTGTAAGGGGGCTGATGCTGGAACCCCACTGAGAGAGGCAGTAGCAGCGAGTTTAGCAGCACCTAAACAAACCAAAGACCCCTTTGCTAGTTTGCTGTTGTTTTCTGGCAAATTGCATTTTTCTTACCTTTGGAAGTTGGAATGTTGCCTGGCTCTAATAAAAATGTCTGTACCTTGGTAAGGCAGTAAAGACTTTGTGCATATTTAAAGGGCACTAGCTTCCTTTTAAATGGCTTCATGTGTGTTGCCGACACTGAAAACAAAGAGGCAATGAAGTCACAGGGCTCTAATTGTACTGTGATGCATTTTCTGTGGAGAATATGCTCTTTGCCCCTTCTTGTTTTGTTTTGTCCCTTTGAAACTGGTTCTCATTGCTTTTGATTAAAAAGGAACCCAAATGACAGACTGGTTCAGAACAGCTTCTTCTCACTCAAGGCAAGGTATCTTCTTTGCAGGAAGATTACCAGTCCAAACTGTGAAAGGTGAGGTGGAATTAAAAAGTGAATACACTTTCTTTTTCCAGAGGAATTAAGATGCAATAGTTCACATTATGGAGCTTTTTTCTCAGTGTAAGTGCTTGGAATATAGATTGGTTTTTGAAAGAACAGTGAGTTTCTCTAATAGTGCTTTGACTCTGGGAGCTGATATTTTAAGAAAAGTACCAAGTAGCATGCCAAAATATCCAGACATCAATCACTTTCTGCTGGAATTTGGGTGGGTGCTTCTCAATAGGAATAGCTGAATATGGGTTGTCTTGAAATGTCAAGGGGTGTCTGCCACTATCAGATATGGTTAGTCTTGCATATGTGTCATCGATTTGAGATCTCACCTGCATGGAGGACAGGTTCCTTCCAGCCTGGATCCTATACCAAAGTCAGAATCATCAGGGTGGGTTTTGATAAGGTGGGTTCAAAATTATCTGAGCTCCCTGAATGCACTTTGGAGCATCTCTGACAGTGTCGGTACAAGGTGCTTCTCTGGCCTTTCTACTGGACAGCTGTGCTCTTACTGAAGGACTGGGAACACAGCTGTACACTAAACCAGGGTAAGGTATGATTCTTCAGAGCCTCAAGGAGGTAGCTTATCTGCTCTGATTGCCCTATACTTAAAATATGTTCTGTGAACTTGAAGTTACCAACAGTCTTTATAGATGGATGGTGGCTTTCTACTGGTGTCAGCCTGCTGGCTGTGTTGACACATCTTCCAGTAGTTGTGGATGTAAGCATAGATCTCCTTGAGCTCCAGTTTTTATGGAATACTCTTCTAGATGATGAGTTTGACCCTAGAACCTTGTACCTCAAAAAGTCAGGGTTTATGCTCGTTACGTTCCCTCTATTCACATTCTCTTATATTATGGCCATGCCCGCAGTTTGCTCAGCTTCTCCCTAAGGTCTGACAGGGCTGTGAGAGCATCAAGATTTCTTGGGATCTCATGTGCTTACTTTTAGGCATGGCACAGCAGTGAGATGACTCAAAGTATGTACCTAGGCTTGGGAAAGATAACCGAGATAGCTGAGCCAACATGCCATTCTAAGACAAAAAGTAATTTCAACAATGCATTCTGAAAAATGGTCCCAGCGGTTCCCTGGGGCACCCTCTAATGGATCCTAATTAGAAGCTGTCACTTCTTGTTATGGGAAGGAAGGAATGGTTCAGCTTTCCCACCCCTTAACCTTGGAGAGACTGAGATGAGAGCTGCCCCTAGGAATTGTTTCATTTAGGGCACTTTCTCTCCTGCAAGAAATTAATTGGGAATTTCTGTGTGTGGTAGGGCAGGCACCTCCAGGAGGTGCACGACATGTAGACACTTCTAACGCTGTGAATTCATGCACATACGTGCACAGACGCCCACTTGAGAAAACTTTATTTTTTAAACACTTGTGCCTGTCGTTTCTCATACGCTAGACTCCTGCCTCAAGCTCCTCTCCTGCTCAGCCTACACCCTCCAACATTTATGCACTAGATTCCTAGCATGGGTCTCCCTGGAAGGCACTTTCAAGACCCATAAAGGCTGTAGGGCTACAGTGTCCTGCTTAGTTTCAATGGGTTGCGGATGTTGCCAATTTGATCAGAAGGTTTTTAAAAAACTGTTGTGAAACTGCAACCCCTAAACAATAAAGCCTCCCGTCTGTCTCCTACTAGCACATTCCTTACATGCATCTTTTTCAGACACTTCATTTCTTGACAGCATTTACATAACCTGGCTGAAAACACTCCCACAGCCGATTAAATGCCTGCTATGAAATCCAAAGCTCTGATTAAAAGGATGGAGCTTTCCAGGACTGCAATATTTGCACAGATGGTTAATACTCATGGCTTGCTCTACAGGGGGAAAAGTGGCATTTTCTTTACAAGTGCATCCAGTCTGAGCTTTCCCATGGGAATTGCTTGTTTTGTTCAGATTATTATTTTAAAGCTATCATCAGATGTGATCACCCATTGGATTAGAGGAAGGAAAAGGAGATGAACAGATAATCCCTGAGGCACAAAGCATTTTGAGTTGAAGAGAGCTGTCACCTATGGTCAACTTGTTTAGCTCAGGGTCCTTCTCTCCTCTCTACCTTCCTGAAAATACTTCTGCCTAGTGGCCGTAGACCTTTAGAGATGCGGGATGTTGTAGTAATTTGCTCAAGGAAGTACCCTCTGAGCTGGCTGATGTGACAACCCCTTTTTCTGAAAAAATGCATGGTTAAAAGAGAAAAGTGCAAAAGTGAATAGCAGGTAAATATCCAAACTAGGTCTTGCAAAATCATCAAGATGTCCCCTTTTCATCTGGTGCATAGAAATCTTTGGCAAAGAGAACTTCTGATCTATCCCGGTCAGATGAGCATAAAGATCTAGTCAGACTAAAATATTAAACACAAATTAGGCACAATAAAAATGAACTCTCTGAGGATGGGGGTTTGTGCCATGGGTCTTAGAACAGAAACTTCAGTTATGGGGGAATGTGCCCTAGAACAAGGAAGTCCAATCTCGTTGCCGTTATTTTCCCATCTTTGTGAACAAGGTTGTGATTTTGACTGTTTATTATGAGTGCTCGACTGAGATACCCTGATCTCTTTGGGGTCCTGCCGTTGTTTAGCTTTTCCTGAAAACTGGAAAACATCTTGTAAGAGTAGCTAAAGCTGTGGAGCCTTATTTTTTTTTTTTCTGATGTGGAAGAACAGGACCAAAGTGGAGGATTTTATCACTGTCTGCAGGGGAAGTGGGATCCGCTCTCAGTTTACTGGGATATCACTAACAGGCCACATAACATAAATACTGGCAAAGCACGAGCAGAAGCAAACCCTGTGGCTCTTTGCTGGGGCTGTACTATTCATCTGGCCCTAGATCTGGTGCAGAAATAGCAGCTAAACCTATAACCGAGTTTATTACAGTGTAGAAGAGTAAAGTGCTACATCGCAGAAACTTTGTCAATCAAATCTTTCTCAGATAGACATTCCCCAATTCAGGATTGTAACCTTTTCCAGAGTCCTCTCTGTCAAAACCTCAGAAATTCCCAGTGTTTCTCAAGCAGGAACCAGCACATGAGGAAGTAATTAATGACAGCAGGAGAAAGAAAAAAAAAAAAAGTGCTGAATAGAGGCAAAACTGAGACTCAAATCCCTCATCCCACAGGCTGCCTCCTCAGTCCTCAAGATGCAGACAAAAGACATTCCAGCTCCTGACAAACAGCCTGAAGAGATGCTGAAGCATTTGACAACCCCCCAGGACATTTATGTAAAGAAACAGTCGGACAGTAAGGCTGATGCACAGTGCCTATGTAGTGTAGGTGGAGTATCTCTTGAACTGAGGATATGTGAATCAACAACAAGATTATCCCTGGTCTGAAGTGCAAACGATCCATGGCAGACATAGGCTGTATGAAGCATCACATTAGTGCTATTCTAGTTTTCAGAAAGAGCTAAGCAGTAAGTCTGGAATAATCAGTTAATTCATTAAGGAAAGTATATAATGTTTTCTGGAAGCTGTACTCAGAGCCAGGACTGTTAGCCAAATCACCCGATTTCCAGTAGGCTGAGTCTCACCCTTGTTCTGGCAGACACCTCAAACAACATACCAAATCCACTTAAAATGCTTGGAAAAAAACCCCCACCATAAAAAACTTAGTTACTTTGGGTAAATCATAAGCTTACAGGAATGCTGTGCCTCAGTTTTCCCATCTGCAAATTAGGGAGACAGGAATGCCATTCAACTATTTCCCAGCAGTACTGTAAAGCTCATTTGATTAACATGTATAAAACCGTGCATGATTCTTGGAGGGGAATTGCTACTGAAGAATTAATTGTTATGATTGTTGCTTATTCCCCAGATGCCTGAAATACGGAACTTGGCAGAATTCCAGAGGAAGTAACCTTGTGAGCTCAGATAAGAGATGAGCCAACCTGACAGTCAGGCTGTTGGTACAGGCAAGATTCATTATAAACCTGGGGGTCTTAAATAGTAGGTCTAAGCTCTGAACACGGGCAAGGCTCCAGAAAGCTTTGTCTGTCCCATGAAGTATAGAATCATAGAATAGTTTGGGTTGGAAAGGACTTTTCAAGGTCATCTAGTCCATCCCCCCCTTACAATAAGCAGGGACATCTTCAACTAGATCAGGTTGGTCAGAGCCCCATCCTACCTGACCTTGAGTGTTTCCAGGGATGGGGAAGTAGGACTGTTCTCTCCTGTTCCTGTTTTCTGCTAACAACACAGCGGTGCATCGCATACCTGGATAACACAAGTTGGGCTCTGCCAGAACTGCCCAGATTAAGGGCAGCTGCTTAAGAGATGCTAAGTTACCTAGCACACCTTGTAAAAGCCAAACTCATCTTACGCCCTTCTCTATATACTGTCCTCACGCCTTTATCAGCTCACATTTTCCCGAGAAGACACCGCTGCTCTTAAAAACCTTAAGGTTTTAAAGAAAGCATCTGAAGGTGTCCTCTTTGTTAATTAATGCAGGCATCCCTCATCCCTCTCCTGTTAGCAACAGGTACCAGCAGCAGAGGCTGGGGGTTTGTCAGCTAGTTTAGAAAAAGGAGGGGAAACCGAACGCGTGGGAGATGTTGGTGGCTCAAGTCTGCTTGGAAGGGCTGGACGGACAGATGGGCGGACAGACGGACGCCGACGCTAACTCTGCTTGGCCCCGACACCCTGCCCGGGGTCAGCAGGCAGCGGAGGAAGGTGGTGGGGTGGGATGAAAGCCAGCCCTTACACCAGCCAGCCCTTACACTAGCCAGCCCTTACACCAGCCAGCCCTTACACCAGCCAGCCCCAGGGCGATGCGGGCAGGGGCCGGCTGCCCCCGGGCCCTCGCCCCGTGTCGGGCTTGGGCTTGGGCAGCGGGGGCAGCGGCTTCCCTTCGGGGAAATCCCCCCGGACGGCAGCTCCGGTCCCCCGGGGCTCCGGTTCCCCCCTCCCGCCGCGGAGGGCGGACTCGCCGCCGCAGCCCGGATGCCGCCGCCGGTTTCCTGGCCCGTTTCCCGGCTCCGGTACCGCCGCTTCCTTTGGGAGAGCGGCGGGTTGCCGGCGGGGGAAGCCGGAGGAGGGGGAAGAAGGGCTTCTCGTCCCGCCGGCTTATTTTTTCCGGTCGGTGCTCCAGAGAGGGAGGTGGGAAGAGCCAAAGGCAGCCGTACCCCTTTCCCCCCCCCCGCCCTCCACTGCAGCACATGGGAAGCAAAAGTTTTCCTCCTCCTCCTCCTCCTCCTCCTCCTCCTCGTCTCTCCCCTCCGCCGGTTCCCCTCGCCCTCCGCCCAGGCAACCCGGATCGAGCCGTGTGCCGGGCCGGTCCCCCGGCGCGGTTTGCAGCTGCGGGATGGAGCTGCCGGCCCCTCGGCTCTTCCTCTGGGACACGGGGGTCGTGCTGCGCTTCTCGGCGATGGGCGACGAGGAATAAAGCGTTGCTGGAGTGTCTTGGGCTTCTCTGAGGGCTGGAGAGGAGAGGAGGCGAGACTTTGATCGCGTCTTGCAGAGGGATCTGCGAATTTGCGGAGGAAAGGGGTTGTTGTTGGGGGGGGGGGGGGGAAGAATCCGATGCTTTAGCAACGCCCGGAGAGGCAGAGTGCTACATCGTTTTGCTTCGGCCCCATCATGGGGACTGGCATGTGTTCGAGGAGGCAGAAGGGGCTTCTGCAGACCGGCTTTTGCCTGGTGACTGTGGCATGTTTGGGCTCGGGAGTTTTCATGTACAACCACTTGCAGCAAAAGGTGCGGAACGCTGAAGCCCTGGCCCAGAAATACAAACAGCAGCAGGAAGCGCTGTCTGCCCAGCTCCAAGGTGAGTGACCTGCTCTGTCTGTGTGTGCACACACACGCTGAACTTCCCTCTCTCCCAATACTACCTGCTGGTGTTTTTGCCGCACAGCCCAGCCACAAGCGGGGTGCCTTTGCGGAGCGAGGTTCAGCTTTTGGCTTTAAAGAGCTCTAAGAAGATGTTGTGCTTATTTCCCCCCCCCCCGGCGTTGCTGTCTAGAATTAGAATAGCCTTGAATCTGAATTGCTGCTCACAGCAGCGAGGGGAACGGAGTGTGCTGGATTGGTGAGTTCAGCTGCGTCACATCTATTCTATTTCTTCTCCCGGTAGTTCCCTTTGGCCGTAAAGACTGGTCCTATGTCATTCTAAATGCGAAGCAGTAAAAAATGCAAACAGGACTTACGGAGGCTGGTTGGGCAGGCTCCGAGATGTGGAACCACTCTCCAGCCTGCAGGAGCGTCTGTCCGGAAAGTGAATAGAGAGGCAAAGGGTCCTTTAGTAAAGTTTGTCGTCATACTGTCTACTGCCCGTTGCCTTTGCAAGGCAACAAACCTATCGTCTTCTCAAGAGATTGATCTGTGACTAGAAAAGTCTTGCCAGCTTGTTTGGGGCTGATGGATGCTGCGGCGGAGAGCTCCCTAAAATGGGGGGAGGAGGAGGAAGAATTGGTTTTTCTGAGCCTGCTGACCAGCACTTGGTTCCTTTGGCAAGAGCTGCCAGAAGATGGGAAGACAAGCATAATATGTATATTCCTTCTGCCCCTTTCCCCCCTCATTTGTCATCCTTACATAAATTTAAAACTGTGGGAGAATGACATTTAGCCTGTGGCGAGATCTCGGTAAGGAAGGCTGAGAACACATTACTCCATTGCTGAACTCTTATCTTCTTTGTCTAGTCTATCATTCTAGCCGTACTGCATCTGCCAAAGCTGTGTTTCCAGCACCTGTCACTAGATTTGGAGTCTTTAGAGGGATTTGCTAAGCTCCTTGTAGAGAGGTTTGGTGGGAATCCACTCTTTGGTAGCCAGCAGTTGTGTGTGTAAGGCTGGGGGACGGGTTGGTTCTGGAGTGCCCACAGAATTAATTTTATGTGGACTAAATATTGTTTGCCTATGGTTCTAGTGACTCAAGGTCAAGAGATTAATTTAACACCTCCTCTTCTAACAAGTGGGTTTAGATTATGGTGTTTACATCGAGAGCTCTTCCTCAGGCTAAAATCAAATACGGGGTATCCGTTAAAGACCTCTGTTGACATATCCAGTGACGTTGTTTCTATAGCCTGTATTGCTAGGGAATTCTGCAGATCTGTGACTCCAACATATGTGCCTTTTAGGGTTAAATCTTTTCCGGTGTTTTTGCGTGCAGTGTTGTGATGCAAATGTAACGTTGTACATAGGCTGCTTGTGCTCAGGGCTGTGTATTTCAACCTGTAAACTGGGAAAGCAGAATGTGGTGTATGTGTTTTGTTTGTCTCTCAAGGAAACATGCTTTAAAAAACCAATCTTGTGAATAGATCTAGTGTATGTATAGGTTCACTGCTACTATGTTTTGCTTCCATTTCTTCTTACTCTATCGCAAGGCAGTGAAACAGCTACGGTTCCTAATGTATTGTACAGTCCCAGCCACAGAGATTTCCACCTGCATCCTGTGTTTCTGAGATGTAAAGATCAGCGGGGCAGAAGGGAGCCCACATTCCTTTCTGGTGTGTCAGTATCTCTTGCTTCTCTTGGAGAGAGGGGCTGGTTCTTCAGAGAATAAGATGACAGTGGTAGCCTCAGGGAACCCCAGTTTGGGGAACAGCAGGCTCAAGCAAACAACTGAGATGGGCTCATAATAGTTTTTCCACCCAAATATGTTTGAATAGCAGAGCTGTAGCCTGTTGCTGGGGTTTCTAACCCTCTGTCAGTCCTCCCATGCCTAAATACAGTTGTTGCCATGGATACCCTTTTTATTTTGAGAAGACACTTACTTGTCCAACAATTTTAACAAAGGCAAAGCTTCTTTTTGGATTTGGCTGGTGGGAGAAGCCTAGCGATTGGCAGATGGGAGCCATGTTCATGGAAGTCTTAAAGTGCAGGGGTATCTTGCACGGATGGCCGTGGCTCTCGTGCTGTCGTCTTCCAGCGCTGCTCCCTGCGGTGCTTTGGTGCTGGACACCGGAGAGTTGGGAGTCTGGGCTCTATCCCTGCCCCTCTGCCGGCTTGTTGAATGACTTCAATTGCCGTGTCTTCTGCATCTGATTTCTGTCCTTCCAGCTCTACAAAAGGAGGATGTGTTACGCTGAGGTGGAATTCAGTACTGTTTAGTGCTTCAGGTGTCTCCTTTCAGCTATCAAGTATTTCCTACCCTTCTTATATCCAAGTACAATATATGGTCAGTGCTTCTGGTAGCTTCTGTAAATAAAGCTTGAAAGTGTAGGGCTGGGCGAAGAGTCGAATGAAGGGGAAAAGCAAGTGGAGGAGAGAGCGAAGCTGTCTTGAAACCAGCACTGCCTGTTCCGTGTGCTGGGAGGGCTGGGAACTGCACATGGTACAGGGGGTACTGGCTGCCTGCAGGGAAACGGATCTCATCTACTCTTTTAAAATAAGAGCAAAGCAGCTGCTGACTTTGCTGTAGGGTAAAACACATTGTGTGAGAAGAAGAAAGGGAGGTATTGTTGTGTGTGTGACCTTGTCCAACCTCTTGCCTGGTGGTTAGTTCCCCTTGTCTCGGCCAGCTCTTGCTGCTGCCGCCGCAGAGGTAGCCGTTTGCTGTGACCCAGTAGACCCTCTTTCCGTATTGTGGCCCAGCTGGAATCCAGGAGGAAAATCTGCTTGGCTTTTCTGTCCCTCCATCTCTTCTGTTTCTGCTGCGTGGGGTTGGAGGTATATCTGAACGAGCATGGAGACACCTCACCAAATACTGGGCTCTCCCTTGCGGGCTGTGATTTGGGGGACTCTGGTGCTGTGTCACGAGGCTCAGAGGGGATTAGAGACACAGTCTGGCAAGCTGTGACCTGGCGTGCACTTCAGATGAATCTGTTCTGTCTCGGCCCCCACCCCATACGCGTGCCATGCTGAGTTATGTAGCAGGTGGCTTTAAGTGGAGTGTTGCTTTTTCACCTCCCATTTTCTGTAGGTGTGTGCCTGTGTATGTATAAGCATGCTGCTGCCTGGAGGTTCTGAGTGAAACCAGAGAAATTTTATTTTGGTGAGTTCACTAACAGCACTCTTGGAACAGATGGGAAGGAAGTACCATCCACTTGTCTGACATTCCTGATGTGGCCTGACAATGGCACATCAAACTGGTGTCTGGGATGGAGGAATTTTCTCTCGCAACAGGCTGCCTTTGCACAGCTGCTCAGCATGAGAATGCAGCACTCCTGTCCTCACCATCGGGTGTCTTTTACCCAATCTGCCTTTCCTTTGCCATCTCTCTGGATCAGAGAAGGGGTACGATGAGTCTGGCTTTTGTTCTGCTCCCCTTGCTCTGGATGATTCTTGAGCCTAAGTGACTGGTGCCATGGGTGATTAGTTGTGATGTGACTGGATGGAGACTGGCAGGAGTATCTGATGCCCCTAAAAAGGAGAGCAACAGAGAAGAAAGCTTTTTCTGGGTGATGAGAGGGGAAGGAGCATGGTACAGTCTGGAAGTTAGTGTTGATGTCTGTGTGCTGAGAGCTGCTTGGAGCTGTGAGCCACGGGCAGTATGACAACTCTTTCCACAGTATGTGCTATTGGCATAGAAATGGCCTAATGAACTATGCAACGTGTGTAGTTTTTGCAGAACCAGAGCAGCAAATTTGATGCCTCTGCTGCCTTGCTCCATGAAAGCAGGGAGCTAGCGTGCACTCGTGGCTTTCCCAGGCAGGGTAAAATGAAACCACTTGAACAGGAGGAGAGTAAAACCTGGGACTGTTGGCAAGACTGGAATCACTCTCCCTTTATGGATCTCTTAAACTCTTCCTGGCAGATGTTTATCTTGGTACTCTGGGGTATGCGAGGCAACCCCTTCACACAATCACCCTGTTTCCTGTGGTCCTTTAAAATGAGAATGAGTCTGTGGAAGGCCTGACCTGTTCTTTCCCAAAGGCGAGGCACTGGAAGGGATTTCATTGTTTCAGCAGTTCAAGTTCTGCATTTTAGCTCATTTGGCAGCAGGTGACAGTGCTTTAGTGCTGAGTTCTGGCTGAATTCCAGCCTGGATTTAGACACTGACCACCCTCCATTCTCTCTTGTAGTTGCAAATTGTTAAAGACTTCCTGGCTTCCTGTCCTCTGCAGCTATACTGTGCCATTTTGGTCTGTTAAGTTGTTGCTGTATTCCACCTCAAAGATCAGTAGAGAGACTACTTTGTGCAGCACTTGCTCCTTTGTGTAAAGCTGAACCCACCTTTTCTGGGCTCTGGAGACCTGGAGGAATGGCAGGAGAGATACAACTTTTTTGTCTAGTCACTGGAGGTTACTTCAGCTTATCTTCCTTATTAAAAAAAGCGTCAGGAGAGCTGGATTTTGTCTTAAATTTCTGAATAAGCAGTCTATGATACGGAGCTGTTCCTGAAGACTCATCTGCTTTGTGCTGCTTGCATTAGGATTTGTGGTTATGGGTGTTAGCACAAGCCTATTGCTATTGATGCTTTCCTGTGCTTTAGTTTCCCATTTACTATGTGAGATCAATAGCACCTGGTAACTTGGGGTCATCTAAGCAGACTTTTTCTACACAAAATAGTTATTTACTTGCCAGCTCCTGTGCTGAGAGCACTTGGCTTTTTGGAGTGAGGCTGTAGCTGTTCAACTTGCCTCCTGTGGTACCCGGTGCACTTTGCTGTTCTGGGTGATGGAGCAGAACTGTGCTGTCAGTGGGACCGGTCGCTGCCTCCGTTGCCCTGGGTTCTTCAGCCGCAGGGACCTGGAGAGGTGGGTGACCTGCCTGTGTGGGCTGAGTTTCTAACCCTGGTCATAGATTCTGTTTTCTTTCAGTATACTCAGGTTACTAGTAAACAAAATGAAATGCCTACAGGAGAAACTCCAACGTGGGGAATTCCTCCAAGCCCAGAACCACCGAGGCAAATGCAGACTGGAAGCTCAGAGTACCTGAAAGGGCATGGTAAAGCCTGTGAATTGCTGGACATCCCTAATAGTCCAGCAGCCATGACTTTTCATTGCTGGTGTGAGGTTCCCATCGCATCAAAGACTTGTCCTCAGGTGCTCCGCTAGATGAGACTGCAAGAAAGCGAGATGCTCATGGCAGAAGCATGAGTGCCCAGAGCTCGCAAATGTTTTGGGAAGTGGCTGATGTTCTCAAGATGACAATTTCGTTGAACAAGGCTTTTTAGCATGTAGTGAAGAAGCACCCACAGCCTCTTGTGTGCTTAGCTGGGCTGGGGAAGCCCTCAGGGTGATATCTGAGTAGTCTGGTGGGAAAAGTGTTTCTAAAAATAAAGCTGTCATGAACTAGACACTTGGACAGCTGTGGTGATGGGCTTGCTGCTTACCAATGTGCTCAGCGGGGGAAAAAGTCCTGCCAGAGGGAAAACAAATATTTCTGCTGTAATGGTTTGGAGAATATGGTAGTTTCCTCACTCCGGAGGAAAATATTAATGAAGTGGCCCAGCCCAGGGGAAGCATCTTTGCCATTGGGATGTCTGCCTTTGTTAACCAGGGAAGGTAACAAAGAGAAGGAAGGAGATAGCGTGGCTGGTGACAGTAGGAATTCCTGACCTAGGACACTGGCCCTTCCTGCTCCCTGAGGGAGTTCAGAAGTGACAGAGGGAATTAGGTGGGTCAGGGCAGAGAGCTTGGATCCGAATGTGTGCCTGGGGAATGGCTCCTCAATCTGGGGTGCGACAGAGCCGGCACATGATGAGCCCAGGCTGGCAGACCCTAAAACATAGTCCTTGTACCTGCAGTGTCTAAAACCAGTCTAGTCCAGGAAAAGCCAACTTGTCTGTCTTGTCCTGCTGAAGCCTGCATTTCAGTATAGGAAAAGCCACTGCCTGGAGGCACTGAAGTTGCCCCAGGGGGGACAACGGGATACGGAGATGTTTGGATTCAGTTTGTGTCTTGAAGCTGGAGCCTCAGCTCCAGCTACCCTCAGTATCTAGGCTGGATGCCTACCTGGCTAGCTGGGCTAGTGCCCCCAGAAAGCTTAGGAAGCAGTTGTACTACAATCGGCAAACCCCTTAGGATTCAACACTTTACCATGCCTGGCTTCATGTATCACTTCTTCTTTTTCCCATGATTCGCTCAGGCATTCAGCTGTTGCTGGAGATCACTGTAAATATTAACAGATCCACTGCTGGTAAACCAAAGTATCGCAAAAATCCCAAGCTTAGACCTAGCCAATGTCATGAGCTTGGCTTAAAAAGCATGGAGTTAAACCACGTGGAGGTTCTTTTTTGGTGCGGGAAGGGCATTTCCAGGTGGGAAGAAAAACACCAGTCATTGCGAGGGTCCTGATAAAGCCACCAGACTTGGATTTGTTGTGATCTAACAGAAGAGAAATACGCAATAGTGAACCAGGCTTTTTAAGAGGCTGGATGAAATTAGACTGTACTCTCAGGTCTGCCCTGCATAAAGTTGCAGGGGGATGTGGCTCATAAGGGTGAGGAATGCATCCCTTGAACGCCCAACTTTGATTAAAAAGCTCTTGAAGAATGGTCATGGCAGCAGTGCTTTGCTGCCTGGTGAAATTACAGTCTTCCATGCACTTAGTGTAATTAGGAGACCTGCTGTGAGGAAGACACAGCCTAAAAATGCAAGAATAGTTGCCATTTTGCAATGCAGAAGGAAGAGGTGAGGCATAGGGAGGCTGTGAGTTCTGTGGAGTTCTGAAGAACTGGGTGACTTGAATTCCCTGCCTGGGGAGAGATGGGTGGGGCAGCAAAAAAAGTGGTTTTGTTTGGGTTTTGTTTGTTTTCCTTCAGGGGCTACAGAGGTGTCAGACTTGCAAGGAATGGGTTAGCCCTGTTTTATGCATGCAAATATCATCCCGCTTTGTTCATTCTCCTGGAGAGCGCGCATCATGGCACGATTTGCCCCCAAAGATACTGGCTCTGGAGGCAAGTTTCTTTTATTGCCCTCCCGCCCCCCGAATTGCTGCCCAGTGCCATTCTGGCATGGTGGCAGTCTCTGTGCAGAAGGGATGGAGGAGCCTTATTGCAGCTGAGTGCTGTGACTCAGGGAAAGCTCTTGGTTAGCTTTCAGACATCAGAGTGGATTAAAATCGCCATCCATCAAGAAGCTTCTCTGGCACTTTCATTTGTCATGTGGCTGCTGTATGAAGCAGCCTCATCCCTGAAGCAGCCTCATCCCTCTCCCTTCTCGGCTCCTGTGCAGAGTACAGATGCTTTTTTGTGTGTAATGGGAGAGCGAGCTGCTTGGCTCACTTTTCCTTAGTGGCCTGAGGGCCAGTTAATGGTTGGGCTGTGGAAGGGGAGAAAATGTCTCTCCCACATGCTGCTGATGCTTTTACAGAACAGATGACCCGGAAGGCTCTGGCTACCTTGAGCCTGGTAGTGGGCTTGGCCCTCAAATATACAGTTTAGCCACTGGCCACTAAAGCCAGCTCTTGGGCTTTGCAGCGTAGACTCCAAAGCAAAACCTGAGTGCAAATACTCACAGGATGACAGACTGGTGTGTTATATCAGGAATATCCATTGTCTCTAGTCCAGCTGTCCCACCCTGCTCTAGACCTTATCTTTTCACAGCTGACAAAGTGCAAACAGCTTGTAGCTGGACCTGACCCTTTCATTGTTTAGGACATTGGATATCTGCATGTATTTCAGGACTGTTGATTTGCTTGGTCTGGATTTTACGTGTGAGCTGCTGTGTGCTTAAGCTCAGAAACCCAGGGTGATGCAGGCCATTGAAAACAGGAAAGGCTTTTTTGCCCAAGTCTGCTCTCTTGGGCACTTGCTGGCCCAGTCCATGGCAGAATTTAAGGTCCGCTTGTGCCCCTGGTTGCATGACCTGCGAGAAGCCTGTTTTGGGGAAAAGAATACGTGGGAAGAAATTTCAGGGTTTATCTCATGCTTTGCCTCTTTCTGCTTCTGTAGTTGTGTATGAGCACAGATCCCGGCTAGAACGATCCTTGCAGAAGGAGCGAGGGGAACACAAGAAGACGAAGGAAGGTGAGTCTCTTGCGTGGATGGCATAGCGGTGGCCAGCCAGCCCTCCAGCTGTCCTGTGGGGAGATGTGTGTGTTGTACCCCAAGTGTTTTCTGCCTTCAAGGCCACGTGTGGATGTTACTGAATGTCCCCCAGGTGAGACTCATCCCTGGTTTGTACTTAGAGAATAGTTAACTGACTTGTCCAATGCCCATGGGCAAAAGGTGCTGGGAGGTGGGTTCTGTTCTCTCATATTCCTACATATGTTCTCAGTCTGATCTGTGAGTAACAGTACCCATGAGGTGGTGCTTGAGCACTTTAAGTGATAGCTAAACCTGGCACTAGACCATGCTTTTTCCTGGAAATACATAAACTTTCTTGTAAAGGCAATCTGAAGATGCTGAGCTCTACAAGTGCTTAATAATATTAGCATCACTGCACTCCGTGTCCACTACATGGACAAAACAGACTGATCAGATCCTTTAAAGTTGATGTACAAAAGTAGATACCTGCAGGATATGTTTAGACCATGAAATACAACAGGAAGGAGAAAGCTAATGGATTAGCTCAGGTACCTTTCAGTGGAGTAGTGTGCTTGTATGTCAGACCCCTTTGCACCTGATTGTTGTTGGCAACTTAATAGCTTGGTTTTTATCTTCAAAACTGGTATGTGGAGTAATATCATTATTCCTTACCCCTACATGCACTGTGTTTCTGGAAATGCTGACAGACAGCATCCAGGTTTGGCTGTAGCTATGTGGCTACATAGCTAAGGGAGAAAATGCATTTCTGCCTCTTTCATTTATTTGGTGGGGTCTGAGTGAGAAAATGAAGCATCCTAATAAACATTATCTCGTCATGGGACCTTCCCGTTTTAAGAAGGTGGCGCACATGAGATCAGCAGATAAGTTCCTTTTGGTCTCATGGAAGCTTTGATTTCTCTTTTCCAGAGTCATCTCTCATTTCAGAACACCCCAAATCCTTACATGGCTTCAGTGACATCAAAATGTAGCTGTTTGTGTGCTGAAGTAGGAAGTCACCAATGCACTTGCCTATAGAATGGGAAAGGAAGGACATTTGGGCCAGATTAGATGGGTGGACAGCTCTCATGGAAAATACCACCATCCTTCTGAGAGCATTGAGTAGACCCTCCTAGCAGCATCTGCATTCCAGCTTGTGGAGTTGCAGCCTTTTTCTCAGCAAGGGGCTGATTCCCTTCTTCCCTCCCCCACCAAAATATAAAGCAGATCCTTGTTAAATTCCAGCTCATTAAATTGTCTTCTCTTCTTCCATTTCTAGATTTTTTAGTGTATAAGTTAGAAGCTCAGGAAGCTCTCAATAAGGAGAAGGTAGGTATGGTTTATTCCTCAGAGTGTGTGTGTAATAATGGTAAAGATTTTTCCAGTACCAGCACAGTCATGAGGCCAGTGCTGCTGTCTGGAAGGCATGAAAGACTATGAGTGTGTATGGTGCAAGATGAACTTTGGCTGACTCCACCTTGCAAGGCTGTCGGCGTGTAAGGATTTATTTCATTTTAGGGAAAGACTGTTGTGCTAGAGCCGTTCTGCCTATTCTCCCATGTGTGATCACAGAGTAGGTGACTCGATTGTCAGCTCCCGGTGTAGCAGGGAGTCCTGTGCTGCAGTCTGAAAAGGGAGTTGCTGTTTCACAGTACAGAAGAGTCCTGGGGAAATTGAATGCAAGGCACACCACAGGGAACATGGAGAAGAAAGGCCATGGTGTTGTTGGGGAAAGCATATCCATTGTTTTCTGTCCCCAGGGACCGTCAAATGATTTCCACTAGCCTGTGGACTTCTCAATCGGCAGGGAAAAGAAGGACTTTTCAGTGAGCGTTAGGAAGAAATGCATCCCTGGGTTACAGTCTGTCCCGTTCACTTGAAGTTATAAGGCTGGTTTTATTCCTTTCTCAGAGCATCTGTTGATGAGATGCTGGAGGAGAGGAATTGCTTTTAGCCTGCTTATCTGTGGGTGAATGTCATCCTGTTACAAAAAGAAACTCATGGATGAATATCTGAATACTCCATGGCTGGGCAGCTCCCTTGCAGGTTGTGCTCATTTACGGGTAATATTTCATACCATATTGAGTATTTATGGTGTAAGTTAAATTGTGGGTTGTAGTGGAAATCTCTGCATGGCGGTTAGTTTGCACTTTCGTGGTGCTGCTTAGCGTCTCAGCCACGTTGCTTTAAGCTACCCAAACAGAGATCCCAGCAGATGTTAGTAAAACTGCATGTAATGGGAGACGCTGCAGCATGTTCCCTCTCAGGTGCCACTACTGCTGTGGGGACTTAGCCTTTGAGCACGGGTGGCTGGTGGCTTTCACACCTGCTGCGTTGAGATGCTGGTGCTACAGTGAAGAATGGTACCCTGTGGACAACGGGGAAGACCGTGACCCTTAGCAAGGCGTAAGCAGATCTGTTAAACTGGTACAGAGCCTTCTGCGGACACATGTAAATCACTCTTTGCTGCTGGTTTGTGTCTGTTGAGCTTAGTTTGATAGCTGTACCTAGTTACAGGAGTTTGCTTTAGGCTTACTCAATTGCTTAGTGATTAATTTTTTTGTTAAATGGTGCAGTTTGTGCATGTAGGCGAAAGCCTTAGTTCTGGTGCTGTCTGCCTCCCCCTCAGCTGCTGCAAAGACTGCTCAGCCTGCTTTAGCGGGGGGTTTACTGTGCAAAGCCCTTTCAGCACTGGGCCTGTCCTAGAAAAACAACTGAAGACTGGGGAAAACTACTCTGAATGTGAATCAAGAGAGTGCAATTAATTAGCTGGTGGCTAGGTTGTTTTGAAGGGGTTCTTTTCCAACCAGGTTCAGGCTGCATGTTCTGCTGGTCACCACCTTGGTAGGCTTGTTCCCAGTCACCGTGCGTGTGCCTGTGTGTGTGAAGGGGCAGCGGTAACTTGTTGTTGGTGCAGTGGCTGGGCAGGTGCTCGTGTGTGTTTCTCCATGCCTTACGTTTTTCTGGGATCTAATGGCACTGTTGAATCTTTTTCTTTCCAGCAAGATTCTATGAACAGATACGGGGCCCTCAGTTCCCAGCACAAGATACTGAAGGTAAGGGAGGAGTCTGGTTTCACGTACTCACCATCTGCTGCGTGTTAAAGAATGCTCCCTGGATGGAGAGTTGGTGCTTTCGCTTGCCGGAGATGCCTAGGAGAGACCAAGGGTTTCACGCAGCTACTGCCAGCACAGAGGGAGGAGACCACACAGTGGTGTTGATCTACATTCCTTCCTGACTATTCAGGTTCATGGGAGTTTCCTATTTATTCTGTTGGGCTTTGCATCAGATTACAGCCTTCACCTATACCTCATTTCAATGGTAGTCTTTGTGCAGTTTATCGCACAGGAGTTCTGTTGTTCACCGTGTTCTTTTCTGGGTCTTTTAGTGTGAAAATGGGTCTATTCAT
Organism: Harpia harpyja; assembly: GCF_026419915.1. NCBI lineage: Eukaryota > Metazoa > Chordata > Aves > Accipitriformes > Accipitridae > Harpia > Harpia harpyja. Next base: position 3,179,353 of record NC_068946.1, read on the forward strand.
TGTAGCTTGCCCTTTGGGCTAATACAGTGTATTCCAGTCCATGTAAGAGGCTCAGAGGGGGGCGGCTTACAGCATTCTGTAGCTTATCGCATGCTCTACCTGAAGCATATCTTGATGTTAAAGTTTGCTTTTGTTAGAGCAATGCAACTGTGGCTCGTGATGGTGGTTTTAAAATGTTTTTAGTTAGAGCATTGGCACTGAAATGGTAATTTAATTCTGGGATGTAGAAAGAGGGCTAGGTTCCAGCAACCCGTAGCACTGCTGGGTTATATTTCCTGAGCAGAGTTGGACCTCCAGCTGCCTGGCTTTTGGATTCAGACTTCTGGAAAAGGGAAGTACAGTTCTGTCTCTTGGGTATTATCTAGCACTGTGGATTCTGGGAACGCTTCTCAATAGTAACGTTCCTCTTCATAGCAACTGCAGTCTGAGCAGAATGCTCTGGTTTGCTTGTCTCAAGGGGACAGTGAGAGCATTTCATCCTGGCTCCCTTTCTCTTGCTTCCTTTTATTGGGGGGGGGGGGGAAATCATCTGTTTTTTTCACTACATTTACAGCTGCTGAAAGACAGGCCAGCCCTTGGGACTGCAGAGTGGTAGATTTCAGCCCCCCCCCCCCCCCCCCCCCCCGAAAAAGCAATATGCAGCTCAATTCTAGCTAGTTATGAGACTGTGAGTAACACTTCTGTTACTGGAGCACAGATGATAAATGCTTCCCACTGGTAGCATCTTCCTCAGGAGAAAGATTGCTGCCAGCAATATCGTTACCTAGGAAGTAGACGTGTAATGCTGAACAGAAGCAACTAACTCTGCTAAGCTGGAGGTCCCAAATATGACCAAAGACTTCCATGAAGCCCCATCAGCATACCTGGCTTTGGAGTTTCTGGCCACTGCTGTCGTTCTGGTATGTATTGAAGTCATCTATGTCTGATAAACATCTGCAGCTGGCACACCAGGCTCCAAGGGGCAAGGGGCTTGACTTTGTCCAAAAATACCAGCTGCAGTAGTTGCCTGTGTCTGGATTCCTGCTGGGGCCAGGCTTCGTCTTACAATTCCTTTCATCCTCTTGAGTGGAGATTAAAATTTTTTGTTAACATCATTCTGCAGAATGCATCCTAGCATTCATGAATAGGCAGGCAAGGAGGCGGGTGGCTTTGAACAAAAGATTTTTGACATGGACTTCCTGAAACTGCTGGAACCTGGAAACTTGCAATGAGGTGTGCCCTTCCTTTGCTTGTGGGCTAAGCATCCAGTTACTGATTCCATTTTGTACAATGCTATCTACAAAGCTGCTTTCTAAATCATGGCAGAAGTCTGTGGTTTTGAGGTACTCTTATTTTCGTCTTTCTCTTTGCCTGCCCCCCCCAACTGCCCATTTCCCCAGAGACCTCAGTGAGATAGAGCTACCGCATAGCTGATGCATCTTGGGCACTATGTGTTTGAATAGCAAAGGGAAGGTGGGATGAGAGGACTTGCTGGCCTGAATCATACAGCTGAGTTGAAGGACTCCTGATTTTTGAAAGATTAGCTGACTTCCTGAATGATATGATTTCCCCCATATTGCAGCGTTGGGCACGATGGGTAGTGGCACAGAGTGAAATGTTGTGACAGCGTGGTCTCTCTGTATTCCCTCACCCCCAGCTGCATTTGTACATGATTTGCACAACACTCGCGTGCTGTGTCGTGCAGTTTCTGCTTGACTGAGTAAAACGATGTATCTATGAGGTAGAGAAGGGAATGACATTACAGTCAGACGGGCAGCTCTGGACATGAGAGGTTCCTGGTTTCCTTGGGGCCGTCAGCATGGCTAGCTTTGGTAGAACTGACTGGGTCAAAAACACTCTGCTTACAGTTAAGTTGCTTTTTCTGAAAAATAATCATATGTAGCATGTTCCAGACCTCCTGTCCTGCAACTACAATAAAACAGCATCTTTAGATTCCTCTGGAGGTTTGCATATGTTGGTCACAGCCATCCTTAGAAAACAGCTGAGTGAGGATGCTCTGTGTGCTTCATGAGCTGGACTGGGCCTCAGGTGCTTTGTGTGACCTTGGTCAAGGCACTTATCTCTCTCTCTTCAGCTTCCTGCTGCTATCAAAGGATGAATATTCTCTCCCTGCCTGTGAGCAGTCTGGGGACACACATTACGTACATCACCTGCCAGACAGAATATGGGCTAGAAATTAATTGACCTGAGCTGATGAGGACTTACAATTCCTTGAATTGCTTAGAGTTTCTTGTTAAAATAAATTCTCACTTGCTAATGTTGGTGGCTTCCGAGGTGTTTAGTATCAAAATTATTTTAGGGATGTGGTTCCTCTGCAGTGCTTTTTGCCGGTGGCTCTTATGAGAACTGTAAGTACCTAATGTCTTTGAAAGCCAAAGCAGGAATCTTTTATTCTCTTTATTTTCCCTCCTAATCTTGTGATCTGATTAACCTGACATCCTCATCTGTCCTCTTTGTTCTGTCTCTGGGACCCCTCTGTACCAATAGCTTTTTCCTCTGCATTGCCTGTACTTTTGCACAGTTATTTCTTTCCTTTTAATGGAGGATAATTGCTTCAGGGGAGAATGCCTGGGCCACAGATGCTTTGTTTTACTGGGGATAAATGCAGTCATCGATAGCCTTTAGAGGTTTGGGTTTTTTAAAAAAGATGTGTTTACAGGAAGGCTGATTGAAATTGCTGCCTGAGTCCTGAGGAGCTATTGTATGGAAGGGCCAGGGTTCACCTGTGAGCCAATCAATCTGCATGCATAATTGGTGTTGACAAACTGAATGTGGAAGGACTCTCTAGGTTACCATGGGAACAAAAAAGGAGGTGAATTCTGGTTCAATGGGTCTGAGCAAAAGGATGTCTCAGCGTGCTTTGTTCTTGGCCTCTGCAAGAGGGGAGGGGAGAAGAGAACAGCTCTTCAACCCACTTCTATCTGATGAATTCTTGGCCTGCTTGAAATAGCCTGTGGTCTCGTGAGAGACTCTTGCTATCCTGGCATTTTATGCCTGTGAGTCCCATGTTCCTATGAGGAATGTGGGTTCTCTCTAGTCTCACTATGTGAGAAGATGTGGTGTCCTTGCAAAAGGTCTCCCTCCTGTTCTAGCAGCTTGGAGTGGCGGGTGGGAAAACAGCCAGGCTATGGGGGAGCAAACGAAGCAGAGAGAACTACCCGAGTGTTTAGGTGTCTGTGTCCCCTATGTGACTAGCAATACCTGCGCGCAAAGACAATGGGAATTAGACCTTAGCCCTACTTAAAGGTGAACTACTCCTGTAATGCAATGTGCAGCCTGATGCTACGTGCGCCATGGAAACTATCCTTGCAGGTAATGTCCTTCAGCGTGTCTGGGGCTCCAGAAGGGACGTTGGATTTGTGCAGTGTTCCACAGGCGTTTGGTTTGATATCAGCAAATATTATAGCCTGCATTGCTCTTGGAGCAGGGTGTGCAGGGAAGTTGGGAAGGAGTGGTAGTAGTTCTTGGCTGTGTCCCAGAGTCTCCATCTCTTTTTCAGGCAGGAGTGGACTTGCCACTGCGTTCTACTTCCAGTTTAGTGGCTTCCAAGGAGACCTCCCAAACTGCTTCACAAAGCAGAGTTTCACTGGCATGTCACATTCCCCCTGAGCCACTGAACAGAAAGAGTATTTTATCATATCTGGGATTTCTAGCTACCTTATTGGAGGAATGAACATCTTTTCTGCCTCCCCAAGCAACTTATTAAACAGAGGCACTCGAATAGCACTTGGCAATAGCTAAATTACTGTTCTTCTCCTCGTACTGACTCTTTGTCACTTCTTTTCATATTCAGAACCAACATGAAGATGTCAAGAAGCAGCTGCTTGACCTGCAGCTGCAGCACAACAGCTTGAAACTGGAACATCGTAAGACACTGGAGACCCATAGCCAGAAATATGCCCAGCTGCAGCAGGAGAAGGACAGTGAAGTCACAAACTTGCAGGGTGAGTGTGATGGAGAGCTGAGAAAACACCGGGCAGAGAAAGGACTGAAGAACTGAATTCAGGAGAGGACAGTGTTTCTTCTACAGGCCCCCAAAAGGTCTGCAAATACTGTAGGAACGCTTCTGTGTGACTGTGTGTAGTGCCTTAGCCCTTCTATACCTCAGTTGGAGCATTGTCCTACCTCAGGGTGGTGGTGTGGGAACAAGGGCAGTGTTAAAACTGGCCAGGTGTCCTGAGATTTCATTGAGGGGAGGTGAGAGACACAGAGCAGGCTACCAAGCAGCTTCCCCATGCAAGGGAAGCTATTGGGGCTCGCAGGTGGTGGTTTTGTGTAGGAAAACACACCACAAAAGCCTCTGGCTGCTTGGGCTCTGCAAATGCATTGATCAGGCTGCAGTTGCATGGTCAGTGTAGGGTCACAGAGGAGGGGAGCTTCCTTTTTTTTTTTAATAGCCCCACGGGAGACTGTGTCACTTTGGGTTTAACCATACTTTGAGTTCTCTGGGGTTCAGAGACCGCTGCACTGTTATACTGCATGGGGCATCCCTGGCTTCTGTCAACACCAGCACTTTCGTGGCATTATTGTAAAAGCCTAATTGACTTTTGATGGCTGCTTGCTCTTACTGCAGCTGCTACTTAGCTTATTTGTGTAGAGGCAGGTAAGATAACAAATTATCGTGCCAGATGCTGATCGTATTCAGGCTGTGAAACAGTCCATGTACCAAGGAGGTCACACTCAAAATGAGTAAGATAATCCAAAAGTAAAAGGCATGAGGCTAAGGTAGAGGCACATGCCTGTGGTTCCACAGTAGGCTGGGGCAGAAACAACAGGTTCATCCATCAGGTAATACTGCCTTACTCTATCCTTTCTCTGGTGTGTGAGTGTAACTAAGTTAGTGGAGATGCTTTTTGTGGCAGATAAAACATTGTGACATTTAGGTATCTCATCTATTTCAATATATATTTTCCACTTCTCTGTACACTTTTGACAATGGAAGCCAGTTTCTATACTACTAGAATCCTGTAAATGCTAACATTTAAGCTTGGGAGCAAATTAAACATACTTTTTGTAATTAATGGTGTAGGTTTATAAAATAAATTTAATAATGCAAGTATTGCAGAGAATGCTGATCCCCTTAATTCCCAAAGAGTAGTTTCTATTTAGTCTGCTGTTTAATTAGATTGTGGGGCTTTTAAGGTTCACATCTGTTCTTACTTAGATTAGGTCTGGGAGAGTGAAATCTACTGATGTTTTGTTTGGTTTTTTTTCTCTGATCAACAAAGCCCTGGTATCTGATGAGCACTCCTGGGTTAGAAGGGGGGAATTGAGCACAAGCAAGTGAAACCTAAATATTTATTTGTCTCTCTTCTTGAAATATGCCACCCTCAATGAAGTAAGAAGACAAATTCTGCCAGAGGAAGGAGAATAACGATCAGAAAAACAATTCAAAGAGGGAAGCTAGTCAGGAAGGTCAGCTTAAGGCTGAGATATTAATATTCTCTGTCCATCTTCCCAGGCTACTCTTCACTTGGTACCATCTCTCTCCTGAGCTTTAAGCTCAAAGCTGGCTAGTAAATCTTCCCTTAAGTATTGGTAACCATGCCATACAAAAGAGCAAGACAGTCTCATGAGAGGTGGCAAAGACAGGGAGCATTGCTAATGTCTTATTTTCTTTCCTTATGTTCCACCAGTACTTTCTATATATAATGTGCCCTCAGGAGGCGTGTGTTGGAAGATGAGCCTCTGTCAGTGAGTATAATAGAGAACAGAAGATGTATCTGAGCAGTGGACATGCTGAGGGCCGTTAAAATGGAAAGGAGGGAGTTTTGCTAGATTCAATTACAAAAATGAAACTCTCACCCCAGGGATGCTGGGGGAAAGCAGAAGCCCGCTGGGAAGTATAAGGGATTGCTTTCACAGGTGGAGCTGGGTTTGGTAGCTCCTCTTTGGTGGTCCTGGTTGCTTTACAGCTTTGGGGCAGCTCTCAGGTTGGCGGCATAGCTATCTAAATGCAGACCGTGCTGGGATTGGGGACAATGCAGCTGTTCCCTGTGACCCAATGGTTGGGGTATCCGAGCTCTGTTCCTGAAAATCCCTTCTTCTGGAAGGGGTTTTTGAATGCTGGTTAATGTGTCATGAGTGTATGCTTGGATAGCTGAAGCTTCCTGGTCTTGTTAATTGGGGCCTGTTTAATCCTGTTTGCCTCCTCCCTCTACTCCAGGCCCTCTCCTGCTGCAGTATGAACTATTTTCTCCTCTGCTTTATAGGAACTGCAGTCTATTTATGCTGTATTTCACACCCCCAGCACAGCCTGTCCTCTGCTGTGCTCCCCCACGCTAATTCTGTACTCTCCATTTTTTTCTCATCACACATTGGCAGTCTGCTCTGAAGGCAGAGCGATAGTTTTGATCTTTGAGCTTCTGTTGGAGATAAGGACCCTGTAGTTACAGCTGAGATTTTCTTCCCGTTGACACCAGTGGTAAAACTCCTGATGAGGTCATTGGGACCAGGATTTCATGTCTGCCATGCTGGTGGTAGAGGAAGGACATACAATGGCGTGAAGGTTTTGATTTCCAGTTTCTGAATATGCTTTGAAGACCTAGATGTTACTGAGGTATTGGCTCAGTGAAACTGCAGGATTCTTTTGGACACGTCTCTTCCACGCTTGAGATGCCTTTGGTTCTCTTGAAGGCCTGGGGGAATGTCTGTATTGTAGTCAGAGGTCTTAGCAGTAGCGATCTTGTGCTAGCTGTCACCTAGCCTGGCCTAACTGCCTAAATGTCCTGTCCCAGGGATGAATGTTATAAAAAAAGATGTACCGCTGTAATCAGAAATATCTATAATGTTGAGCTGAAATCTTGCATGCAATTCAGCCTACAGCAAAGTGACCATCCTGTTAGGGGAAAATTCCCATCCTTGTCCTGGCAGGTGCAACTATGTTTGTAGAGAAATCCCAGCGCATGCAATTCTAGTGATGTTTTAAAGGAGCTTCAAGATCCAAAAAAAGGCTGACTTTTTTTGACAGTCGTTTGTTTTATTGGAGGATACACAATTATATTCAAGGCAGTGAAACATAAGTGCATTGTGTGTCTTGTCACTGAAGTACCTAGGAATGTGCGAAGAGCTTGAAAGGAGCCCAACCTGGGGGCTGCAAGGCACAAGCTTGCTACTTAACAGCATAGGAATAAATGTGCCTGAGGACCAAGTTGTCCTGTGATTGCTTTCTGTAAGTGGGTTGTGGGTTTTTTTGTTTCTGCCATCCTTTCAAGAGGCAGCTTCTCTATGCAGTAGGAGGGAACCTCCTTACTGGATCTGCTGTGGGTTCAGGAGACCTGACAGACCTCTCCTGTAGTTGTTTCTCAACCTTCCAGTTACCACAGGTAGGGGCAGTGACCACTGCTTGCTGCTTTCCCTGCTATTCAGCTGCAAGGGGTAAGGGAAATGAAGAAACAAATACCTTGCTCTGATAGCAAGCACAGCAAGAGCCTGACCCTGATAGCAATAGTTAGCAGAGACACTCTGGAGAGAAGAAAGTTCCTTGGATGGGCAGGACTCCTGAGTGCTGAAAGGAATGATGATTCAGGTTTGTCAGTGTGTTTGGCTAGTCCCTAGCTAGTGCTCCACTGTAATTCCTGGGCTCGGAGAGATCAATGAGGTCAAGAGGAATTTATGGTAAGGAAAATAGCCCTCTTGAGCAAATATCTTCTTCTCTTGCAGATACAGTCTTTAAACTCAGAGAAGAGAGCAAGCTTCTTCGGAAGGCCCATCAGGAAGTTCACTCTCAGCTCCTTAATGCCCAGGTAATCAACAAGGGGGTGTTTGTGGCAGCACAGGACAATCTTTCACTGGGGTCTGGGTGCACCATCAAATATTCTCTAAATAACTACATTTATTATTTATTATTTATTATCAGCTGCATTCCAGTGTGGTCAGTTGCCTAAAACAGTGCTGGTAGGCGCTGGTAGTATAGATGCATTCCGTACAGGTAAAATTCTCCAGCCTGGAATCTGTCCCAGTAGCTGAAAATACAGGTATGCTACACGGGACACCGGGTCAAGTGAGCATGAACCAGCATATTCCCAACCATGGAATGCCTCCTGTCACTTACCTATGTCTCAAATACTTCCACCCTAAATGATGATGAATTGTCTCTGTTTATGCCTATAAAATTAATTGCAGAAATAGCAAGGTAGAGGTGCCTTGCCTAGCTTGCTGAGACTACAAATAGACACTCAACAACCCTGGCATAAAGGTCCCTTTCTGCATCTCCCTGTGAAGCCTTAGTAGAGGGGGAGACCTATCAAATTTTGGAAGGAGCTATGTAAAAAAGAAGTTAGTGTTCAGTAATAAGTGTTGGAGCAATGCTTTCAGAGGCTGGGGCAGACGTGCAAGTGGTGTTGGCTTAAGACTAGAGAGGCAGAAAAGCACTTTTATGCAGGGAAGAAGAAAGTTTTGTTGATAGGGTGTTGTGCTCATGCTATGGAGATGGTGTGAGCCTCTTCAGCGTGCTGGAAGTCCTGACCTCACAGAATTCTGCTCACCCAGCTGAAGCTGGGAGAAGGGAGGAAGCAGTGTATGCTGGGAGAAGTGGGAGGACTTAATGTCTCTACAGTGTGTGTCTGAGACTCTTGTACTGAGCCAAGACACAAGCAGCTTTGTAAGTACACTTTAAAAGTCAGGTCATAGTCTAAATTAGCCTTTTCTGTTGTTAATTAACAGTCTTCTGTCAAGCATTCCCTTGAATTATAGGATAAGCCCAGAAGCAAGGAGCTAGCCATGGCTAGGTGCTGTTGACAACTGATTCTTACCCTGAACTGGATGCTGAGCTTGAACTAGAGATGGGGGGATGGGGGGAGGGGTTGTGGGTTTTGACTTCTACAGGATTGCTCTTAAGTTCTGACCTGATCTGCCCTGCAAAATAGCAGGCACCAAGTAGCTCTAGGGCATTGCAAACTTCACAGATAACTGGTTGCTCCAGGCAGGAAGCCCAGGTTACTGACACTGCAGGCAGCTGTCATTTCACAGCTCTTTGGCTCATGTCAGATGTGGTTTGAGGGGTCTCAGGTGGACAGTCAGTGTATTTGACTTGCCTGCCTTCATAATCATGACTTACCACTGAATGGCTTTTTTACTCTGCTCCTCCACGTGGCTAAGGCAGACTGGTAGGATTCTCTGCAGTGATACTGCCCGCAGTGATACTGCCCGCAGTGTACTTGCTGGAAACTAAACAAAGACTTCTAGTCTCCGTAGGGGTCAGTCCTGCAAGCCCATACCAAGAAATTGAAACAGCATGTGATTACAAGCTTCTCGAGTGCCCCTGGCAAGCCTACATTCACACCTCCTGCTATCAAAATGGATCTCAGCCTTCATTTTTAGGCCTCCTGACCAAACTTTTAAAGTAGCTGCCAATGTCACTGCTCTGTAGCTTGTTCTCAAGCAACATAAGAGATCCAGTCAGCTCCCATCTCATACAGGCCTCTGCCATTGACAGCTTGGGTCAATATCAGTTGAGCAAAGGTCCTCTGCTTGTCGTTACGTATTTCTACTTTTGTCTTGCTGGGTCAATGCTGAGTGCGTTTGCATCTGGCACGCCATGTGGGACCAGTCCTGAATTACTCTTCAGCAGAGTACCCTTAAAATGCTATTCGACCAACTGTGATGCATTAGAGAAAGCAATCAGCAGTTCAAGTGTGCAAACTAGCACATACTCTGAAATTTAAAAAAAACTTGGCTAGAGATGGCTGAGGCTACAAAGTCAAGCACTTGCAGACTGGAAGACACGGTGGTAGTTTTTGTGCAGCCAGTCTTAACTTTTGGCCCCTTCAGTGTTGTGACCAACAGGAAAAGTAGTTTGCAAGAAACAGCTCGCTGTCATTTCTTGCCAAAATTAAGAGAGAGCAAGAGTAAAAGGATTTGCCCTGGGTGTGGAAGACACGGCTCAGCTCCCTGCTCTGAATGTACTAGACAGTCGTGTAACAAAGTTGTGCTCCAACCATCTGTCTGACTGCTATTTCTGGCTCTTACAGAAGTGGCAGTGGTTGGTTCCAATGACTTCACAAAATACTTTGGACCGTTGTGACAATGAGCCTAGTGTTAAATCTTGGTTTTCTGTTCAGTTTTCTGATCAGTCCTTTGTAGCGTCTAATCAGTGTTTCATAACACAAAGGTGAATGGAATTGCATTTGCCTTCAGTGAGGCGAGACGCCATATGTTAGAGCAGACACCCACAAGGGCTCCCACCTTCTTTATCAGCACTGCAGTTCTTCATTGCAGTGTCGATTTGCACTGAGTATCCTGTTGTTGAAGTTTAGACGAGTAATTTGCATTCTGGACAACATGTTCATTTTCCAAGGATTTCACAAGCGCAGCCTGCAGTGGCTGTCATATCAGTTGGTCTGCCAGGTAAAATGGGGCATGGTGGCATCAAGTGATGTATGCACAGCTTGCTGTGACGGGGTGCAAACAGCATGTGGGAATCTGTGCATTAAGGCTAGTCTAAAGCTTCTTTCCCTCTGGGCTGACCACCTTAACAGCCTTTTGATGGGTACAAGTTTTGCTTCCATCTGGCTTGTTCTGACTGGAAGCAGTCTCTTACTAGCTAGAGCTATATCCCATGAACTGTTCTTGGCTTCCTTTTCCTTTCCTCATTCCTTTTATGTTAGCTTTGCTGAGTGGTTTTATTGCGTTTTGTTTTTTTAATGTAATTTTAAGGTCAAATTTCAGGGAGAAGAACTGAAATCAACAGAGCCTGCTCAGGAATTAATTTCCTGCTAAACTTGCCTTGCTGCTTGGAAGCTTTCCTACTCTGTCCAGTCCCTAATTTGGTCCATTTCCAGTTACCCTGGCAAGCATATGAAAAGCTCTTCCCCCCTCACTTTCCTATAAATAACTGGGGTAGGAGTGGGGAGCTTTTCCTGAGTAGTTTTTCAAGCCCTACTTTTCAGGGTTGGAGATGGAAGAAATAAGCTGCAGTAGAGAGAAAAGTGTCGCATTTGCCTAACAGTCCAGGAGAATCAATTTTCATCTGTCTTGCAAAGTAAATTGGATTGTTGAGTAGGATTATGCCAATTATTGTCAGCCCTGCTGAGATGAGCACATCCTCAGGAGGAGAAATGCCTCCACAGGAATAAAAAAAAAGCTGACCTGAAGGTACATGTGTGTGAGGCACAGGAGGAGAGGGAGTCACACCTAACAAGACCCAGGATGCAATTCTTGTGCAAAGGCAGGAGTTATGTCAATGGCTCATGCACTAAATAACATTGGGCAAAGAATCGGTGTCATGGGTCAGCACTTCCAGGGTAAAAGTATGCAATAAAATAAGATGCAAGAATGACAAAGGGGGAATGTCCATGAAATCTGGAGGGAAAGCTGAAGACTAGCTTGGGCTTGTCGTTAATGGTTGTGGATTATCTCCCGCCTTTCATATATATAAAATATCTTCTTTAGTAGTGTATCTGTGCTGAACAACCGGCCACAAAAGAGTGGCTATTCTCAGCAAGGAGTTGTTTAGCCCTGTTATTGTGTGAGGCTTCTCTGTACCCTTCTCATCCCCTCAGGCCCAGATGGAAGAGTTCAGGCAGCTCAAGGAAGCTCTACAGAAGATGCCAAGTTTCAAAGGAGGAGGAGCTGGGAAGGGGCAGCAGCAGTTTCAGGTGCCGAAGGAGCAGCCCATGGTGCCAGCCAACAGCCAGTTGCAGCTCATGAGGCAGAAGGTGTGGTACTCCCAGAAAACCCCAGGGAGGAGAGTTCTGCAGGGCTTCTGTGGGTTTTCAGCATGGGGCTTTGAATTGGAGGGAACTGAGCTTGTTCCTTTAGAGTTTGCTGTTGTCCTTTCTTCCTTGCAGGTTTTTCCAGTCAATCAGGAGAATCGCCCTGTTGGGAACCCACTGGCATCACAAGTCTCTGGGGTTCAGAAGCAGGCAGACAGCCCTCTGCTGCAGGGACAGAACTTGTACAGTAACGACGGCCCGAGGCCACAGGCTAATGTGCTCCTTACCCGTCCAGTCCCACCGCAAGATGCCAATTTGCTGCCAGATGCTATGCCAGCCTGGCCAGCAAGACGCGAGGATGGCCATGTGATCCGATTCACCCGGACCATGAACAGTCTACCAAATGGGAACCCAGTAAGTTCTGCACACTTGCTGCTCGTTTTGTGTAGCCCTTGCTTTTGAAGCTCAAAACTATGATATTTGTAATGACATGCATATGTGCATTCCACTTCCCTGATGTGGAAACTGTCCTGGCCCTAGGTTTCAGACTCCTGTGCACTCTTTAAGAGTTTGTGGTTTAGTGGCTGGGCTCAGATTAACAGGCTAGGGTTCTTGTTCTGGATCCTGCCAGATCTGCAAAGAGTAAATTATAAAAGCAGCTCCCCTGCCTCCTGGTGTGATTGAGAATGAGCTTATGGAAAGCAAATCTCTAGAAAAATGACAATAATTGCAGTGTGGTTAGACTATAATTACAGTAACTATTACAATGGCAATGTGTGGGGTTTTTTTTTAGAGGTGGTTTTGTTTTTCCTCTTTTCTTGGAGATTCACCTACCCAAGACAAGCTTGGGTCACATAGGATCCGAATTATTTCCTCTTGGCTGTGTGGAAGGAGAAGAACCTCTCTTACTGCAGGCTGTCTGGAGAGAACTGTAGATTTGTTCTGGAGCACTGCTGAATCGGTTGGTTTTTGATAAAGGATTTGTCTGGCCCATAAACCTGCCCAAATTCAAAGGACTTCTGCAGGTATCTGATGAGATTAGGAGCTTGTGTATATCCCAAGCGTATGCATGTGTCTTCTCTGCAGGATCTAAAGATGGTGATGCACATTCAGGTGAAAAGCAATGAGGAAAGCCAGGCTCCTGGATTGTCACTGTCTGATCTGAAACAACCCTCTGCAGCAGAAAAACCTCAGCTGCCAGAAAACCACCACTCTACAGGGAGCAAACAGGTGCAAATGCAAAGGTTGGTGGAACAAAACTCCCTTCTACTCTCAGTGTTGAGGCTGAAAGGTACCATACAGGCTCATCCCTGGTGTCTCTCTTTTTGTGTTTATTGTGGTTTCTACTTGCAAGATGGTTGAAGAAAGTGTTAGTTATTTGTTCCACTGTCATCTAATTCTTGTAACTGAATGTTCTTGCCAGGTCTCCATCTCAGCCGAAGCAGAAGACTAGTCATGTTGCAGGCAATGTTGCGTGACTGAATGCACAGACTGCTGTGGGTGCTGTGCTGGCAAAAAAAAAAGGCTCTTATGTTATTGGTGCACGCTCTGTAGACTGCCTTACTGTTTGGTGAAGTGTTTGTGTGGGGAGGAGAGAGAAAGAGGAGTTACTGCTGAGTGAGATCAGGTCAGCGCAGATTTCCTACTAGCTAGAGGAGAGGGTGGAATGGGGGAGTTAGTTCAGACTTCAAGAAATCTCCTCCCTTTCAATGATGGTGACTTAAATATCCTGTTTTGTTTAGCAAAGTGAAGAAATTCTGCATGATGGAAGCGACCCATCTGCAGCAGCAAGGGTGGCTAAAAATTCCTTCAGTTTCTATAAATAAGAGGCTTTAAGTTGTATATTAGAGCTGCAACTTGCTCATTTTTTCCACTAAATAATCTGCCAAGCTCTGCAGGAACAACCAGACCTTGAAGATCTGAAAGCTTCTCATCTCCAAGGTCATATGGTAATCTAGAAGCAGCAGGCAACCAGCCCTAATTAGGTACTACAGTTTTTTCTGGTTTTGCTTCTCTGTATTGTCTCGTCCGTGTTTTCTTTCCTCCCGGGGAATGGAGCTTGGGTTCCTGTTGCCAGTGCACTTCTGAGGTATGCTGGGGATTTTCCTTCACAGAGCCTGATTAGAAAGTGAGAAGTCAGACAGGTCTGAGCCCTGTGATCCCAAAACTATGGGTTTTATCCAGAATGGGGTAAAACAGTTTACAGCGATAGTTTATGCCAGAAATGAGGACACAACCAGAATCCATCAAACAGCCCAGGCTTTTGTCCTGTCTATGTTCCTGCATACCTGCACTTGAGATGATGTAGTTTATATCAACTTCAGCTTCATATGGAGAAGCCAAACCAATTCAGCCATATCAATAAAAGGGTCAGGGTTTATAATAAACGACCTGGAACCGGTACAATCTTCTGAGCTTAGCTGAAACCTTGGTATTAAAATTCCCTGCAACTTGGATCTGTTGCTCATATCGGACATCCTCAGCACAATGTGTTCTCCAGACCTGTTCTTGGGGTAAACGGGAGAGGAGAGCTCTGGGGAGGGGAGTGCCTTGAAAAGGGCAGAGGTTCAGAGAATGGCATGAACCTACCCGTTCCATGCAGGTAACCGAAAGGATAATTCCTACAGTATGTTATTTGTATTGCTGTAGTACCTGGGAGTATAGTCAGGGACCAGGATCCTGTTGTACTGGATGCTGTACAGGCACAGGAGAAACTTTACGGTCTCAGCAGCATTCACAGAAGACTAGTCTGTTTTGTAAAAGGAAGAAAATGAGACTGCAATTCATCAAAGTCTGGCCATAATCCAAAAACTGACTCTGAAAATAGAGCTTCCTCATTTAACTTATTTATCTCCTGTGTGTGTCCAGGTCATACCTGCTCAGTTTACTGGATCAAACAAGATTTAACTTCTGTTTTATCTGTAGAGGAGACTTCTGGATTTCATTCTGAATTCAGTCTGATCCTACCCATTCTTCTCTGCCATTTTTGTTCGTTCACTTAACTTGTAATCTTCCCAGGTCAGAGATTGTGCTTTGCATATTTCTTTAAAGGGCAATGTCCTCCCAATACTGCTTTGATAGATAACATCTACATGGACACACACAGTAACAGCACAGAGGATATTCTGCCTGTTTACAGGGAGGGACTTGCATGGGTGTAACTGAAGGTGAGGGTTGAAGTCTTGATGGCAGAATGACCTTTCCTCAGCTATGTAGAGCCTAGTGAGGGTATTGTCACGACTCAAATAGAAAATGCAAATAGTGGATTTGTTTGGCAAATGCCTTCTGAAAGGACAGAGATCATGGTATGTTTGGTGTGCTTTTCTTTTCCTGGATCTATCATCGAGAATTACTGAGCAGCTGGAGGCTGTTATTTACACTGCATGAGATTTGTGATAAGGAGTGCATAAACCAACTTTCTCCAGAAGGTGTTAATGCCAAGAGCAATATCATGCCGCAGTGGAGTACAAAAGAGGCCATGCATCCAATGCCAAGAACTGTTGCATTGGGTGGCTGAGACCAGCAGATTCCAGATGAGCTCTTGATGGCCAATTTGCATTTTGATGGTTTTATAATGGGGAAATCTGAGCTGAAGGCTGGGTTATGGTTTTTCGTACTGAAAGTTTTGTGTGGTGGTAGTATGCTGGCATTAAAAAGCTGCTAAAGCTAAGGCCACTTGTCCTTTCTCAGCAGTTAAAAACTTAAATGTCTTAAGTAGACTTTTAAATCTCAGCTGGCTCATGTAGCAGGACAGCCTAAACTAAGCAGTAATCCTGCTTGAAACTGGTGGTAACTTACTCAGATTAAAAGTTTGTTTCAAGTGCTTTTGAGAGTCCCTGTTATTGGGATTTTATTCCTTCCTTTACCGTTCTTTGTTTCTGAAGGTGTCCCTGAGTAAGGATATTTGGGAAGAAAACATTCCTTGTGAGACAGCCCTGCCTTCTGGGCTTTTCAGGGGTTCACTCAAACTAATTTGAAGATAGTCCGTTTCTTCTCTGACCTCCAATTAATTTCCATGCAGTGGAATGGTGTTACGCTACTAAGTACTCTGCTGCCGAGTCTCCAGTTGAGTATCCACATGAGCTGTGCTATTGCTGCAGGCAGAGGAGCATCAATGAAAAATGTGTTGCATTTGGCATATACCTTGATATCAAGTACTTGTCCCTCTGAGGCACTTCTGTTGAGAAGGAAGCAGACATAGATATTGGTGTAGACATCAGCAGAAGTGTACCTGAGGTGGAACCATTACAGAGGAAGGAATTCCTGACTATGATCTGCCTGAAAACGGTTGCCTGAACTCTCGCAGATAGATCTGTGTGTGAAAACTGATTTTTCAGGTCAGCAGATGGATGAAAACATTTGGGGGGGGGGAGTAGGAAAAGCAGGAAATCATATTGGAACGTGGCTTCCCTCACTGAAGGAAGAAATGATACTTTTTCCCATGTTCACCTAAAAAAAAAAATCAAAACAGTATGTGAATGTTTCCTTTCAACTAGTTCTATTTTCACTGTTTGGGTTCGTACAAGGGACAGATGCATGCTATGGAAGAGTTTTATAAACAGATGCTGGTTAAAGTATCCATCCCAGTTGCAAAGCTTCGTAAAGAGCTTGTAGCTTTAAAAAAAATTATCAGACAACGGAAACTGTTGTTTTGTATTGCAGCTTTCCTGTTTGTTTTGAAAGGTTTTTTTCCTCGTTGTAGGCAAAAATTCTACAGTTTTACTTTAGTAGCATCTTCATTTTAAATTAAGTTGGAACAATAAAGAGGATTTACGTTTCTGATATTTCTTCAAAAACTTACATTTGTGTATTTGGGTATGTGTGAGGCATGAGTAAGTATCTATTTTGAATTGGAGTTAATTGCTATGTGGATATGTTACTGTATCATATGAATAATATTAGAGCAGTTCTACAATAAATTGTGTTTACAAAGCATAACTTACTTTGTAGTTACGTGGCATATTAAATGTTCTTTCAAGCAGATATCACAGTGACTAATGCAATCTGCTAGTTTTGCCAAAAAGTTAAATTAGGACTAACTTCTGCATGTGTTGGAGTTTTTTTCCTCTGCTTGCCGTTATGGAATAGCATTATGAAATATCTCTTGATATACTGAAGCAGGGGGGGTTCTGTTTTGTTTTGTACCCTTGTTGCAGCTGGAAAGACATAGTTAACAAAGTGAATGCCCAGATGGATGAAGAACAAGTGCACAGTTACCCAAAGAGCCTTCGTTTTGATCCCAAGCCTGGGCAAGAGATGCAGAAAGGCAGCCCACAGCCACCCAGTCAGAAGAGAGGGGAAGAGCATCAAATAGCTGATCAGGAAGGCAAGAAGGAAAGGACAGATGATGAGGAACTCGAAATGGGTATGGTTTCCCTAATCCTATGCTGTACAGTACTAATTTGTTGCTAAGCAAGGTGGGGAGTGAGAAAAGCTCTCTGCTTGTGTTAAAGGAAAACCTTACAACTCTAAGAATTCTTGTGCTTTTATTGTCCTTGGTCAAATGAAAAGCCTGGACAGTTTTCCATTTTTGTTCCCTGTTGTCCTGCATCCTCACACATTCCCAAGGTAGTGGACTCAAAATCTGTGTAAGTAAAGTCAATTCTTCTTTCATTCCTATGGGAGTGATGGGGAAAATGTCACTGTGTTTTTTAAGACTTGATAGCAGTCTCCCATAGGAATTAATTTAGTTTTTTTAGAAGTGGGTTTTCTAACTTAGAGCAGAAGATTTCCCAACTGTGCTTAAGGGGCTAAAAGCAAATAAATTCAAGGGCAGCTAGTTGTATTTGTCAGTCAGCCAAGAGAGCACCTACAGCTATTTTAAAGTCTAGTAAGTAACTGCATTTGGGCAATTAGAGGCCAGCTCTTAGAATAGTGTGTTAGAATTCCTCAGTCTTCTCATCTGGATCTGTTCAGACCCCTGTGCATTGACTCACTCTGCTAATAACTGGTTGGGAGAAACATTTGATTTAGTGTAAAGTTCACCATCACACCATGAAACCAGCTAGTGAATAATCCATTAGATTATGCATGTGAGGGCAGAATCTTTTCTTTGCCTCATTTTCCAGGTGAGGTTTATCAGTTGTTGTGTGAAACAAAACAGCTGTAAAATGACTAGACCTTTCAGAAAATTACAGTGGGTGGGTGGGGGCTCGGAGCACTTACATAGGTCCAGTAACAAAGGGAAGGTTGATTTAATTGCAGCTGTATGTCTACAAGTGTAAGAGGGAAGCTACAAACTTCCTCTGGAAGCAAATAAAGACGACATCAAAAATGTATTGCAGTAAGCCAGTCAGGCTGTGGAGAGCTAAAATGGGCTTTCGAGTAGAGGTGTCGAGTCTGAGAATCTGTGCAGAGATCCTCTGCTGTGCTCAAGAGGCCAGGATATACAGTGTGAGTACTTTGTAAACAGATTTCTTTGCTGCAAACAGACTCTACCATCAATTTCTCTTGCACATGTGGAAATAACCCATAAGATCTGGAAGCTAGCTAGTTACCTTTGTCAAAAAGAGACACTGAAATGTAGGTATGACTAATGCTAATTCTGTATGTTGCTAGTCTGAGGTAGAATGACTAAGTAGGTGGCTTTTCATGTAGCTAATTTTTTGCTGCGGTCTTAAATGCATTAAGGCAGGGAAGCTGGGAGCTGAGACTCCTGTGAGCATCTCATTTGAAATGCTGACTTGCATCCTCTTAAACATTATAAAGATAGTCTCAGCCTGGTTTCTTGACAGTAGGTTTTGGCTCTGGATTTGGAAAAGAGGAGGGATGTCATGGGGCAGAGATGAAGGTCAGTAGTTCTAACTGAATCTTGGATCAAAAGGCTGAAATCACCCAAGATGGGTGATTTCCTCCCAGGCTACTGGCTCAGTTCACTCTGTGCACATAAGTCCTCCCTTCCAGAACAGCAACAGTTAGGTACCTAACAGCTAATGTGCATACAGATGCCTGCTTGGAGAGGAGGTTCGGTATTCCTGTGCTTTTCCACAGCTATGTTTAGCTGTTATTTCATGTTTTGCTGACCTGATTTTCAGCAAGTCCCCTTAGAGGAACTGAACTAATTGGTTCACATCAAAGTGAATTCTACCCTGAAAAGAAAAGGCCTCATTGCAGGTATGAGAGCATGAGGACCAATAGCCCTTGACCTCTGTGTCCTAATTGGAATTAACAACCAAAGTAGTGACTCGACTGCCCTGGCTGTGCTGCTGTCCAGTTGGGAATGCTGCTGTCCAGTTGGGAACACTGCTGTCTCACAGGCTCCTTTAATGTTTTTAGGGAGAAGCACTCAGCCTGTGGTGAGTGCCAGAGCTGGGACATGTCAGAGCCATATCAGGGTGAGGATTAGGCCTTTACTTAGTTGAAAGCAAAGGCTGTATTTTTAAAAGGCTGTATTTTTTTTTTTTTGTCTCATTAGTACTCTCCTCCTGCCCTGACTGTCCCTTTACCTGGCAGAGGAAGCCTGCCTTTTGTTCTTGTCAGCAGCTGTGTGCCAGTGAAGGGGAAGGTGGCACCGACATACTGACCTGCCATGGTCTAGTTTTGCTCCCGGTGATGGTCTGACCGGCTGCATGGCTGGGTTGCTGCTATAGATGCTGCCCAAACGTAGCAGTGGCATGAGGGAAAGATGCATCTTAATATAGTTTAGGGCCTGAATTCAGAGCTGGTTTTTGTCTTTGTATCATATGTGTATCATTCAGTAAGTTACGGGCGTGCTTCGACACATGCTTATGCTCCAGCCTTGGGGACAAGGAAGCAGTTTGGGCAGCTGTAGGAGCATAGTGCTGCTTTGCCCTGAACTCTTGCAAACAGCATTGAAGAAGCATTCCTCTAAAAACTTCAGTGTCGAGACAAATCCCTGCTTGGCATAGAGTTAATACAGCTGCTCCCCAACAAGTGGGAGTCTTAACTGGTGACGCTAACTTTTGAGAGAGTACACTGATAACTGTCCCTCTTCCTTGCAGATGCAGGAGTGATTGAGAGAGAGGAGAATTTGCATTCTCAGAAAGAGACTGTTGCCCAGGAACCAATGGTAAGTAACACTGTTATCTGGATGCTAACCCTAGCTCTGAATAAGAATCCAGCTGTCCCATTTAAGTCGATGCTTTCCCAGAAGTTTCTATAACATGCAACTCCAAACTCCTTCGTTCTGGAGGGATTCAGAGGGATAACAAAGACCGGGGTTTTTGTTTTTTAGGACCACTAACATGCTTGTAGAGAGGTGCAGCTGAAGTGCTACAAGCCAGCACTTCCCGCTCACTGGTGAAGGCGGCAAGCCTTCTGTATCCCAAGGGGATATCCTGCCTGGTATTCATAAGAGGCTTTTCTTATCCAGATGCCAGATGATGCTGCAGATCCTGCCCAGGATCCCAATAACCAAGGTGAGGATGAGTTTGAGGAAGCTGAGCTGGAGAGACCTGACTTTGAAGAGAAGGTGGGAGGTTTGGAGAAGTTCAAGGAGCCCAGCGTAAAAGAAGAGTCGAAGGAGAAGCCACTGAAGGTGACTGACCTGAGGGCAACCAGCAGGGGCCAGGGAGAGATCCCCACCTATGAATGGGGGGAGGCAGAGAGCTTAAGGACTCAAATCAAAACATCACGTTCCTGGATGGATCCATATCCCACTGCAAGGATATGGCAGGCAGAAGAAACCTCTTTGAGTGTGAATCGGTGGGTTGGTCAGTACCAGAACTTGTTCTGGCCCTGTCCTCTCTGCTTGTTGAAGTCATCCCTAGCATTTGCAGCACCTACGTGGCTGGAGAGACATTTTATAGGAGATGGCTCGCTCCACAGCTATTATTGCAGAGGTCTGTGCCTTCAAGCACTTGAGAGACCAAAACCAGAGACAATAATATGCTATGCTTGGGTTCTGGTCGGTGCAGCCATTGCTGTTCCTGGGGTGGGTATGCAACAAGCTGTTGGCAGCAGTGACAACACGTGAGAACTCTGCCTCTTTGTTTGCCTGCTTGCAGATGGAATCCATTTATTTTGCAAAGTGCTGCTTGCTGTCTGAAGCCAGACTCTGCATCAGGGAAATGTTAGCTTGTTTTGACAAGCAGCTGAGTGTTGCTTGTTTTAAAAAGGAGTGTTTTATCTGTCAGGCTCTAAAATCATGATTAATAGTGAGGTTTAAAAAAAAAAAAAAAAGAAACCCAGGCCAATGAAATCAAACAAGAAAGAGATGCTGGCACCAACAGAGCAACACCTCCTTAAGATTACTGAAAATGTGGAAAGAATTAGTGACATAAATACCTGAGTTTCAGATAGGGCTGTGCTGTGCTCCCTAAAGCTCCACCCTAAGTAACTTCTAGATTCCCTGCGGCTCTGGAACTTGATGCAACAGAAGCATGTGCAAGGGTCCTGGCCCTGGGACCCTCCTGCTGCAGGAGAGGCCTCTCTCTCCACAGTGGAAGGAGCTGGGCAGTTGCTGCCAGCAGGTGAGAAGACAGACTGGATGGAGAAAGTACAAACGGAGTCTGGGTTGCCTCATGGTCTCTCTGCTGACGCATGATTCCTAATCTGTAGCCCCGTCTTCCAGACCTGGGGCTCTAATGCAAGAAAGCTGTATCCCTGGCTGGGAATGGAAGTAGGATGGGGCACTGTCAACAGTGTCTGACTTTCTGTATTTTTCAGGATGCTGGCAGACCTGCCAAGCCCAGGGAAGACCCGATGGATGACTATCAAGAAGATCAGGAGCAAGAAATTGTACGACACCAAGGTTCTTCCTCTTTTCCTCTCTGGTGTGATTGTTACCTGGGTATGTTGGTAGGCGGGAGCTGAGTATGACTCAGCTTTTGGGAAACCAGATGTGAGCACTGACTTCAGTTTTGTCTCTGCCTGCTCAGTGAATTGGATCTCCAGAACAAACCTAGAGCCCACATACCTCTGCTCCCCTTTTCTTTTTCTGGCGTTCAGAGTACCCTTTATGCTCTGTCTCCCTTCCTCATTTCTTTCTGCATCAATCTGCAGCAGTTGAGCTGTGAGATGCTTACCAAACAGCAGCTGGGGTGAATTACAAGCTGTGCCAGTGCAGCTAGGCAAGATCAATATGTGTTTCTCCAAGCATCACCCTGGGTTTATTCCTGTGGTGAGAAATTCACTGGGAGCCCTGTAGTCTGCTGCTGCACAGGTCCTACTGGGTCTAGCCTGTGTCTGTGGAAGAGCTGGGGAGAACTACACCTGTGCTTTGAGAAGGGTCATTGGGTTACAGCCAGCAAGTCAAACAAAAGTATGGGTGGCAGAAGAATGTGATGTCCCACTCCTGAAGGAAGTGTGGGAGGTGGTGCGTTTGGGCCACAGTTGCCAGGAAGCAACTGCTCCTCTATTTGGCTGAAAACGGGTATTATTGCTGTGTCGCAGAGCCCCAGGACTGCTGTAGTCAGTGACAAGTTGGCATTCCTCTAGGAGAAAGATTGGAGGCCACCAAAGATTGAGAGCATGAGTACTAGACAGAATCACCTGGTGCCTTCTGGCTCACATAGGTAGAAATGAAGGATCCTCTTCCAGTCTAGTTCATCCTCTCCTTGCCCTTTGTGAGTGGCTGCTGCTGGCTTTTTCTGCAGTTTCAACGTGATTGCTGAGGAATCGAGGGTTTGGGCTGCCTGCTGGGAATGAAGGGAGTGGGGAAATAAGGAGGGGGCAGAACAAAGTTGATGTCAGGAGCTATCCTTGCCCTGTGTGTAGAACCTGGCTTGTACACTGGATAGTCAGACCTAAAAGTGCCAATGCAGGCTGTGCTGACTGCTGCACATTACGGGTGGGATTTGTTACACAGTTTTAAATGTGGTGGATGTAGGATATCTTCTTCTATTCGTGTAGTAGTAGCAACAGGCAGAGATCTTAAAATGGCATTGTAATGCCAGGATATTAAATGGGCATAAAATGAACAGGCTAATCATGGCAACACAGGCTTCTTACCTCTGTGTCTTGGCTAAGTGACTTGCCAATGACACCTAAAGGTCCCTGGCAGAGCTGGATTCTTCCCTGTTTTCCTTAGTTTCCCAAGCTGGGCCGGTATGGTAGAACAGCTATACTCAGAAGCAGCATGGTGCGCTGCTAGTTAGGGTCTCCTTTTCCAGACCTTGCTGATTTTTCCTTGCTGGCTCTGTTCCCTCTGCACCCAGGAGGATCATGGAGGTGAGGTGGATGACAATGATGACCTGGAACTTGTCCAAGACCAGAAGAACCATGCAGGCATACAGAGAGCTGATGGCAAGAGGGATGACTACTACTGAAAGATGCTGAAGGAAAATGGAATATGCTAGGAATGAGGGGATGGGAACTCCTCCTGGGAACTGGCTCCTGTATTAAACACTGCCCAGAACAGACAAAGGCAGGAGGAGATAACTGTCTCCGCAGGCACTGAGCAGGGTGCTTGCAGATGTGCATTACATCTACATGTGTGGGGCCATTGCTGCCTCTCTGGTCAATAGCATGGAAGTGCTCTCAGACTGTAGGAATGATTTTATCCTGCTGCTTTTCTTAGAAGCACTTTTTGATTTATTGTGTTCTTCACCCTCTTGTTTTCCCTATCCCCTCCCAAGCTGGAGAGTTTCTTTTTTTTTTTTTTTTAACCCCCTGGGCAGCGGAGGGGTGCCTGAACTTGTCCTTGGACTGACTCGACTGATTGCTAATACAAAGGAATCTGTCTTCATAAAATATTTTGCTCGGTAGTGTTTCTTTAAAACATCCTTTGCTCCCATCAGAGTAAGGTGGAGAGGAAGTTAGCCTGCTTTTTGTCTGGAGTAATGCAAGGGTGATGGCTAACCATGACTACCAACAGAAATGACCATGTGCCAGCCAGTGTATGTGTGTGCATGTGTGTATATGAACAACTGGATCCTCTTCCTTGTGCAGTGATGCTTCCCAGTGACTCAGAGTAGAACGCTGTAGAGTTCTCCTTTCCTTGGCTTTGAGCTCTGACTGTCCTGCTGGGCTTGGAGCCTCCCCATCTAATGCTGTGAATCTTGTCTTGACATTGCGGCTGCACCCTGGGTTCCAGGAGATGTGGGCTGGCCTGAGCTAAGACAGGCTTTTCTGTGATGGTGGCAGGGACTGCCACCAAGAAACAACTGCATCCTTGCAGTAACCTCTGCAGGTCACCAGCTGTGGTGAATGAAGTGCTCCATGGCACAGCTGCCAGTCCCTCTAATGGGGTATTCTTTTTACTTTGTGTAGCGTTTCGGTGGTGTGGATGCCCTCAATGGGACGTGAACAGAGTCTGGGAAGGGCCAAACTATCCACTGCTTAAAGTTCTCAACTGCAAGCAGCAGGACGGGAGCAGACATTCATTTCTGTGATGAGTGTGTTTGCTCAAACCTTACTACTATTCATGATGCAGCTGCAGCATCCCAGCACAGCTGTCCCTACTCTGCCCTCCTCAGGCTTTTGGCAGAACGTATCAGAGCATATCCCAGCCTGCGTCTGCCTCTCAGACCCGTAACCTCCTCCCTCCCTATCTTCCTGACATACACTCAGCTTTTGGCACCTCCCTAGGTGCCCTAGGTTGTTCAGGATTCCCAAGCAAGCATGAAAGGCTTGCTAAGGGTGAAATCTGGTGCACAGGAGGGGAAAAAAAAAGTAAGGAAAAGTATTTATGATGGTAGATATGAAGGAATATTTGGAGCCCAGCTAATGCAATTCCATCCCGTTCAGCTTCTTTCCAGTCTCCCAACATTTGACAGGGAACTAAGATAAATTTTGCTCTTTCTAGACAGGTCTGGTTTTTAATCAGCAAGCTGGGTATTTCTAGTGTTCTGTTGATTGGTAGATTGAAATCTGTGGTGCTTTGCTTAGTCTCCAAAATGCATCTTGCCTGACCTCAGATAGAAAGAAGGAATGAGTCAGCTGGAGTCCCTGGAATTTAAAATGGAGGCAGCAGAAAGGAGAATGGGCTTAATCATGATATTGCAAAGCCTGGGAGCTGGTTTAGTCATGAACAGGGCAGAGCGCTCACATCTCTTACCTTGTGCAAGACCCATGCATCTGAGCTGTCTCCTGCTTCCTTGTCACCATGTCAGAAGTCCTGGACTCTGGGACCTCACTTGTCAAATGCAGCTTGTGGTTGAATGTTGTGACCTGATAGAAGATCAGAGGAGAGACCTTTGTTCCCTATTTGAATTACTTAAGCTTTTTTGTAATTTTTTTGTTTTGGGGCATATTTTGTAAGCACTTTTAGACACTTGGAAGAACAATATTTATCTCCCAATAAGCTTGGTCTTTTTCATTCAGACAGTATTGATCTTTTTCTTCCACTGGTTCTAATGGAGCTTGAAATTAACATGTCATAGGACTTCTTGGTTCTTTGTTTTTGTTCTGCTTGTGTTTCTTACCAGCACAATCAGCTGTGCAATTCAAACTGTGGGGTAGATTGGAGTAGTTAATGTGGCTGGCGCTCTGCTTGCTTTGTGTGGAAGCAACAAGAACTCTGCTTTTCCAGATGCTGCCCTTTCTAGAGCTACAGCATCAGGTCAGCTGGATGGTACTGCTGTTATTACAGAGCCCAGTAGAATCATGTTGTTAGGACCTCAAATACCTGATCTGCTGCTTGCTGAAATTGGGGAGGATGTACTTGTGCGGGGAGACCACAAAGAGCCTCATTGCAACGGTTTCGAACTCTGTGTTCCAAAACCATGTGAGAATACAGAACTCCTCACAGGTGAATACTGATGATACTAGCTTTTGGGAGGACATGAGAGAGCTCCTGGCTACAGAGTTCTACCTGCAGCCATGCCTAGGCACCTTATCTCAGCTAAGTTAAGAAAGTCAAAGATGGAGCACCCCAGCCACAGTCACTGTAGAGCTGTTGTCAGCAGCACTTCAGCTGCAACCCACCACTTGAGAAGAGCTTTCTCAGGCCTGGAAAGGAGCATTCAACCTGCAGAGCGTTCTCTGCCTTTCTTCTGTTTCTCCCAGCTTTCTCCTGGATCAGAAATCTGGGAGTGGTCCAGCTCCTATTTAAATTAAGCTATTTCATTTGAGAGCTTCAGCAAACCCCCAATTTATAAATAGTTTTTTGATCTTTCCATTTTGTATCGCTACCTAGAATACCCTGCTTTAAGTGTAGAGGTATCCAGGCTTCAGTGTGCACACAGATCTCCAGAGAATATGAATGCTGTTCTAGGGGCTCTGTACTCATCCTACTTGGTATCTTTGGGCAGAATAAGCAAAGGTGCCAGAGTCAGAACAGCAGCCAGAGGCTGTTCCAGGGAGTCTAGGATAAGATCTATTAACCAAATGCAATAGCTGCTCATGTAGCCCACTAAGTAGCTCACTCCAAAACTGTTACGTGGTTTAAGATATCCAAAGTGACTTGAAATGGTTAATGCTGTGTTAGTGCTTTATGTTACCAACCTTGCTGTATGATGTAAGACTTCTCAGCCTCCACCGTCTGCTATAAATAGCACATTCAGAATAAGATTAGCTGGAGCTGCAGTTATCGGTTCAGATACACATCCTGATCAAAAATGCCTCCAGTTCTCAGCCAGGCTAGTAAGATGTCATTGTTTCACAGTTCAGTGCAGGATCAACGACCAACACAGTCTGTGGCACGAACTTCAAACCTGCATGCCCAAGCTGCCCCAGTGAGATGTGTAGTACAGCTATCTGCCTGCTGAATTTCGTTCACGCCTCCTCCATGCTTCTCTTAGCCTGTGCCTGTCAGAGTATGTAAGTTCAGACCTTACTGGAAGTGAATGAAGTGCTGGAAATAGAACCCCAGTGGGGGTGAGACTGCATGCTGATTCAGAGAGACTGCAGGAGCTATTTAAATGAGGGGGCAAATTCTCTGCTTTTGCATGTCTAGGATGAGTAATCCTCAAAGTTATGACTTGGAGGGAGCTGTAGCAACTCAGCCCTAAATGTAAAGCTCCCTGCTAGGAGAATGCTTTAGCAACCATATGTCTCATGCTGCCCTTAACTGAGAGCTAAGCATCTCTGCTCTAGGGATTGTCTGCCCTGGCTGTATCCAAGACTAAAATTAGCACAGTGTTGCATAAATTGTTAGCTGTGAGTGGTTAGTGCTTCCTTGTCTGGCCTATAGCAAGTTGCCCCCGTTTTAATACTAGGTTCACTGTTTCCTCTGACAGGAGATGAAACAGGAGACTAAACGCAGTGGAAGAGAACCAGAAAAGCAGAAAATCTGTGGTGTTGGGTCTGTCTGAAGGCCTATAAAGCAATATGGGATGTTACTGATTTTGGTATGCTGCCTGGGGGTTCACAGCTTAAAGCAAATTATAGTGTTTTGCCCGAGCGGCAAACTGTTGAAGCAATATGCATGAGAAGTCCAGGCTGAGTTTTATTGCAGACGGGGGCACAGAAGAAGGTCTTAGGAAACAGCTGGATTACTAAGAGAGCAAACAATGAGACAAAGTATTCATATGAAGCCAGTGCTGGCAGACTGACCAAGCCAAAGCATGTGTTTTTGCTTGTCTCTTGGATAAATAATTGTCTTTTCCTTAGAGACATAGTGCAAGGCCAAAGGACGCAGCGCAGGATAAGGTATAGTTAACCCGTAGTGTTGTTACAAATTTTTTTTATGGGTTGCTCTTTTATTTTCCTTTGGACTCCAGCAAGATGATGTAGATTAGATTTCTGTAAACAAATATATTTCCAGGGTTCACATGATGGCAAAGTATTAAGTGATTTGGCCACATCTTCAGCCAGATGATGAGAATTAATAGTACATTCTGTACCCTTACAAATAAAGGCATGGATGAGGAAAACATATGCGTATTGATCAGTTAAATGAAATTTCTGTTTAACGAAGCCTGCTTCTCTGTAATCCACTTCTTACATGGAAACCTGTTTAGGATTATTAGGCTTGTTCATTTACATGGCATTTTTTAGGGGTTAAAATGTGACAATCTAATAGGAGTTTAATGAGATGTTTTCTGTAAGACATCTGAAATAGTTGGGAGGAGAAAATGCCCTAAACCCTTGCATACCATAGGTGTGAACTGTCTGCATATCCTCAAACCAAGAATGTCCTCTCATTTCTAATAATATATATGTCTTGCTTAAAACTAACAGCTGTTTCTAAGGATGACTATTGTTCAGATTCTATATAGTTTGAGTGAGACTGGCTGTTGTAAAATTTAGGGATTAAATATGAATCTAGCCTAGACTGATGGAGTATAGGCCTGCCAGGGAAGGAACATCCTTCAGTGCTCGTTCCTTCTTTGCACCTTGCAATAATGTATGTCTTTTCACCTCAGCCTACATCTCTCAGTGCCATTTTACACTTGACCGCTTCTGGAGTGAAGCTTGCTGATTTTGCCGAACTCTGTGCTGCTTTAGTATTGGAGAATATCAGTATACGTGGAAAAAACGAGGTAGGCTTAAGTATCACTGACAGGAGTTAGGGTGTTCTATAACCTTACATTCATGTGCCTGTAGAAAATCTGGAAATCAAAGGAATATGTGTTTAGTCAGATGTCTGGTTGTAAAGAAGACTGTGTGTCTCCAGTACAAGGGTACGCCTGTAAGCCAGAAGGTCTGAGGATGACAGTGATGGCACAAGGATATATTCAAACAGCTTTCATGATTGTTTAGGTCAGTTCACTGTTCCGTTCAACAACAAACTTGTTCCAGCCTATAATCACAGAACCAGTTATTGTGATCATGCTATGTAAATGGCTAAGTGAAAGTCCGTATGCAGGTATACTACTGCCTTACGTGAGTCAGAGGTTCAGGACTCGAACCCAAAGGGAAGAATATGATCATCTATTCCAATTCCTGGTAATTTTGGCAGTCGTTCTGGGAAAGACACTTGAGGAGGCTTCCACAGCTTTCCGTGAAATGAGGTATCTCTGCTTAGCTTGTTTTTCCCTCTTTTACAACTTCAAATGGAAGTGTGGAATGAAGTCCAGAGCTAAGCGTTGTGGCACGTGCAATCAGGTGTCTTCACTGCTGTGCCATTTTCCTTTTCTGTCCCAAATGCCAGACCCTTCTGTTGGATCTCTCAACAGAAGAAATCAAATTGCGTTGCAGATCATAAGCAACATCAGAGGCTGGTGCCAGATCTCTTCCCTCGTCACTGAAACAATGACAGCTCTGGAGTGCAATCTGCCCTTAATAGTAGTTAGGAGAACGGCACAAAGTTTAAGGAGGCAAAACTTGCTTGGTTTGGCTCCAACCATCTCCTTAACACCCACACATTTTCCAGGAAGGGCTGTCAGATCTTCAGTTTTGCATCCTAGCCGGAACTTCCGCAGGTAAGTTTGCCTCAGCCACCAAGAAGTGCCTTCAGCAGCACAGCACCTCCTATTGTTCTGTGATAACCAAGCATTTTCCGAGGAGAGCAGCCATTACTATGACTTCAGCATCCTTTTCTATGCTGATCCTATTTTTTTCATCGATTCCTATTGATACCTCTTGGTATCAAAAGAGATTTCTAGCAATGTTCTATAGGCTAGCAGACACCCTCTGCCCCCAACATTAAATTTGGTTAAAAATTAGATGTGGAAATAACTTGTCATATTTGGTACTGTTAAATTATGTTTAAAGTGTTCCTTAATAAAACCATATACTTTAAAAAGGCAAGTCTTCCAGACAGGAAAAGGTGTCCTGATATGAGACCACTTGGTCATGTTGATGTTCAGTGCATTAGAAAACAAAACTATTTAAACAAGTTCCACATTGCTACAAATTACATTTTGTATATATTCAAGTTAACACCTTCAGTGAAGTCCAAGTTGTATGATTTGGGTTTGTTTTTTGTTTAGGCTATGAAAGAAAAATAGGCTTCAGAATCTTATTTTTGTTATATTTTAAGCTTATATAAGACAATAAACACTTTTAAAGAAAACTTGCGTAGTAATCTGTAGATCTTGTATTTCCAAATAGGTAACACAGTGAAGAAAAACTACACCCATGTTTTTAGGCACACTTCTGGGGTTTTTAACCATGTAACCTGGTAACTGTTGTACTTTACAAGTTAAATATAGACAAATGCTTATGTTCTGCTATAAAAACTGGAACAGGACACTATGTAAAACCTGACCAAAACACAAACCAAATAAGCCCCCACAATTTTTTGCGTGGAATGAAATCTGCAACTCGGAAAAGACAGGACTTAAAGCAGCTTTTTACCAATTTAACTGTTCAAGAATCTTCAAACATTGCTTAGGTTAAGTATGTATTTTTTATTATTGTTTCATTAGAGAGCCTTTGTTTCCACGTTCGGACAAGTCTCTACTTTAGTGTAAATCTTTCAAGGTCGTTCAGAAAGCAGTACGCTGTAATGCTACGACAGGGCACTACTCTTGTCTCCTTCAGCCCTCTTCTGTGCTGCAAAATAAAAGAGCTGCCTTGAGATCGAACGGATGGACTGTGGGTTGGTCCTGCTGCAGCGAGGGAAAAATGGCATTTGTTAGAAGACAGGAGTAAGAGAAGTATCTTCTTCCTGTGGCCTGACAGGCTAGCGTGCGCTGAAGATCCACAGCTTTATCGCTGCTATCAGCTGGCCTCCTGGGGGACTCACGGCTTTCTCCCTCGATTACATCCTTGCCGCGTTTCTCTGAATTTCTGGTCTCAAGGGGTTAAAGCAGCCTCGGTCTGCAGACATAACCATTAAAAAAAAAAAAAAAAAAAATTCCACGTAACCCCCACGTCTTTGAACAAGGTCTGCTTCACCTGAAGGGGAGCTCTGTAACTTTCCCCAACCCTGCCCTCGACCGAATCTCTTGCTGGTAGCGAGACCCCGGTGGCAGAGGCACCCTCCCGACCACCGATGTCCGGCATTGAACCCGCCTGTGCCCCGCGTTCGCCAAATCCCTTGGGGACGCAGCTCCCCCGGGGGCCTGCGCGGAGCATCCCGCACCGGCGCCGAGCCGGACAGCGCTGCGCCGGCCGGGCACGCAAAGCCCGGGGCGGGGGTGGGGGATGTCAGCCGCCCCCCCCCGCCGGCCCTTAGCCGGGGAGGGGGGGGGGGAAGCAGCGGTCGGGTCCCCCGAGAACCCCCGCCGGGGGCTGCGGACCCCCTCCTCCTCCTCCTCCTCCTCCAGGCAGGCACGGCGGGGTCGCGGCCGCGTCCTGCGTGCGCTGCCCAGCGCGGCGGGTGCTCCGCAGCCCAGCGAGAGTTAACGGCGGAGCCGGCTCTCCATTGGCGGCCGGCGGAGCGGTTGCGGAGCCCGCGTTTATAACCGGCGCACGGGGCGCCGCAGCCCTCCGCCGGCACCGCGGCTGGGCTCCATGCCGCGGCAGCCGGCATGCCCAGCCTGCTGCCGCCCTTCCTCGCCCTGCTCTGCTTCGGGGCGCCGGCTCCCGCCCTGAGGGGACCGGCGCCGCCGCCCGCCTCGCCGCGGCAGGCCGGGGCCGAGCCGGCGGCGGAGGAGCCGTGGTGCCCCTACAAGGTGGGGGCCGAAGGCGCGGCGGGCGGGCGCCTGTGCTTCCGTCCGCCGGCCCGCGGCTTCCAGTGCGCGGCACGGTCCTGCCGCGCCCACCGCTCGCCGGGCGGCGCCTTGGTGGCCAACGTGCTGCGCAACGGCAGCGTGCTGCTGCAGTGGGGGCCGCCGCGCCCCGCCGCCGGCCTCCGCGGCTTCGCGCTCAACTGCTCCTGGGACGGCACCTACACGCGCTTCCCCTGCGACAGCGTGGAGCTGGGCGCCGCCTGCCGCGACTACCTGCTGCCCGAGGCGCACGGCAGCGTGCGCTACCGCCTCTGCCTGCAGCCGCGCTACGCGCCGCCGCGCCCCGCGCCGCCCGCCCAGTGCGTGGAGTTCCGCGTGGAGCCGGCCGCCATGCGGGACATCGTCGTCGCCATGACGGCCGTGGGGGGCTCCATCTGCGTCATGCTCGTCTTCATCTGCCTCCTGGTGGCCTACATCACCGAGAACCTCATGAGCCCGGCCCTCGCCGGGGCCGCGGGCGCCGCCGCCGCCGCCGGCCCGCGCCGCGCCTAGCCTTCACCCCTGCTCGGCCGCGGCCGGGGACCGCGAGCGGAGCGGGACCGGGCCGGGCGCCGGTTTGGCCGGCGCTGGGCCCCGCCCCGGGCGGGGAGGGCGCTCCGGAGCCCGGCCCAGGGGCCCCCGCGTCTGCCGGTAGCGGCGGCGGTGCGGGTTCTCTTGGCAGAGCGCATCTTGCAGCGCGGCCGACGCCGTCTTTCCAGCCCTCTCAGGGGCGGGGGCGAGGTTTTCCAAACTCTCCTCGCAGCGGTTTTGCCCAGGGCCTCGTTCGAAGCGTTGGGTGTCTGGGGTTTGCCTTTCCCAAACGTCCGGGATTTGGGTTTGCCTCAGTATTTGGAGCTCTTCTTCCTCCTAGGGTGGCTTTCCAGCTTGAGCCATACGTGGTTACTGAAACTCATGGGATCTCCGTGGATTGAAAGTAAATAATGGCAAAGGTCCGCAAGTGCCGGAAAAGTGGCTGTTTTTAAAAGCAAGCGGCAGATCTTACAGAGGGCCTGTATGAGAAGACTCTCCAGAACACCCTCATTTTAAGCCTATGCCTAAATCCCCTTGCTCTTAGACGTGTGCTTGAATTCTTTCCTGAGGGGGAATGTTGTTTGAAGTCTGTGGGAGAGCAGACGGGTGGAACCGCAAAACCCATAGCTAAGTGCGTGTTGGATCCAAAGCCCACCTAAATCTCGTGACTTAAGTGGGTTTTGTATCGTGCCTTACGCTGTTCACAAATTCTGGGACCTAGATTGGCCGCTGTCCAAAACGAGAGGGGTTTTCTGGTCAGCTCGAGCGGCCGTCGACATCCTACACTGACTAAACCTGCTTTTCTCCCTTTAGAACTGTCATATCGGTGGTTTCCACAAAGAACAATGCTAAAGGGACAAATTTAGTATAAAAATGACATTTTGTTGTGCAAGTATGAACCGATCCCTAATTACAAAATAAGTACACTGTAAATGAGCACCATCACTGCCCTCTGAAATCCCATCTTTTAGGAATGCTGTGTGCACCTACACTGAGGTAAAAGCGTCTTAAACACAGATCTCACTAATGTTGTAGCCGAGCGTTTTGAGCATAGGAACACTCCTTGTTAACTGCTCACTCAATGCTGTAGTAAGTAAGGTTTTAGCCATATTCTAGTATTAATTCTATTGTGCCTTAGTGCTGAGAATTTGTCCCATTTATATTGGTGTAGTCTTCGTAGACAACTGTATCTCCCCTAGTGTTTTTGTCTCCGAATCTAGTGGTTGTTGGTTTGTTTGTTCGGTTGTTTGGGTTTTTTTAAAAAAACAAACTTAGGCTGGTCATTACTTGAACTTTAATATATACACAAAATAGTTACCTTCTGAGAGGTATTTATTTAGTGAGCTAGTTTTTATTTAGTGTTGTTTGTATGTAGTTGACTGCTGTAACAGAAAATGACTTTATATCACTTAAACTGAGCACCTAAAGCAAAAGTAGGGGAACAGCTCTTCTGTAAAGGGGTATTGCTATTAAAATACATCAGTTTCATATGTGATCTGTTTGTGTAAATGTTTATCACTGGTGAATGACCCATACGCTTTTCTTTGTGAAAGTAGTTTGTGAAGTATAAACTTGATAGTAGAGGGTAAATATAGAAAGTATATGGAATCCTTAATAAAATGCAGTTACTTGTACTAATCATAATCCCTTCAGTAATTTGAGAGTGGCTGAGAAACTGAAGGTCTATATTTCATCAGGCAGAAATACCTTTTATTCCTTTGTTATTCTTGCTTTGTTTTCTTTCTCACATGCAGCTGACTCTAAATTTAACAGTGTTCTCTTTTTATTAACTTGCTTATGTACTTGATTTAAGCAGCCTGACAATATCTAGCATCACAGTAACAGGAAGATGGTGTCATTCATGGATATTGAAGGACAATGTCATAATTTTTTCTTTTTTTTTCTCCCTAAGGAGATTGACTGCTCGAAGAAAAGGTAATCGGTTTTTAAGAACATTAAGACAAATTTTATCTAGTGGTTTAGTTCACAGAGTAAATTTGGGTCAGAGGTCTTTTAAAGGCTTCAAGTCAGTCTTTCCTGTAGCCAGTTTTGCACAGGACTATTACCGTTTCACTGTTTTTGTGTATATCTGTCAGCTTCTGTCAACCAGTATTACTGTTTTGTTCTTCATCTTGTCGTGAATTTCCAGATGTGAAAATTAAATGTATAAATAATGAGCCTTGTACCACCTTGGCATTGACCTTAATAAATTAAGAGAATAATGAAAAGACATGAAAACATCACAAATATTTAATGGTTCAAGATCTTGATTGACTCAAAGGGAGCAAATCTGCCCAAAGACTGGTCATAATGGTATTCCATTGCCTACTGTAAAATTTTGACAACATTAATGGGAGAATGAAAAGAGATTTATTCTCTGAATACTTGATTTTTGTTTATTAGAGGTTTAGACTACAGGATCACAGGCTGATTCAGGTTGGAAGGGACTTCTGGAGGTCACCTACTCCAGCTCCTGTTCAAAGCAGCATCAGCTGTGAGATCACACTGGGTTACTCAGGGCTGCATCCAGTGTTGCCTTGAAAACCTCAGGGGACAGAGTGCCCAGCCTCTCTGGGCAAGCCATTTTGCTGCCTGAGCTCAATCATGGTACTGTCCATAAGTGTAAAAAAAAAAAAGACTTGGGCTAGAGAGATCATCAGGTCCAGCCTAAAATATTCTTATCAAGCAGGTCACAGCACCTGGTACAAGGAGCTCATGATCTGCATGCCCAACAGCAGGGGGAAAAGAGGCACAATACTCAGCCAGATGTGAAATTCTGTGTGAAAACTCACTGAGCCAAAACCATTCGTTATGGTAGCCAGGTGTCTTTGGTTTTGAATATAAATGATTCCTATTTGAGCTTCGAATGAGCTGCCCTTGGCTCCTAAATCCATCTTTGTTTACCAGTTCAAGCTACTTCATTTTGTGTGCAGCCAGCACTGTTCATTGCAGTAACGCAAGTCTGAGGAAACTGAGCACCAAATTTAATTTGCAGTTTTGCATGTGACTATCTTCAGTAAGACACCTCTGCAGGCATTGATAGGATACAGTTAACCTGCTAAAACAGCACCCTGTAGATACTACAGAGATGTTATTTGTAGTCATCTCACATCTTCATGCATCTGTCTCTGTGGATTGCATTGCAACAGCATGCTGGGCAGAGGATAGACAAGCAAGAGCAAAGTATAGAACAAGAATGTAAATCCGATGGAGGAAATTCTCTAAAGGTTTATTTTTATCGTTTTTTTTCTTTTCCATGCATTATAAACGGGAAGTGGGAAACAGTATCTCATAGTTTCTCATTCATTTTCAGTGGATTAAGTTTTAATTGGACACATCTTGGTGTCTGGAAAAGGAAATCAGATTATTCCCTATTTCATTTTATGTGACAAACATCTGCCAACCCATTGATAGCTGTGAGTTCTTTTCCTCCATCATGAGTATAGACATTTCTTTTTGGCAATAATGGGGAAAATTACACGTACATTGACTTGATACTAATTTGACTCCCACAAGACTGCACAGTTGAAGAAAGCTTTATCCAGTATTTGCAGCAATTCCCAAAACATGCAGAGTACGCTGCAGAGTTATAATCAACCCTGGCCTGTCCAGGCAGCAATAAAGAAGTGGCTGATTTATAACTGCCAAGAAGCTGACTGTTATGCACCTAACGCTTTGGGAAAAAGTGGAAATAGCTTCTAAGGCAACTACACGTTCTCCGTATTACCATACAACTACCTGGGTATTAGCCATGGTATATACCATGTGGTACACTCTTAGGTGGTATATAGTCTTGCATTTATCTGGTAATTTCTAGTACAAATACCAAGCCATACCCATTTCTGCAGGAGTTAAAATAGTGATATGCTTGTTAACAAGCTTTTTTCCCCTTGCCCTGTGCTAAATGTGAGGAAAACAACTGTTTAAATGTGAGCAGCTCAAGCTCAGCCTACCCCAGCTTTGAATCTTCTGGAGAAAACAGTCTGTGTCTCAGGCAAAGAATCTCTCTTAATTCCATTATGATATTTTTTTGTGGTACACAAAAGGAAAGGCTGCTTGGCCTTATTTAGAGGTGCAAGTGAATGTTGGTATTTTGCTTCCATGGAGACCTGGACTTGCAGTCTTACAAGACTGCAAACTGCTGCTCTATTTTGCCAGTATGTTCCAAAAGAAAGGCTAGAAAGAGTGGGCTGAAAGGAGAAAAAGTGGCAGGTAACAGATAACTGTGTCACATTCCTGTTAAAGGCTTAGGAATTATAGCAGTGATGCTTGGATGGGGTCTTTTGCAGTTTTAGCCTAATATACCCTGACTGGTATTCCTTCATCATAGATCTAGTCACTGCATCTCCTGTCTTTACAGATTGTCTGATCTCATCTGGGAAAAAATTGCCCAAACCGCTTTTTTTCTTTTCACCTGAAAGAATGTGATTTGATGCAGAAATTTTCGTATCAGTGTTTGGTTTGTCATTTTAAATTCACTGGCAGTAATTTCAGCCTGCTTTAGAGAGATGTAAATGATGGCATAGTGCAGTATAGTATTTATACAATGTGCCAAGAAAACCCCTCCAAAAGCGATTTTGGTGAAACACTTTTCCAGAGGAGATCTCTGGGCATTGACCCATAGACCCTTTGTAAAAGCAGACGTACACATTCAGATAATTACTTCAGTAACCAGATATCCCAGAACTACTAGATGATTTGCAGGGTGCCTTTGCAGAATAAGAAGTAACAAAAGAGCGGGCATTGTAGCCAGCGGGACAGGTTTAGCAAAAATGGCTGAGAGGAGACCCGAGGCAAGAGGTTTTTCCAGAGAGGTCTGAGCAGAAATATAGACAGGTTTCAGCGGGGAGGGCAGAGGGGGGAAACATGGTCGGGCTCTGCTGAAAAGCAGCGAAGGAAAAGAAGGAAAAAGTGTTTTGCTGGGAGGGAGGCAGGCGCTAAGGAAAGGAGAGGGGAAAGGCTTTTCTCGGGAAGCGCTGAGGAGGGAGAGGGGACGCGTTTAGGCGGGAAACGCTGGGTGCCAGAAGGGCTTCATCTGCACGCGCCGCGGCGAGACGTGAGGCGGGAAGATCTGAGGAGAGGGGAGCGGTTTGCCGTAACGGCTGAGGGGAGGGAGAGGGAAAGATTTTGTCGGAAAAGTCGAGGGAATGGTGAGGAAAGGGCTTTTTTTTTTTTTTTAATGGGAAATGCAAGAGAAGAGGGGGAGAGGTTTTAACCAGGACGCGCTGGGGGCGGGCGAGGCTTTTGTGCAAGGTGCTGAGAGGAGAGCGACGGGTTGTGTGAGCGATTGCTGAAGGTGCTGAAAGGCGGGAAAAAGCTCCGCTGGAAGTAAGTGCTGAGGGGAGGTAGAGAGAAACGATTTGTCAGGAAGCGCTGGGATGTATGAGGGAGGAGACGTTTTGTAGGGAAATGTCAAGGGGTAGTGGGGAAAGGCTAGCTGAGGAAAGCGCTGGAGGGAAAACGCTTTTGTGCAAAGCACAAGGGGAGGGAGGAAAGAATTAGCTGGGAAGCGCTAAAGGGAAAGAGGGGAAAGAGATTTGTGGGAAGTGCTCAGGAGAGAGAAAGGAAAGGCTTTTCTCAGGAAGTGCTGAGGTGATAGTGGGGAAGGAATTACTCAGAAAGCACAAAGGGAAGAAAGTCTTAATGGGAGGCAAAAAATATTTTAAGAAAGCACTGAAAAGAGAGAAAGTAACCCTTACTGGGCAGGGAGAGTCCTGCCTCACTAGGTGAAGTTCAGCTGGGCTGGGGAATAGAGTTGTTTCTTCATTGTCCTGATCTTATCTCCTGTATTTCTCTTGCTCCTGGTTCCCCGCTCCTGCCATGCAGAATGAGCAAGACGAGGAAGGCTTTGGAGAAACTGCAAGCAACGAGCGAGAAGAATCTGCAGGCTGTTTACAAGGCCAGTGATGCAAGTCCCAGAAGAGGGAGGAGAAGAACCCAGGACAGTGGCACTTCTCTGAAGGTAGGGCCTGGGATGCAGATCCGCATTGCCTGTTGCTCCCGAGCCCTTTTGTCGCCTGGAGCAGCGAGGCCTCCCTGTAAACAAGGGCTGTGGTCTCTGCTCAGCTTGGCATTTTGCCATGCTGCAGCTCTTTGTGGACACTGAGAGTGATGACCCTGTAAGGAGGGTTGAAGTCACCATGCTGCCATCCGTCTGCTTGGGGAGAGGGAGCTCCTGAGAGGCCTGAGCCATAGGACCGCCCAGTAAATGGGGTCCTGGTCTCTGCACCGGTGGCACTATGCCACGCAATGCCAGCCTGCGTAGCGTGGCTCCCCTCTCACCAGGGTGGAAGCTGCGAGCTGCCTATTTGTAGGCCCTCAGTACCCTGAAGGCAAGAGCCTGCTCTGTAATTGGGGTCGAGACATCTGTCTGTGGGACTTCAGGCCCGTGTGGCAGTTAAATTTCAGCAGGGCTCACCTGTAAGTCAGGTGTGTGGCCCGTGGCCCAGCTGCCTTTTGCTCTGTGGCCTTGGTGGTACCTTGGGCCAAGTGCCCACTCTGTAATCAGGGTCAAGGTACCAGCCCGTGGGGCCTCATGCCTGGGTGGGAGTTATTTCCACAGGGCCCGCCTGTACCTCAGGTGTGTGGCCCGAGTCTTCACGGCCTCAGTGCGTGCCATGTGCTGCACCTGGAGAGGAGCTGTGAAGACCTCTAGGGTCAAAGTATCGACCACCTCGCAGTAGGCTGGATGTAGTTTTGTGCCTCTCTCCCTTTGGGAGGCGTTAGTGTTTGAGATTGGCTGGAGCCGGTGCTGCAATGAGGTCTTCTTTCTCTTCTGGACCACACACGTCTTGTGTGTGTGTTGGTATGTATGGGAGTGACTCAAGCGTGGTGGATTGCATTTTTGCCTGTTTTTGTTTCAAATTGTTGCAGTATTAGCTTTTGATGCTTCACAGAAGCAGAGAACAAGAAATGTTGTGCACACAAACGAAAGGATCCTCCTGTGTTCCCCCCAAAGGGCATTTCTGTGGGTACAGACCACATCCCCTTGCTGCTGGGGAGAAGGCAGGCTCTTTATGAACCCCCTCAGCAGATACCGAGGTGTGACCTGTCAGTAACCCAGGAGCAGGTCAGCCCGCTTTGCGTATTGCAGCCAATTGACATTACACTTGGCGTGCCAGCGCTGTAAGGAGCATGCGTGGCACGAGCCTTACTTTTAAGGGTTGTATGCACATGCAAGACTTATGTCTTTGAGCTGACTGACCTCCCCGTAATCGGGGCCGAGGTCTCTGCCCACTTGGCTTCATGCCCAGGTGGCTATTTGCCAGTCAGCGAGACAGATAAGAGACAAGATTGGGACATCAAAGAAACAGCTCCGTTCCGCTGCCCAGCTGAATTTCACCTAGAGAAGAAGGGCTTTCCCCACCCAGCCAGTGTATGGCCCGGAGCTCGAGCTCTAAGGCCCCCCCAACACTCTCCCCTTTCTGCTTCTCGGTGGGTCTTTGGGTTCCCCTTAAGGCGCCCCGCTGGATGACAGACCCACCAAGGAACCCGCCTGGCAGAAGTCCAGCTCCACACGCAGCCCGGGCACCTGCTCCATGGTGCCCTTTCAGAAAGTGCCCCGGGGGAAAAAAGGAGGCCGCTGGTGGGCAGGCAACATTCACCCAGGCCTGCTCCATAGACCGTGGGCTGGAGGAGCTCCCACCAGGGCCTCCCCTCCGGCCTGCCATATGATGCCCTTATCAGCCTGTACTGCAGAAGCAGCGTCCTCCTCCAACAGCATGAGAGGCTTGATGCTGGCCGGGAGACACGCAGGTGGGTTGGAGGCCAGTGTGTGAGGGCTGGACCTCTGGGCACTGAAGGCTGGGGAGGGGCCGGGCAACGCATGCGGGAGAGCCTCACCCCTCGCTTACACAGGGGGCTTACTTTGTAAGAGGGCTTGGAAAAGTAGCCTCACCTCAAGAGAGGCTTCTGGGAAGACGTTTTTTATTCTCGTGTTTAATATCTCTTTTTGTATCTTTATTTCCTAACTCCTCCTATAGATTTTATTTATGCTTTGTAGACATCAAAAATGATAAAACACTTTTTCACCAAGAATAAAATTTTTTTCTTGGTCTCTGCACCAGTTTTATTTTTTTAAGATGGTATTCTCCTTTTGTCTCCTTCGTGTTCCTTTTTTGGTGTGATTTTATCTGTCATTAGTCTTTGTCTTATTTTCTGTATTTCCCATATTTCCTTTTATTCTATAACGTAGCTGCAAGATCTGTGTGAAAATGTGTGTGTAGACGGTTTATTTTTCGTAGCTGTCTCTAGTTATCTATGAGAAAAGTTCCTGAGATATATTCAGCTAGTTATTTTTTCTTATGGCCTGTTATATTCTCCTTCCTTTAACCACTGTATTCCTGCTGTCTCTGAATTTTCAGGTTATGAATTCTGTCATTTTTTCATTTCGCCACATATCCTTTGTTGGACCTTGTTTCTCTAGGGGTACTTTTTAAGAGCAAGCAAAGGCATGTGAGTACTGGGACCAATGTGTAATTATCTTAGGTCTTTGTGTCCCAGATTTCTGCTCTATTGCAATAAAAAATTTCCTGGGATAAACACAGCAGGAGATGGTTATTTTGGTTCTTGCTTTTGGCATATATATGTCCTAAATTCTTCTGCCCTTGGTAATCTCACGTTTGCAAGCTTTGTGTTTCGAGTTGTTAATTCCAGCATACAATAATATTAGAGGTATATCTGGAGCTCTTGTCTTTGGAGCAAGGTTTCTGGAAATTGTTTTATAAAATAATTGTGGGCATCTGAAGGAAAAGCTCATTTGTAAATGTCCTATCAGATATTCTTTTGTTATAAAGATTTTTCATTTTTGTAGAAAAAGCAGGGATTTTTCCAATTTAATTTTTGCTCTTTAATCTTAATCACTTGGATAGTATTGTTTAGGAATTTGATTTTTATTTGCAGGCAGTATTGATCTGTATTATCCTCTCTATCTCATAAAAATTCTTTATTGCCATTCTCTTTAGAGGCCTAAGTCCTACATAGTTACTTCAGCGCTCATTCTTCTATTGCCTTCCTGAAATGGAGCTGGAGTCATATTCAGTTAAGTTTCGCAAGTATTTTCAGAGTTTCGTCTCTCTGCTGACCAGTTTCTAGTGATCTATTTTACTTAATAAAGCTTACAAGGGTAGGACTCTCATTTCTGTCTTAGACCAAATAAATGGCAAACTAACAAATACTGAAAAGAAAATTAATGAAAATTAAATAACAGTTAACTGTACTATCTTCTTTAACAGTCCTTGTATGTAACGCTCACATTATATTACAAGTTTCCTATCATCACAGGAATACGTGGCAAATAGCTTGACCTGCTGTGTGCAGTCTTGATGGCAATTTGTCTGGCCTGCTAGAATCATGACACTAATTTGGTAGAGTGTAACTAAACGTGTTTCGCTTGTCAGCAACTCCATTGTAATTGCTCCAGACAGGACTGAGATGGCACTTTTAAACTCAAAGGGTATGGTTGACACAGGAGTGGAAGAAGAGGGCTAGTGCATATGGTGCTCTGCCCATAGGCAGCCGTAGCGGTAAACACATCATCTGTCTTAGGCTGCTTTTGGAATCTAATTTGGATGATGATTCAGAAGATCGCAGTTAGATGCAAAAGTTTCGTATGAAATGGCGGTCAGAGGAAATTTTTTGTGAGAGACGAGAATTCAGAATACCTGAAGTTAAGCACTTAAAATGAGTATTCCCCTGAAGATGAAACTTACAGTTACAGAATAATAAAAACTTTCCCTTTCTGATATTGTGCAGTGCCATGAAAAGGCTAACCCCAGAGGCCACACCACCTGCAAGATTATATTGATGAATCTAAATCTTTATTGCCTTCTCCACCCTGTGAAATGTGCATTCCTGATATGAATCATATCGGAGCTAAAGGGAAACTGATCCAACTTCATGGGCAGAGCTCTTGGAGTTTCTGAGGTCTGTGTGGAGTGATGACATAAACAACTCTCTTAGGAACAGACTGGGGATGTAGACAGCTGTTCCCACATGGTAATCAAAAAGTTTTTAATTACACCACTAGTTGTTTCATCTTGTATTCAGTGTGAGGTAGAAAGAACATGAGGCCCCAGCTGCCATTTTAATATAGTTCCAAATTTTGTAAGTAGTTTTTAAGACCCCATCCTGTAAAATACTCACTGTCCATTGGCTATATTGAATTCTGCAAGAACATAAGATGCTTGTTCCCTTGGCAGGAAGCACTTATCATCTTGATGGATCCATTTAACTTGCACCCATTTTAATATCAAATTGATTTTG
This sequence comes from Harpia harpyja, assembly GCF_026419915.1. Taxonomy (NCBI): domain Eukaryota; kingdom Metazoa; phylum Chordata; class Aves; order Accipitriformes; family Accipitridae; genus Harpia; species Harpia harpyja. Next base: position 3,221,183 of record NC_068946.1, read on the forward strand.
TCACAGAGTTGCTCTCAGATCACAGTTCATAGTAGGCAGTTGATAAGAAATTCATTCTAGCTGTCTGAGACCAGATAAATAGAGCTAGAGGGCTACGAGACAAAGTAATTTCCAAGCACTTATCCTGGCTGTGATGCAGCTCGGGGCCTATGCAGCCAAATCTGGCACAAAGTAGCATCAATGGAAGATTTTTAGTAATGAGCATTCTTTCACTTTTAACATTTTAGAATTGTCAGGAGCTGGGGAGCAAGTGTCTGCTTAATACAATCTCTCGTTACGACTATTCACTTCCCTCCAATTACATTGATCATAGTGGCACCAAACAGCTTCTCAGCTCTACTCTCAGCAGTGGAACAGCTAGGGTAGGACCTGTGACAAGATGGACGAGACTTGTGCTTAGAGCATGAGGCCATTGTCTTCATGTCCAATTTTAACAGCCAACTTTTGTACTTGGAGTCTATGCACATTGAAACTGGAGTTGGTTTCCTTTGTATTCTGCACTGACAGCAAAAATGTCCTTGCGTACTCCAAGAGATAAGCTTCCACCTCACCAATCTGCTAATATCCTCTCACTGTTCTAAAAGGACCTTTTCTGGAATGAAGAAAACATCTACATCCTGCTGAAGCCTTGGTTTCTCATCTCTCCTAGCTGTCTCATTGCTCAAGCACTGAAGAGTACTGGAGTCAGCTGAAATAGTGCAAGTAAACCCAGGTGGGAAAGCACAATGACGTGGAAGAGGGAAAAGATGACGAAAGTCTCAGAGAAAAATGGAATTGGTCTGGGCTGAGCAAGGAGCGCCATGATCATTTTGACCTGTATGTGAGCAAAACAATCCTGAATTCAGTGCATTTTACCAGTCGGTGGGTACGTAAATAACTCCTAGTTTTGGCCATTCTTATTTGAACAGTTTTCAGTAAAAGCGTGAGTTTTTACTCCTAAAATGCAGAATTCCACGATTAAGCATAACAGAAAGTATATGTCTCCTCATCTTCACTACAGAGTCCTCACCACAGAGTGTTCTGCGCACAGACATGGAGATGGGATTGATCCAGGGTGCCAGACCCAATTTACTTCTTCTTGGGGGTGATTCAGCTCTCCATTCAAACACTTCTCCGGATCTTTCGTCCGTGGTCCAGCTCAGTGGACTCACTGCAACATTTGGCTGCCACCTAGTGCTGAGAAAGAAAACTAGCCAGAAAAGTGCTTTTCAGGAAAAAAGCGATTGCTTGAATCACATTCTTCTGAAAACAAAATAATGGAGTATGTAGCTTACATTGCCAGGCAAATGGGAATTATATGGGTGTGAAGTATGGAAATAGGGCATATTTGGGAAGACCCAAGACCTTACATTGCAAATTTGGAGTAATTTCTTTCTGGATGTTGGAAAATTGCCTGTATATTAAATAAGACAGGGTTGTGTAGCAGCTGTCAGGGGACTTGGACCTGGGGGTGATGAGAACGTCTCACCTGTTGTGGTCACAGCAGTGTTACTCTCTGTTTGGCATGCGTAGATGAAACCTAACGGCACACGCATGCGTGTACGCGTGCCTGAGACTTCAGAACTATAGCTGTGCTAGAGAAGCTGCTGTTGTCTCTGCTGGGATCTTCTAGCTGTTGTATTCAACTCTGAAAGAGCCACTTGCTTATACAGTAACAGTATGAGGCCACGGTTAGTTGTGAAAGCACTAACCCAGACGGGTATGTCATTGGACATTTTCTACATCCCTATGTTTATGTTTAATTCACACGAGGGGTGTGGATGTTTAGCCAGGAAAATATTGTATACGCGTCCTTGTTTACAGTAAAGGAGAGCAGCACAAATCCACAGCATGTGATGGTGATTAATAGCGAAGCTGGACCTTTTCTCACAGCTACTCTCTGTTTTGCATTAGCCCTCCCTCCGGCAGTTTCATTCGAGCGCCTTTCCCTGACTCACGGTTGCCCCTAACGTTGGAACTGCACCAGTGGAAAACATCTGGTAGCTGAATAGTCCGTCAGCACAAAAGTTTTATCATTTAGGAATAAGAGGCTGTGTGCTGATAGCGGGCTGTCCTGTGGGCAAACCAGAAGTTGGGTCAGAAACAAACCGTTCGCGCAGCGCCGTTTCCAACCACTCGCTCCTCTTGGAAAACTGGGAAACGCAGTTGGACGGGAGGAAATAAAATTGTGCCGGGCTTGGCTCCGAGTCGCCAGGGGAGCATCCGTGACTCTTTGGTGGCTTTTCTCTCTCAATAAGCGGCTGACAAGTTAGGTGGTATTTGTAGTTTAACAGCCCGAGCAATCAGCAAGATTCACGAATTCATGCTAAACGACCTGTTTCTTGTGTAAACGCTCGAGCCCTTCCTTGCGGGCTGGGCCCGCCGGTGCTGCCCGGGAAGCCCCGGGAGAAGCGGTTGTTGACCGAGAATAACCCGGGCCGGCGTATGCAGAGGCCCGACACACAGAGGGGCGGTGAGGGGCGCGGCAGAGAGCACCAGGGTCGCTCCGCTCTGGGGACCGGCCTCTCGCCGGGCGAGAGCCGCCCGGGCCGAGGACCGGGACCGGAACCGGCGAGCTGCGCGCCTCAGCCCCCGGCGTGCCCGGCCTCCAGCTCTATGGCTGGCGGCGCGCTATCTCCGCCGCCCCGCCTCTCTCTCGATGGTAGGCGGCGGCCTCCGCCCCCTGACGCCCGCTCCGCGGTTGGCCGCGGTGGGGCGGCGCGGCCCTGGTGACACGTCCCGGCACCGCCCGCCGCCGGGCTCCCGCCGCCATTTTGTGCGAGCCGCGGCCGGGGCCGAGAGGGTTTCGGAGCCGCGGGGAGGGAGCTGGGCTCTTCCCTGCGCCGCCATGCCTTCCTCGCCGCTCCGCGTGGCCGTGGTGTGCTCCAGCAACCAGAACCGCAGCATGGAGGCGCACAACATCCTCAGGTAACCAGGGCCTGCCCGACCCCCCCTCTTCCTTCCTTCCTTCCTTCCTTCCTCCGCCCGGCGGCGGCGGCGGCGCGGCCTGGCCCAACGCTGCCGGGCTCCGCGAGTGCGTCCTAGGCCCTGGCGGCCGCCTTCCGTGGCGGGCCGCCCCTCCGCACCGCATCGCGGCCCCTTCCTTGGCCGCTGTAAGTGCGGACGCTGGCTGCCTTGCCTGCCCCGGAGCTGGGCTCGAGTGGGCTGTCGGGGCAGCGGGGCGCCGCGCCGGCTGCGGTCGGAGGCCGTGCTGGGGGCCCGCACCTAACCCCGCTAGGCCCAGAGGCTTGGGGACCTCATCCTGTTTGCATCCTGTCTTCTCCGGAGCCTGGCCCAGGCTGGGTGCGCCGGGGCGGTGGGGTCTGCTCCACCATCGTTGGCGGACCTCCGGATCCAGTGCTGCAAAACACGAGCTGGCGAATTCGACAGGCGCAGAACAGCTCCCGTGTCTCGGCATCTGAAAACTTAAATGCTCCTTTTCTCTTTTGTTTTTTTTCTCCCTCTTTTTTTTTGTTTTGTTTCTCTAATGCATCCGAAGACTGGAGCCGCTCTGTGCACTGAAAGGGAGCCTTTTCCTGTTGCAGGAAAACTGGACAAAGTGTTTGCTTCAGAATGTTAAATGTCTTTGAGATTGTGAGGGTTTATCTACTTAGCACTGCAAGTATTTTCAGCTTGGCTGAATTCAAAAGGGGAGATGGGAGACTGGGGACGGACTGACGGACAGGAGAGACCTGATCTGCCTGAAGTTATGTTCCTAAATCTTCCCTATGCACTGCAGGGACACGATGAAGGTTTTGGGGGGTTTTTGTTAAAGTTATGCAAAGTAACACTCACGTTAAAGTACACATATTGCTAGCACAATAAGCCAAACAACTACGTGTAAATTGTGTGCTACATTTAAATAATAAACAACCACCTTGAAATGAATAAATAATCAAAGCATCTGGTCTGGCAGCCATCTTACTGTGAGCAGCATATAATGCTGTTAATGCTTAAACTTGGCATCAGATGTTACCTGTGGCAGTTCTATGAAGACATGATGTTACCAATAGCTGCTTGGGGGGGATGCTATTCTGTTGTTTTTCTGCTAATAATACTGGAACTGAGTTTTAGTTGAAACCTGAGTACTAAGGACAAAGTTAAATTTACTTCTAATGTCTAGCCTTCCTCTCTGTTTTTGCAGAAGAAATAAATCACTTCTGGTGTGACTGATGTTCTTGTGGAAAATGTGGCAGGGAAATGTTATTTGAAAGTCTCTTCTCCCTTAAGATTTTAATTAAAAATTAACAAAATATATGTATTTGGAAAATGTTTATTTTCAGCAACAGCCTACATAATTATAGCAACAATAGCATAAATGGCAAAATAGAGATGAACTGCTGATGCTGTTCTAAAGAAATAACTAGCCCGTGCAATGAGAATGGTCATTTGCCAGTAAACTTCACGAAAATGTCTGCATTGGCTCAAAGCCAGTCTGATTTACCAAATGCAGGGTAATGTCTTCCTCTGTGTTGCACTGCAGTTTGAAAGAACACATGATTAAAAGAGGAAGAAGAGTTAGGAAGAAATTTAGGTATTATGAAACTTAAAGGTATTTTGTTAAGGGATTACAAGACTTTAAAGGATACAAATTCTATAGAACTGCAGGTGACTATTTGAAAACAAAGCCTGGAGTCCAGTCTTCAATGTTGAACACCTTAATGAACATACATAAACAGTGCTTTGTAATCTGTAGCGTGAAATCTTGCTGTAAGTGTTTTATACAGGCTTTTTTGAAAATATTTGTGCTAGGAAATGTATAAAAATGAATTTTTTTGTTGAAGTGTTTGTCTTGTATTTGAGTCTTTTAGATTTTTGTAATGCTGTAAGTCAGGTTTCAGAATTAACTTCTCTAGTCTATTCAGTGTTTTAATGAATTACAGGTTTTAGTTAATCCAAATTTTTTGTGTAGAATTTTTATCAGTAAGTGTGCTTTTTCCATTCTTCAGTTTACAGAGAAAAATATCAATCATTAAGGCAAGCTTATTTTACTTTCCAAATGTTAGGCCTACCTAGTGCCTACTAAAAATCGAACTTAATTGTATACTACTTCCTTTTAAAGCAAATTTTAACTTCTGATGCAAAACATAAAATTTAGCCCTCTACGTATAACGTCTAGCTGAAATGTTCCATTTACCTGGTATGCTTTTCTTGGAAGCACCTGCAGTCCATCACTTCTTGCTTTTATGATTCTTCTTGGTAGTTTATCCTTTTTAACGCATGAAATTTTGAAGTGGTTTAAACAGGCTTGATTTAACATCTTAATGTACTTACATTTTATAACATTCTGGTGTTCTCTCTCTTTTGGACTCAGAAAAGCAAGATTGTAATACATACTTTCTTTGCACACTTCAGCAGTTTGGGGGGGTGGAGTGTGTGTGTGTTTGGGTTTATTTTTCTTTCTTTCTTTAAACTTAATGTACCAGATAATAAGAGTTACCTTTTTTGGACACTTAAAAACTTTTTTTCCTTTTAAATTGCAGTGGTTCATTCCAAAAGAGTTTGCAATGAGTCTCACTTGCCAACCTGAATTTCTCACTCATCCTTACTGTACTTGATTTCTCTGTGCTGCCACTTGTGCTTCTGGGAAGCAAATGCATGCATTAGATCTTTTTCGTATCTGAATAATCAATCTATCAGTTTCTACTGTTATCTTGGTTCAGTATAGTTTCCGTTTGCTTTGTAGTCTGCATGCATATTTTCTAATTAACCAGGTTTGAAACATTTTGTTCTAATCTTCCAACAGAAGTCAGACTGAAGGTCTTTTGAAGTTTGTTGATAGAATAGTTACCATCACCATAGGGGTATGCCGAGACACTAAAGCAAAGGGGAAAGAGGAAAAGCAATAAAGACTATGCAGAAAGACATAATCTTTCCTTAAAAGCTGTCAAACTGGATATCTGTCTGTAACCAGTCCCTAGGTCAAATCTTACTCATCTTACATTTCTTGCTGTTACAAATATAATTTGTATGTGGGTCATGGTTTGGTTTTTTATTTTTTTTTTTAGCCATAGAGTGTGCAGACTTAGGCCATGGTTCTCCTTCAAACATAGAAGAGAAAGGTGGAAGGGTAACACTTCTCTTGCTACCAGACTTTATTATGCAGCAACTTCAACATTTCCATTTGTGTATGTTTATTTGGCGGTACCCTGATGGCTTTTAAAAGGAAGTTATAGTTTCAAACTCTCCCAGTGTGTAGGAGGTGCTCTGGTGACTTTGTATTTTCAGGCTCTTATGGTAGAGATACCCTATCTCAGTGTCCTGAGTTCAGGGTCTCAGTGTTACTCCTGATAATGAACAGTTGTAGGATACTGATATGTGCTTAAGGTACATACGTGTTCCTTTGTTTTAGGAAACTAAATGTGTTAAGAAATTAGGAGTGTGAATATGAGATAATCTGAGTGGCAGTGAACAGATTTAAATACTGAAACCCTAGTAGCTGAAACTTAAATTTCATGTTGATACTATGATTTGTAGTTCAACGTTGACCATGTAAGAGAACTTAAGTTGCACCCTTGCAGTTTACATAAGTCGCTAGTCACAGCTTCTGTCAGCAGCTAAATGCAGTGAGGTATTGAAATTTGTAGTGCTTAATTTAAGAAATCTTAAATTGTATTGATAAACCATCAAGAAGAAGGAAATGTTTAACATTTTTATATTAAAACACTTTCATTTGACAGCTTATCAGTGATAATGCCAGTTACAAAAAGTTGTTAATGTTTTAATCAAACTTAGTTAATAGTGCTTATGTTCCTGCTGTTCCACCTGTGGGGTGGGGTTTTGGGGGGTTTGGGTTGTGGGTTTTTTTTTAATATTGATTGGATGGCATAAGATGTTTTTTAAGTGGTCTAGGAGGAGACCACTGTTGCTAGTTATTTTCCTGCTACATGTTGTGGAAGGGGATGTATTAAAATTAGTGATTTGTCCCCTGAAAATATTTACCACTGTGAGTGGTAATGCAGGATTTATTGCGTTTGCTGTAATGTTTAGTGAAGCTTATTACTGGCCATTGGAAGAAGAGAAGCTGTACTGTTACGACATTACAGTAAGCTGAAAAATACCTTAATGTAATAGGCGTGTGTGAGATCCCAAAATAACAATGAAATGGAAGAAAGGTGTGGATAAAAATTCATGTCAATCTGCATGGATTAATATTACTTCTCCTCTCAGTGCCTGAAAATGAGTGTTAACAACTCTGTCATGTGTTAGTGCTTTGTTAGTGTAGTCCAATGTTGATCTCTGCTTTCAGCAGCAGTTGTATCCCAGATGAGAAGCAGTATTTGCAGTGAGCTCAGATTCTTTGGAGGGAAGTGGAATGACTGTTTTCAGGTTCTTCAGTTAAAAGTCTATAAACTCATGGGCACATGAGTGGTGCATGTGATCTCATTGTAATGAGCTTTGGACTTAAACTGAGGTGAGCATACTTGCTGAAAATGAGATCTGTATACTGGCTTATATTTGTACTTAGTATATTGATAGTTTAGATACACTGGTCTTAATAGTATTAATAGAAACAGCTTCCTGAAATTTCATAACATTCACAGGTCTGCTAATGTTTAAGCTTCACATTTTCAGAAATCGGTGCTAGGATAGTATATTAGTATATCTTACCCTTCACTGTTTATGGTGAACTTGAAGCTCATTATTTTCCATCTTCTGGGTAGTTTTACTAGGCCAAGCACCAATACTAGATATATTTCTTGTAGAAAATGTTCATTGTTAAAAGGCTGTGCTACATTACAACAGATACTTGATGACTCGCTAAACTAGATCTGTCCAGCTGCTTAATAAAAGCAGGCTCTGTTAAATAATGGTTCTGTGCAGGCGTTCTTCCCTCTCCCCCGCCCTCCAATTGTTGCAAGAAATGTGTTGAAACATTTTCAGAATATTTCATAATAGTACACCTGGTGCATTGTTGTGGTTTAACCCCAGCCAGCAACCAAGCACTACGCAGCTGCTTGCTTACTCCCCCTTGGTGGGATGGGGGAGAGAATCAGAAGGGTAAAAGTGAGAAAACTTGTGGGTTGAGATAAAGACAGTTGAATAGGTAAAGCTAAAGCCGAGCATGCAAGCAAAGCAAAACAAGGAATTCATTCACTATTTCCCATCAGCAGGCAGGTGTTCAGCCATCTCCAGGAAAGCAGGGCTCCATCATGCCTGACGGTTACTTGGGAAGACAAATACCATAAGTCTGAACGTCCCCCCCTTCCTCCTTCTTTCCTCAGCTTTATATGCTGAGCATGATGTCATATGGTCTGGAGTATCCCTTGGGTCAGTTGGGGTCAGCTGTCCCGGCTCTGTCCTCTCCCAGCTCCTTGTGCCCCCCCAGCCTACTTGCTGGTGGGCTTGTGTGAGGAGCAGAAGAGCCCTTGACTGTGTGTAAGCACTGCTCAGCAGTAACTAAAACATCCCTGTGTTATCAAGGCTGTTTTCCACACAAATCCAAAACACAGCCCCATACTAGCTACTATGAAGAAAATTAACCCTAGCCCAGCCAAAAACAGCACATGCAGAAATAGTGTAAAAGCTGTACCTCTAGTCTCAAAGCACGAAATTCCATGTGAGAAATGCATATTCTGGCTGTTCAAGGGAGTAATTTTCAATGGGTTCTGTGCATTAGAGGCACAAATTTTTGATGTGTGGAACTTCAAATGAAGATTTCTGTTTTGCTTTATATGAGATCGTGTGAACTTGAAGGACATTTCCTACAGTTGGAGATGGGCCTCTTAATGTATGTGACCCAAGTAGACCTATTTCAAAGAATAATATTAAAGGAAAAATTAAAAGTTAGGAGGAAAGCATAGAAGAAAATACTTTTCCATCATAACGTTACTGCTTTGCAGTAATGTGGGAGAGAAGGAAAGAAGGCAGAAAGTGCAAGGTGCCCAAGCACTATTTCTCAGTTAGTTGGTATTAAAATTCTTAGCAAAATAGCTTCAAGTGGTAGATATAGAAAGGAAAGAAGAAGGGTGAGACAACTGGAAAAACATCAATTTGAAACATTAATGTTTTAGGACTGCAGTTTGTTCTGTACATGTTATGGCTCTCTTCATGTCCAGCAGAAGAATAAAAACTTGGGTCTGGAAGTATTGCAGGGAAAATAAACTAAATGTAACTGGTGCAGTTATGAGTCACCGTTAATGTGATGGAGGGCTGGGAGGGGGAAAGAATTGCACTTTTTTCTACTTGTATCCGTTTTCAGTCATTAGTCCTTCAGAAAGAAGCAAAAAATCATCATGTATCCTGTCTGTTTACAGAAATAGGAACCTATAAATAGTTGCTGGAAGAAAAAGTGTAGTGAAGCAAGAAGAGAGAAAGGAGGGGCTGTTTTCCAATAGGACAGATTAAGGGAAATAACACTTGATAGTTGCATAGCAGTGTTTGAGCTTGGGGCAAAGCTTGATCACAGTATCTCCATAAAAGCTTTTTGGATCACTTCAAAGACACCGTTTGAAGGCAAACATGCACTTTGAATTGGTGTCTTCTGTTGAATTTCCTTGCTATCTTGTATATGAAGACCAAGGAGTCAAGGTGTGACTCTTGCACTGGTTACCAGTCTCCTGTTTGCTCTTCTCAGAAGGTGGCTCTACAATTATTATTTTTTTTTCTTTTCAGGGGAGGAGAGGGCAGGTGTTGGGTTGTTTGCTTGCTTTTTGTTTCTGTTTTAATGTTCACTCTACTCAGTCTCTGCTAAATCATTGAAGCTGAAAGTGTGAGTCCTTAAAAAAAAATGAGATTAAGCCATGGTCTTGACATGTTTCAGAAGTTAGATTGTCATTATAAATTCAAATGTTTCAGCATTCTAGACAAGTGACAGTATTTTACCATGTAACTTTGTCCATTAGACCACCAGAAAACAATCTCTTTTTGGTCCTGTTACTCAACAAATATATTGTAATGTTTCTTAACATTACTGAAGGATTTGTTGAGGTTCAAGTAGGTGTATTTAGGTTAATCAGAAGTAACATTTTGGCATTACCCCTAAAGACAAGCAGGTTCCTGCCTCTTTTTTTTAAAATTATAATTATTAAACAAGAAGTTGTTCACAAGAATGGAATGAAGCTATCCCTTGCTTACCCAAGAGTTTTAGGTACCAGCCAGCAGAATATCTGCCCCACTTCTGTAAAGGTAATTACACAGTATGTTTTTCAGTCCACTTGAGAAAAGTGCCAGGCACACAAATGTTTGTACTAGGCTAATTAAATTACACTAGAGGTAGTTTCGGCAGCATAGCGAGGGGAATAATGTAGTTAGCCCAGCAACTTTAGCAGAATGCATAAGTGTTGATCTGTTGGTATTGTTACTTACTTACTTATATCAAGACAAAACCATCTCTGCCTATAGTGTATTGCCCAAGAGTGAATACAGAATGCATGCTTGTTGCAAATCCAAGATGCCTGAAAGCACGAAAGAAATATCCAAAACACTATGTACCATAATTTTAAGAAAATTTCATATAAAATGTTAGTGCTCCTTTAGAAATGGTGTGTGAGTTTCAATTGTAACTGCAGTTGTAACTGCAAGGAAATAAAAACATTGGGTATGCTTGGCAATGTAGTTGATAAGAGTTGCCCAGCTGTTTGGTTGTGATTTGGCTGATCACCAAGAGGTGTTTTTAAAATTCAGTATGTGTTCTTCAGCACTTTGGTGTTTAATGTCCATCCAGTCTAATCATCTTTTCCCCCCCTCTTCCCCTCTGTCTTTCAGCAAACGAGGATTCAGTGTCCGATCCTTTGGAACAGGGACTCATGTGAAACTGCCAGGACCAGCACCGGACAAGCCGAATGTTTATGATTTCAAAACAACATATGATCAGATGTACAATGATCTGCTTAGGAAAGACAAAGAACTGTATCCCTGTGGCATGGCCTTTTTAAAAAATCCAATATGGTTCATCCTTGAAAGGTGTAATTCATTATTTGGCATTATGCAGTAGGAATATATAGTTGCTTGACTGGCAAACTTAATGTTTTAAGTTTATAGGAGGGTTTTTTTTACAATGGGCCTCTAATGCTCCCTTGTAAATTGCTATTGAGTTACAATGCACACATTCAGAATGCTCTTTTGTAGTGTGTTAACATGTTTAGCTCTTGAATGAAAGCACATTAATACTATGACAGATTGTCCATTACCTCCACTGCACTGTGGATCGTATTTTCTCAGTGCAAAGACTGTCCTGATAGTGGATATGCGAAGAGCGACCACCTCGACATTAATGTTGTATTTAGCTCAGACAAACTGACAGGTAAGGTTTACAGTATACTTTCTCTGGGAGAGAGGATACCTTTCATTAAAGAGTTCACCCTTCTCAATGAGAATTTCTTGATACATGATTTGATCTGTGCACCGAAAAAAAAATAAAAATCCTATAGTATATTATGAAGAATGGACATAGGAGAGCCCAATAACGTATTTAGTCCTGGAGAGCGGAGGTGATCAAGGTTATGCACACTACTTAAAACCATGACTAATGTCAAAACTGCATGATTTTAAAACATCTATATTTAAAGTTGATTTTTTTTTTAAAGAAAACCCAGAAACCTACAAAAATTGGGGTGCTCATTCTAGATATTCTTTTCTCAACAAGGGATGTGATTTTTTTATTATGACTTTATTTTAATGTTAAATATGAAAGAGAAAACTTACCCTGAATAAGAGATTCAGTATATGCTGAATTTCTACTTAAAAGATAGAGGACCCTTTAGAGTCCCTTTAGAGTATCCCCAAAATTAATCTTGGGAATTTAATAGAGCAGTCTCCACACGTTTTAGCAGTATAAGTTTGTTTGTTTTTTTTTTTTCCTAAAATCTTGGGTATGGCCATCTGAAGATCCACCAGGAGCATTAACATGGTTTAAATGTCTTAGTTGTACTCAAACAGCCCAGTTTTCTTGCATCTTTTTGAAAAAATTGGAATAAGACTAAACAGGTTGTCAGAGACTAGAAAACTTGGAACGTGGTAGAAACCAGTTCAAGCTGTTACCAAGGAGTCAGCAAACTCAATAACTTTTTCAAAGATAGCTCTGCAGTTGTTTGGTAGCACAGATTATACTATGGCTTACTACTACTACTCAGCAAATTCTTTGTTGTATTTGCTGACCAGAAATAGTAAATTTGAGCTCCCCAAGACCCAAGAGTGGCAGCTTCTTTTGCATTGGGCATTGAAAGACTTCTGTTAAGGGCTGGGCTGTTTGATTAAAGCTATACAGCACAGTGAGAACTGATTAAACATTGGAATACCTTTCTGCCTGGCGTTCCACACAAATGGTATGCCTTGCAGAGTTACTGGTTTCCTAATATCTAATTAGAGGTCCTTTTTTAAAAAAATTCAAAGTGTAGGGTATTGTTGTAATGAATCACATGTGTTATGTGCTGGGTTTTTTTTTTTAATCCCTCTGCCTATAGAGAAAAGGAAAATCTTGCAAACCCATCTTAACGAGGTATGCCATATCTTGATTAAAAAACAATTGCTTCAAAAGAAAATTATTTGGATTGAGAAATAATTTTAACAAGCACTAATGACTTGTAATTTCTTTGTTGCCTTCCTCATTGCTGCTGTACTGAATAGAGCAATGCTTTAAGATTAAAACCAACAGAAAGCCTACCTAGTCGTCCCCCCGTCCCCCCCCCCCCCCCATTCAGTTTATTTTGGAGTTACCATTTTGGTTCTGCTCTATGCTGGAGATGGTTGCTGTGTTCCCCAAATGTCATTTAAACCTTTTCTCAAGATAAAAGAAAGCAAGTTTAAACAATAGCCATTGCAAGGAAAATAGAGCAAGAACAATTGCCTCTACATCTTTGCATTTTTGATTCTCGGATAATGTAAATTAAGGTTTTTGGAGTGAAGACTGTTAGTGCATAAAGCAACTCCATTTCCAGAAATGGGTTTTGAGGGTAAAGACTTTTACAGTAACCAAAACCAGGCCTACTCTCATCAGAGTTGTGGAGTAGTTTTTTGTGAACCAGGGTCATGTGCACTCAGGGTTTTTGAGTGAGCATTGCTTCATAGAGGTGATGGGCATGCAGACATTACCTGCTGAAGGGTGGGAGGGCCTGCTCTTCTCATGGGCTTTGAGTGTAATTGGTATGGGGAAACGAAGGTGTGGTTCTTCATATGATGTAGCTGCTTGTTCTGTTCCCCAGCCTTGCTTTCATCAGCTAAGTGGAGATGATCATCATCTGTAGCCTTTCCATGTGGTTTGAAATAGTGTATCTTGGTGACAACTGTCTGCTTGTTCCCACATTCCATTGATGGGATGCATGAAGTGTCAGTGCTCAGCATTCAGTACTGCATCACTTAGGAGTGATGTCCTTCCTCCAGTTCTGCATGCCAACAGGGGTCCAAAGCATTATGGACGCTACATACTTAGGGAAATTGTGGCTGTAAGGGACTTAGAATGTTCTCTGGCCAGCCAAGTAAATTACCCCTGTTTCAGAGAGCAGTAGTCTCAAACAGAAACAAGCTTCTGCAGTGTTGGACATCAGTCAGAGCAAGGTTAAAAGTGTGTTAGAGTGAAAAGATCCATTGAAACTCTCATATTCGTTTGTGGAAAGGGGGGAGAACTATCAGAAACCTGCTCTGCAGAGACTAAAAGCACCTTCATTGCGGCTAATTAGTGAAATACAGAGCATAAGCTTACATACCTTGAAGGCATATGTTGAATTTCAGAAGCACAGAAATAAGGGATTAATGGGAGTCAGGCATACAGATTCAGTTGAGTAGGTGGTTACAGTATAACTAAAATGGAAGTACTTCAAAGCTTTTTAAGATGTGGTAGTTAAACCTTACAGTTAAAGTAAGTACCCACATCTACCATTACATTTTTAGAATATAGCATTTAAATTCCCTGAGTCCTAATAGAGGGCTGCAACAAAATCATTTAAGGATGTTCTGAATGTGGCTTTTGGTTGCTTTTTAAAATAATACTCTATTATTTCTAGGAGAACAATAGAGAGTTCTACTACTAATTTGTAGGAGACATGACCATGGTCTACGGTACCTCTGTGGGGCTGTGCAGCGTAGTATAGATACACTACCTTGCTGTATTTGCATGTGTAACTGGACGTCTCAAAGATGAGCCACTATGATTACTTGCCCCTTACAGCTGTGTGAAGGGGTTTAGGGACTCAGTTCTAATTATATGGTGGTGACTTTAAAGATGAAACAAAAATAGAGGAAAACTGGTGAGCCTTGCCTTCAAGTGAATGCAAAAACTAGTCAAGGATGAAACTTTCTAAATGCCAATTTCAGTCTGCAGCAGCAATTGATTTTATGCCCAGGGATAGGAACTGTTCAAGTGGGAATTTGACCAATATTCTGCAGCTGTAGCTCCTGGGTTTTTTATCAATATTAACTGACTCCATGATTGATTGTTTCTTTCCCTTTCTCAACACTGATGTATCTGTGTCCCTCAGATGGAAGATACCTAATGATTTCCATAGATCAGTTTTTTTATTAGGATTTCTAGGCAGCCTACCTCTACTCTGCAAGCATGGCCTCCTGCTCTGTTTCCTACTTTTTTGACCTCTTCTTTTAATTTGACCTGCTCTCTAACTGTAGATAGTATTCCAGTTTCAGATCTGTAGGTGATATAAATTGGGGGGGTCAGAACATGTCCTCAAGAAACTGCTGAAGGTGTACTTTAGTTAGCAAGGAAAACGTTTTTCCTTCTCCATTTCCGAAACTGGCTTGGTGTGTCTCACTCAAAAACATAAGGATTCTCTTCTGTAAAAAAAAAAAAAAAATGTAGTGATAATCTAGGTGATTGGGATCTAGTTTTTTCTCTGTGAACTCCATATTTAAGCTGGATAGCCATATGGTACTTTTTGTGCTACTGCTGATGTGCGGTGGTTGGTTGGTTTTTTTAATAGTACCCTTCACATTCAGAACAAGTGGAACCGGTTTCTTCTGCTATATACAGACCACTTTGCCAGTAAATATTCGTAGCATTATGGTCTCCCCATAGCTGACACTTATCCTTGGTTTATCTGCCTAAGAAGATGTGCTCTATTAACTGGTAAGATGCATTGTGGTAGAACATCAGTAGAGGAAGATGTGGTGGCTTTGGAGCAAGCGTAGGCTTGAGTACTATGTATAGCAGTTCCAGAATTGAAGGGGGGGGGGGGGGGGGGGAGGAATCTGGAGCAGGTTCTGGCATGCACAAGATCTTCACAGGGTCTAGATGAACAAAGCTGAAATCTTTATTTCCCTACAGAAGATGGGGAAGGCCATTGGAAGCATATGAGCTAAATTGGCTTCACTAGAACTGTGTAGGAGAAAGATATATATTTTTTTTTTTTGTGTGTGTGTGTGCGCCTTTCCCAAAACTTTTCAGTCCCACTTGAGACACCATCTCCTGTGCCCATGAAGAGGAATAAACACAAAGAGGACTGGGACTAGCTGAGAAGAGGGGGCATCCAGAAGCAGTGAGGCTATATTGAGGAATAATTTTTCTGTCTTTGTAGGGTGGTAGTGGAGGATCCTTTAGTGCTGAAATCTTAGTCAGACATCACTGCAGTTAGGCTTTCCTTGCAGAAAACCTGCATTTCCTGTCTTGGAGTCAAGCTTAGCTTCATGGGACAGTACAATCTGAGTATTAATAGTCATCTCTTCCAGGAGGTTTCCTCTGCTCTCCCTTAACTGGAAGAAAGGAATCAGTTTCTTGTGCTGTGTCTCTCAGCTGTAATAGAAAGTTACTTGGCATCAGCCACAGAATTGATAAGCTGACTGCTGAAATACTGCATATCTGTTGTAGTGTGTGTTGCTGGGTTCTGCTCAAGGCAAGAAACAGAATTTCTTGTTGGACCATGGTCAGACTATCTTACAGGTCAATAGAAAGTCATTCTGTATTCAGTCTGAAGGGAGGAGTCAATAAGAGATTAATATTTTTAAATCGGGGACTAAAACTGAAAAGAAATTGGCATAACACACCTAATAAACTAAAATTCTGTAAGTATGCAGCTAGTCCAGGATTACATCTACATTTTCCCAGTTAGGTGTCGCATGTATTGTGAGGATAGTAGCATCCGTTTGTTACAGCCTTGGTCTTAGTTGTTTAGAATTCCAGGGTTCATATAGTCAGATTCTTGAGAATTCTTGTTCTTGGATCAGTTTGCTCTAATGTATCTTCTTAACACTGGAGTAAACTCATGTGGAGAAGCCGGTTAGTAAGTAGTGGCTTTAGTCCATTTTCTTAGCCTGGTAAATAAGGGAAGAGATGTAAGGATTTTGATTTCTGATATAGTTAGTCTAGAGCGTAAACCAGAATTTTTTGCCTGCGCTTCACATCTCTCAAATTGTTTGGTTATGTAAGACCTTCCTTCCATTGGGCTTACACTTTCATTTTCTTGAGAGATGTGTAGTATCAAATAATATCTTGGATCTTGCTGCTGAGTTGTGTTTTCCCACTTTCAAAAAATGGCATATGATACTGATACCCAGATGATTCATGGCTGGAGCTGATGACTGCAGGCATCGATAAGGAAATGCTGTTGGAAGAAAAGTTGGCAGTGACAGGAATATCTTGCTCTAAACCACTTCCCCAGTTTCTTTTGAATACTATTTGTTTGTTGCAGAAACTTCTGCCACCTATAACAAAGCTCTAAGATCCATAATACTTGAGTAGTAATTCCTGACACTTCTGGATCAATGAACTACTCTAATACATGGAGCGTTTATATTGGACCACTTTACTGTAGGCTGTACAAAGCAACCTTGAGTTGTTTAATGGGGAAAGTTACCACTGCATGGGTGCACAGGAGGACTAGTGAGATCTGCAGAGCATCTGCACCCTGCTTGTTGGGGCCTTATAGCTCAATCTTGAGGAGTAACTTAATTAAATTCCAGTTCAGGTAAGCTCTTTGTGCATGTATTTATCTTACATTTTCATTTGGTTTTCTTCATGGATTTTGAACCGATAAACAGTCATCAGCTTCTGTTCTGAGCTCTCATTCCAGTGGTCAGTGGGATAGTTTCTGTATCTCTGTAAACCACTTTAGAATGTTTTATTTTAGGTGTGTTTGGGGGTTTGTTTGTTTGTTGGTTTTTTCCATTTTTTTGAAGCCTGACCTTGCAAAAGCTAAAAAGTGGTTGAAATCATGGCCCGGTGCATGTCAGTGGCAAAACTTCTTTGGAATGCAGTGCAGTGCAAGTCTCATTTTCTTTCTTAATGTGTCTTTCAAACTACTTTAATACTCCTAGAAATAGAGGGAAGGGGTGAGGATGGAAAGTAGTGTTTAAACTGGATTTGAACAATCTTTTAAGAGGCACATTTCTGCAAATCTGTACGCTTCCAGCCGTAAGCTGAGTTCCAATCCCTTTTTCTCCATGAAGAATCATAAGACCAAAACACTTCACAAAATCTCAGGCCTTTCAAAGGCAGCAGTTTTGAGGACTTTTTAGTTTGGCTGCTGATCAGACTGCCGTTAATCTTGGTTTCATTCACATTAAAAAGGAAATATTTACAATTATTATATATTTGTATGTTTTCTATATTTTTTTGTTATTTAAATATTATTTCCTCTGTATATGAACTTCTGGGACATGGTAGGAACTACAGACTCGAGTCTAATATTAAATGTTTTTCAGCATATAAAACATCCTCTGCCATTCTGTCTGTCTTCTAGGTAGTCTTTGGAAGGTTTATTTCCTTAACCAAGGTGAGTTCTGAACAGATCCTCTAAAGAATTCTGACTAAGGGATCCTGCCCGAGGCTGATAACTATTGTAAAAATCCATTTAGAATTTGAGTGATTCCATTGACTGTTTCAGTCATAACGTATGAACTCTGTGAATGAACACATATGTTTGAATCTTTAGGTGTCTTTAAAAGGGCATTCTTGGAAGTAAAGGTGACACTTGGGTCTGACACTTCACATATTTGAATGGATGTTAAAAATAAGGCTACTTTAATGTCTAGCCAAAATATGTCCTTGCTGTTTGCTGGCCTCCTGAATGTACCATGCACAATTAGCATTGCTTAAATATGTTCTGCTGCATAAGAAGATCATAGCGCATTGGCTCTGTTGCTCATGATGCAGCACAGGAAGCTTTCATAAGTAGTCTTAGCAGTAAATGCAGCAAGACGTGTTGTTTGCTCTTTGCATAGCTAACTTCTTAGCATGGGTTTTCTTTGTTTATAGAGTATCGTCTTTGTAAGGGGCTTTATATAAGGGTAAGTAAAAAATTTTGCTGTTTCCGTTCTTGGGCATTGGCTTAAATCTTACTTGATCCTGTTGTAATCTGTAGTTGATAAAACTTGAAAGCAGTCTGCAGCATAGAAATGGGCATAGCTATCTTTGGTCCTAGTTTGGCAATTTCATCCCAGACTTGAATGAGGGGAGAGAAGTGACAGTGGACTACTGTTTCTTGCCTTGAAGAGGTTACCTCAGATTAACACAACTTCTGTGCCAACGTAAGGGATGCTTATACATATGTTTTTCTTATATTGACTCCAAACCAATTTCCATCTTCAGGACAGCGACTAATTTCTTCAACTAGCATTAGTTGCAAGAGAGTAAAACCTCTTTGCCTGACTTCTGGGATGTTTATGCCATTTTTCTTGGATATGCACAAAGATAGTGAAAACATTTAACAGATGGACTGAAGGTATATTTCCACACAAAGCTTGCAAAGATACGTTACCCCTTCTTGTTCTTTGCTTTTGTATTTTTAACTAAAGATAAGGAATTTTTTGCCAGAGCATTTCATCTTGCAGCATTTTCTACTTAAAATTCCTATATGAAGTATTAGTGTCATGTCTGCCACCTTTTAAAATGGTAGAGCTTTTAGGTATAAATCACATTTATTTCCATTTAGGCAAAGTTAGCATTCTCTTGCTGCCAGCATTGCTTCTTACTAAGCTCCAAGTTAAGCAGCTCCGTCTAATTGAGTCTTGTGGAATCATAGCTTCTACCTTTACTAAAGCATCTAGAAACTTGCAGCAAAACCAACAGTTTTAGAAGATAGTTCTGAAAAATGCAATTGTGAAGAAAGAAATTTCATTTAATTTACTGGGAAGAAATAAATCTTCATAGTTTTAGCAATTAATTTTAATGCTTTTGACTCTAGAGTGATCAAGTTATGTTCCTGTAAGACAAACCTTAACTCTTTTTGGTATGGAAGAGCAAGTGAAAGTTTGATCCTTCATCATTTTTGTTTAATGACTCTGATCTTAAAAATTTCTCAATACTGCCAAAGATACAAATTGTAGAAATTGAATGAACTGTGTCAAATTTTTCTGACCATCTACATCTGAGATGGCTTATATGTCACCCGCTTCCATGAAGCGTTTTGAAAACTCACTTCTGTGTGGCTTGCCCCATGGCCACATACTATGGCATAAAACATCTTTCAGCGACTTAGAGGAGCGTTTTGAAAACTTCTAACAGACAGAAATGAAAGATTGTTTGGAAACTTTGGATGCATTTGGAAATGTGATCAATAACTCACATCTTGATGGAAGGAAGATCAGAAAAATGTGAAAGGTAAGACAAATCTGAGTAAGATGGCCATTTTACCATTTTACCCTGGTCATATTCATTGTACTCTTAAGAGTAGACAGGAGTGTGTGCACGCATGTGCTTCAAGCATTGGCAGAATTATTTGGATCACATTGTTTTGTGAAGGATAGCATATATCCTTCTGTGTGTTTCAAATATAATTGTTCTGGCACTTGGGGATCCAGGTGCCAGATTTACTCAACTAGAGTAAATATAGCAAGGTTTCAGCAATGGACCAACATACAAAGAAGTATTTAGCAGCGCAGTTTAGAAGTCTAGCATGGGAATGGCAGAAGAGGCGTGTGCCAGTTTCTTACTTCCCATCTTGGTAGAAACAAGTTGGCTGACACAACTGTATTTATGAAATCCCACTCAGTATAGAGAATAGTTGCTGGCATGGAATTCTTGTTGGGAGATCTTGTTCATGTATGCTGCTAGTGTACATGCAAGAAGTGTCTGAAGGGCTTCATATCCCAGATAGAGCTCAATCAGCCACAAGAAATTCATATACCTGAAAGCTCTTTTCAAAAAAATTCCACAGTAATCTGAGAGAAAGTCAGCAAAAGAGGGAATCTAATATAAATAGAAATACGCATTTAGATGCCTACCTTTCCCAAATGTGATGCTGCTACTTTATGGTATGCTGTTTTTTGACTGATTTGATACAAGGTAGTGAAAGTAGTGTTACAATCTGAAGTAGTGTTAATTACTGAAGTCTGTCTTTGGGGGGTGTGAAAGAAATTCAGACTATCTTGCTGCCGTATACCTCTGATTGGCATAGCATAGATACGTTTAAGGAAAAAACCCAAAGTGATTAAAGTACTATATTTTCAGAAGATAGTGAATTGGGGTGGGCGTGAGGGGGAGAAGGTGTTCTAGCTTTGTTTCTGCCCGGTGTCAGAAATGGCAGTCTTCAGGATCTTTAGAATTTAATGCAAGAATAGAGACAGATTAATGACCAGTGTGAGAAGGGCTTACTGTGAGAAGTGTTTACCCAAGGCACACAAGTTGTGTGTACGTAAGCTTTGTAAAATTGGTTGTTAATCAGACTGTGGGTTAACCACCACATCCTTCTGTTCTTCAGTATCCTGTTTGTAGTGTTGCACTAAGGAATGTTTGCCGCAGACCTCATCCAGCATGATTCTTGCTCTGCATGCAAGTGGTCCTGCTGACTTTATGAATGTGTTCTCAGGTTTCCCAAATGTGTTAAATGAAATGGCTTAATTGATTTAAGTTTTGTAATACTTGCATTTTGCTTTATCTGAGTTACCCTATCCAGCTGTAACTATTTAGTTGAAAATTGCCTTTGAGTTTTACAGTACAAAGCAATGACAAAAAATGGAAACCAATTTGAAAATAGTTGTTGCTGACCCTGTTTCTCTGAGACATTAAATGGAATGACTAATGCTTTTCTCACAGACCTCTCCTCACAGCTGCCTGAAAGTACTTCCCCCCGCCCAATCCTACGACATTTGCTGCTCATCTTCTGAAATCTGGCACTTGTTTCTAAACCTGAGAAGAGCATCCAAAAGTAATGTGTGATACTTACGAATCCTCTTACGATTTCCTCTTGCTTGCCTACTGGTCCTGATGATGATTTCTGTATTCCTTTGTTACATGTCCGTGTCACGTACTGGACTTAGGAGTAGTTTGAGCTGTGTTGCCAAGTGCCCAAGACACTGTAGATTCCAGCAATCAAAATCAAACTCCTCTTGAAGTACACATGTGGATGAAGTGCATAGTCAGCTGTTTGATGGCATAGTCAAACATGCCACATCTGTGAAGTTATCTTGTGTTCTGTCTCTGGTATCCTTGTCTTTCTGGTAGTCCCTTCAGTATGTCTGTGAGATCCCTTCTCCAGCTCTTTGGCAGTGGACTTTGCCATTGTGCCTGTTCTTTTCCCCTTTGACAGCTTGTATCTGTCCAGTTTCATCATCAAATATGGTTTCAGCCGTTCAGCACTGACAAGTCATTGTCTGGCACTTGAGTTCTAGGCTAAACTAAAGATTCTTCCTTCTTTCAGTGATGTGTGGGTATGTAGCCCTCAGCCAGACTTGAGGAAATGAGCATGGCTACCTTGTTATATTTGGACCAACTACTGTGTGTGTCCTCAGTTGGATTTTATCTGTGCAGCTTGTAGCGTAGAAATGCTATGTAGTTGTCCTTAGCGATGAAAAATAAGTGACACTTCAGTTCTTTGCAAGTCATTAATGCTGGCACAAATGTTATCAGAAATGTTATTTAACCCAAATTAGTATTTTTGTGATATTTTGGGGATGGCATATTCTCAGTGTTAAGACTATAAGTTACACAGTGCCACAAAAGACTTGTGAACAAACTCTGGTTTGTACTACAACCACACAATTTCAATTCCAAATGAAAGGCAGTTTGTGCTCTGGATGTGGAATGTAGGCCGTTCTTGCAGTTGTAATCACAGTTGCTTGGAAAGTAGAATTCGTAGTGCTGATGCCCGTTTTTAGTCTTTTATTCCCTGTAAAAGGAACTGATTCTGAAGGTGCAAGAAGGTTGGGCAGTCTCGCCCCCCCACACACTTCCTTTAAGGAAATGTCTAGTTCGTAGGCATTTTGCCAAGCAGCATTTAACACAACGTATCTTCTTTTTATAATGCAGATACTAATAAATAAAATAAGATGATACTGAAAAGAGACCTGCAAATGCCATTCATACTAGTGTGAGAAGTACTCTGCTGCTGTTTTTTCACAAAGAAGAATTGCAGTATTTGAGTATGACGACAGCTGCACTAAAATGAATAATCAGCATGTCAGATTTGTTTGAAGATGTAGAAGCTTTGGGTGCCAGCCATTACTTCAAAGATGTGTTTTTCCCTAAAAAGTGTGTATACATTTTAGCAAATGTAGTTTGCCCAATTATGTTTAATAAATTGGTCTCTAGTATCTTTTAGATGACTATGTAATTAATTTATGTACCCCAAAACTTTCAGCTCAAATCACTTGTAAGTTTCATTTTCAGTTTCACCTGGGAGTTAAACTTAATGAATACTTTGATCAGTAAGAGATCATTTTTCTTTCATCATACAGGATTTTAACTTTAAATAGGTCAATATATTGGTATATAAATTGTATAAGGCAACACTTAATCTGAGTTTAGTCATCTGCAGACTAGTTGTCTTGATGGGACCTGGCTGGATGCCTTTATGCCAAGAGGAGAGGAAGGGGTATTTTTGATGATGTCTTTTTTCATGGAGGGTGGAAGAATTAAAACAGAGTAGCTAGGCTACCGATATGCCCGATTCTTTTTCACTGACTATCAAGGAAGACTTTCTTCCTTGATGACCTTAGATGTAGATGTTTACATACAACCTTCTAAACCTCCATGGTTGAATTCATCTAAATTTCTTCTTAAGGTATGAAAAATACTTCTGAAGGTAAATTGTCTAGGTGCAATGATTACCACCACTAAAATGCAGCTCTATAAGCAACAGTGGTAAGAAATGAAAACAAAGAAGCCTTTGTCTTAAAATGCAGCATCATGTGCTGAAACATGAAGGAGTAGGCATGAAACTTAGTTTTCTTGCTTGTATTTCTTACAAGGTGCTTGGTATCCAGATGGTGTTTTAGAAGTTCTGAAATACACATTCCTTTATAAACATGCAACTTAGATGGCCTGAGGCGGTGGTCATTCCTGTCTATCCATTCCTGAATATCAAGCTCGGAGGTTGAACTACTGTTGAAATCTCCTTGCTTAATTAATAGGGCATTCCGATTGCAATTGGATGCTGAGCTCTGCAAAACAATAATTTAGTGGGAAACAGAACTCATCTGGCTGTGTCTGACTCTGATTTTAGTCCTGTTTTCCTGAATTTCTCATTCAGAATTTTGCAGTCTTGTTGTATCTCTGAGATGGTAGGTGGATGCCCCATCATCCTAGTTACTGGGAAAAAAACCTTACCATTAACTAGATTTATTCCCAATGAAGTTAATAGCTATTCTTGATTCCTACTGCTCTGGGAAGAGAAGCAGTGATCTTGTACGCTGACAGATTCGAATGTGTCTACTGTTGTACAGTGTACCTCTCAACCTTTAACTGTCTGATCTTGGGATTTATCAAAGCCTTCTGTTTTTTCTTTGCTAATATGTTGCTTTTTGTCAACCTCAAGTACAGGTTCTCTAAACATAATCCATAATAATTTCTCTGCAGACTAGTTGTTTTCTGTACCCTGTATCTTGCCATATGCTTTGTGCCCTAACAAGAGTATCTGTTTTTATTTAATGCAAATAAAACTTGGTTTTCTTACGTAATTTTCTATAAGCTTGTTTGGTGATAAAAATGCTCAAGTTACAGCCAGTACATTATTGTAATCTTGTCTTCTGTTTCTGAGCTTGCTTGCTTCTTGCTGTCCTCTTGTGCTTCTACTTGAGAAGTGTATTCAACATTAAACCTTGAGGTCTGGAAGTGATGGAAGGTCTAAGGCTGGGTTGGGTGTGACACATAGATAGCACTTCATATTGGGGGGTGAGGGGGGGCAGAATTCTTGTTAATGGGAAGTCAAATCTGATGCATTTGGCTATTATTTTAATGCAGATTATTTAGTACTCTTTCAGGTGCTGGCAGTCCACTTTAATATTGATATATTGGGGGAATTGGTCTCAATATGTAGTTCTTTAGGGAATATGCAATATTTTATCCAGGAGCTATTTAAAAAAAAAAAAAAAAAAAGTACTGTCTATCCCTGCAGAGAAACTCCATGTCACTTTCCTACTAGATTCTGCTGTTTGATGTGAAGAAGAGAATGCCTAGACTCCCTTTAATTCTTCATAGACAGATTTACAAGTTGTTCTAAAGACCATCTTTAGCTTCCTAAAAAGTGGGCTTCTGAAATAGAACTTGGAATAACTGCTGTTCACAAGTGTGGCTAAACAGAGGAATAAGTATATTGTTAACAGGCATAGATGGGGAGATAGTGCTACATTTTGAGTCAATAAAAAAAAATTAATTACACCATGAGTGATTTTTATATAAGTGTATGAGCATATTCAGTACAACTTTAACAGTTACAAAAATACAGACCAGACCCTGGAAAACCTAATTAGGAGAGAGTGTAAATATGCAAGAGCATGTGCTTGAGTGTTTTGTTTTGTTTTTCTGTTAATTTTCATAATACCTGAATGGAGTAATGTGTAGCATCTGTAGGAGAAATTTTTATTGTCGTCATGAGTCGTCCATAAGTGCCTATCACTTCTTTTTAACGTGTTTTACCCAGCTGACGTCTGACAGATGTAATCATCATACAGTGTTAAGGGGCTGACTGATGTTGAAAAAGCTACATGCATTTTTTTTTTCCCCCTAGATTTTTTTTTTCTTAATGAATTTCCAACAATAGTTTTCACAAAATTATAGCCAGAAATATCTTTCAGGTTTGTAAGGATCCAATTTCCTAACAAAAACAGCAATCTACATTTTACTGAATTTCATAGTCTGGTAACCACCAAGTTTTTGTCACTCTATTCAGCTACACAAGAAACACTATCAGCAAAACAGGACATTGGACACTTGTGAGGGCAATGCAATTGTTATGGTTACCTTTCAACATGGGAGTGGTGTATCTGGACATTGAAAAACAGTATTCTGGGATAGGGAAAATTTTTATTTTTTTTATTTTAGCCTCATTGTAGGTTTTATGACATACATTGCCAGTTTGGGGAGGTGAGAGCAAGGAATTACTCTAATCATAAGCAATGTGTGAAGATAATTATGAGAATACATTGAACAAGAGAACACTTCTGCTTCTCAGGATTATCTGCGTTATTCTGTGGATGTTCTCCCATATGCCACTTTCACAAGAGTGCCTGTTCACAGTTTCTACCGAGACTTACTCATATTTTGCAAAGTGGACCTATTAAACAGTTACTTCAGTGCAGCAGTGGAAGATGGGTAAAACCAGCAGACAGACTTTCAGTTCTGTAAAACCTCTTCTGGGTATTACTAGTGTTTAGGGAGAATAGTTTATACAGTATCTTTGATTGAAATTGCTTTCAGTAGAGACTTTTGGAGAGGACTTGGCAAACTCAAAACATTTTGGTATTTTAGAACTTGTAAACTACCTGGGAGGGGGGGAAAGGCATTTAGAGAGGATATTGTGGATCATTGGTGTTTTCTTTGGTGGTGTTGCACTGAACAACTTCCTGTGTCCATGCTTTTGCCACATAATATTGGCAAGAGGGTTTGAAGTGCCCAGTTCAAAGCAAACGCTTGCATGAAAGGACATCTGCAAAAACAAACACCGAACGTGAGAGAGAAGAGAGAGAATGCATCAGTATTTCTTGCTGATGTTCAGGCAGTTGGTAGAATCTGCTTGTTCTTGCTTTGTCAATGATCTAGGTTTCCGAACAAAACCAGACTGACCGCTGTGTAGTCTGTTAAGTACAGCCACTGCTGCCTATGCTGTGCTGAAGAAGGGGGGGAAGAGACTGTACTGTCTTGGCTATATACATCTTTCAGTTACTGCTCATAGCTAGAAGTATTCTCCGGGTCCTGTCAGTGAACAAGTTACTGATAAACTGATTAGAGGGGTAAAGAATGGTTAGCGATGTGTATTGGGCAAAGACCTATCAAATGGATGGTAAAAGGCATTTCTGGTGTCTATGATGGGAATTTTAAATTTAGGTAGCAGAAGCTGTGAAAGCTTTAGGGGTTTAATCTAAACACACACACATAACTATTTTTTGAAAATACATGTGTATCTTCAGTTCATTGTTATGGAATGTCCTTAAGTAAATGGAGAGAATGCACAGTCAGTAACAATAGAAACAGCTGGGTATAGCTGTCTCCATAAGAATGAGCAACAATGCTGTGTCTATTGGAAAAACTCAACTTGTATTGCAACATCTCCTTTTTATATCAAGTCTTTCCATTACTGAGCTGTCATGCATAAATTTCATTATATTGTGGATCTGTTTAGCATAGTTACTCCAATAAAGGTGATATCTGAATTGGACTCGCTGTAAAAATGTGATGGATTTACTGTACCGATAGTTTGCAGTAGGTGAAGGCCTCTTAGATAAATGTATGCATGTTTTGTTGACTTTCTGAGCATGGTAGTGTTAAGAAGGCTGCTATGGCCAGACAACATAACAGCACTGAAAGTCAGGTGAAAATTCTGTGAGTACCTTCTGAAGAAGTGACTGCTGGAAAGAAAGAGCAGAGATGCATAGGATAGGGAGCATGGAGTCGAAATCTGTTGGAAGGAGAGCCAAGTCTGACTTAAATGATTCAACATCTGGCAGTATAGTGGAAACCATTAGTAAGTTGTAATATCTTTGCGTTCACCTAAGCTCATGAAGAGAGAGAAGCTGGGTTATGCTTATGCATTGAAAACAATCATGCAGATCACATCCCCCTGCTTGCTGAAAGGATGGTATGCTGTTTTTTTCCAGGTGAAAAAGATTTCAGACGACCAAATATGAAAGCGTCATGAATCTTAACTGCTTGTTTCAGCCTCCTTTTATAGGCAGATGGGCTGTTGGAAAAAAAATAGTTGTAAGTTGGCAGCAGAAAGCTTGACTCCATAAAGCAGAAAGCTTGACTGTGTGGGTTTTTTGCATATGCATAATTCTGTCTCCAAGCTCAGTCAGGAAAGCTAGGGGACAGATGCCAGCAACATTTTATCCTAGAAAGGGGGGAGGGAAAGAACCCAAAAAAGTGTGTGGGATGTTGTGGATTTTTTTTTTTCCTTGAACTGCATGATGTAGAAATGAGGACTATAGAGCCCAGAAAGGGCTCACCTTCAAACTGAACAAAGCAATGCAACCAGATGTTTACAAGTATTTTGAAAATGGCTGTTGCAGTCATTTTCGTGCTCTGCAAATAACCAGAGGTCTCAAATGGCTACATTGAAGTGGATTTTTTTCCAAGCATGACAAACCCAAGGAGACTTTACAGGGGTGCTGTGAGGAAGCAGTGGGTGCTGGTGTACAAGAGCTGCTTGTGAGATAGCTTTGGGCTATAAAGGACAGTTCTTTTAATTACATAGGGAGAAATCTGTTGGGAAGGAAGAGTGGTAAAAGGCTTGGGGGTGACCTGAAGAAATGCAGTAGAAGTCAGTTGGCTGAGAGAGAATTGACAACATATATTTGTGATAACCAACATATTATTCAGTTTGTGATTCAAAATTGAAATTTTCTTTAGTCAAGTAGTTAAAGTGCAATGATGCAGACGTGTAAGAGAACTGAACATTTTTTCCATATAAAGTAGACTCTTACAGGTAGAAAGATGGGTTTAATTTTTAATACAGCTTAAACACTTGAAAGACTTAAAAGCTTTGGAGGCCATTTGCTTGAAAACTGTGTTCAAGAACACTTTGAAGCATGTAGATTAGCAGGTGCAGATCTGGCTACCTAGGGCAGTAGAACTTGAGATACCAGAGGGCAGCTGCAAAAAGGTAGACAGAAAGTTCTTGGTCTTTTGTGGAACTGTTCTCCGAAAAGAATTAAGGTCCCTGCTAGGTATGTGTATGACCTTTTCAACAAGGAAATAAGCCAAGATGACCTCTTACAGACTTGTTACTAATGATGGAAATTTTTTTTTCTCAGAATCCTTCTGTTATCTCAAGAAATTATAGACTGTTATCCTTACTGCTATTTTGATTTAAAAATATATACTTAGATGGCTAAAAGTACTGCTGCTTCAAAGCAAGGAAGAGGTGCTTCAGTTTCCAGGCTTTCTTACTTCAAACCTTTCCTGGTATTCCTAATTTACCCATAGGTAAAGAGGGAGTTTGGTTGTAGTCAAGTGAGCAGATTTATGTGACAGTCAATCCTGGTGCGCTCCTAATGAAACTGCATGTCCCAGAAGGCTGAGAAGACAGTGGGATTAGTGAATCCTGTCTGAAAGGGGGATACAGGATGTAAATTTGAGCCTCAAGGTTATGCTACCAGCATAAATATAGCTACCAAGCAGCATGACAGATTCCTTTCACACAGTGACTGAAGTTCTGACAGGCATAAAGTCAGCGGTGTTCTTCATTCCCATTTATGTATCTTGGGATATTTTTAAGGGATTATGCTTCCGTGATTTATTTCACTTTCTTTGGAAGTTCAGTTGCATAAACCTGAGGCCTGCGTAGGACTTCGTGCAGATGTGCAGTTGACACTAGAAACGCCACATAATTGACTTTCAAGATAGAGGCCCCTGGAGTGAGGGGCAGTGACTTAAGTGAATGTAGGACATTCTGCTCACGCAAACAGCTAAGTCTGTGTGTTCCAAGCATTATAGATATAAAAATAGTTGTCCAGGAAAAGTTGTCCTTCTGAGGAACTCAGCTTTTATGAGGGCCTTTTAAAGCTGTCTCTGCCGTTGTACTAATGACAGTGGCAGGTCTCTGAAAATCAGAAGCTGCATGAATTACCCTGATGGGGATCATGCTGCCACCTTAGGAATCTATTTAGTGGTCACCGATCTTTATATTTGCAAACAGAAAGAATTTAATTTTAAAGATACAATTATAATTTAACGTGTACTGGTCATTTTCTCAAAAACATGACTTTTCTTAAAGTAAAGGTACTTAACTCAAGCAACTTCAGATACACACAGAATGGGATTTTACACATGTTGGACAGAAATAAGAGAATCAAGCCAAGACCAGAAAGATTCCAGAACTGCAAAGATGTTTTTGATTTGATCCTAACGTGTGAAGAAAGAGTCTATGATCAAGTAGTAGAAGGTAAGGAACTCGAACTGATAAACCAAGTTAACTTTGAGTGCTTTTTTTCCCCTCCTCCCTGAAGTCTTTCACAAATCTGGAAACACATCTGTCTCCTCTGACTGCTGCTGCTGGAACACCAGCACAGACAAGAGCTTGCAGTCTGTTGATGTAGCCTTTATGTATCAGAGAAGTGATGGCTGAATACTTATTTCTAAAAGGTGCTGGTGTTGGCAGCTACACAGAATGTGTATGTATAGCAATTTTAATGGCTGACATAAGGAAATAGCAAGCATGGATCTAGAAAACTAGCAAGTTGTACACGATGAGCATTTTTTCACCCTGGGTTGGTGGAGACACAAAGTCTAAGCTGCCTTCCTTATGCAACTTCCCTTCCCTTCTCTGCGGAAGACTTCCTGTGACCTACCAAGCAGTTTATCCACAATAAATACCTTCTGTACAGGTGGAGAAACTGTTCTTGAGTGTGGTTAACACTCTGCAAACATGCTGTGGCTTTGCCCTTAAATGAGTCAAAGTGAGATATGCCAGAAGAATCTCAGTTGGGGATTGGGTTCTGCATGAACACAATGCAGCAAGCTTGATGTGAACTCACTGAAAGTTACGGGCTTTCAGCAGTGACTCAGCTCCTGGGCTGAGAACCCTCTCTCTGGAAATGCCGGATACAGGCTTATGTGAGGTTTAAGGTGTTTCCTTCACGTTGAAAGACCAGCCAACTGAATTAGTATCATACACATAATTTAAGAGGCTGTTGCCTTGCCTTTTCAGTCCTCAGTGGTCATGCACAAGCATACAGAGCACAACACATTTGGGCTTTTGCAAGCTGAGCAATTAGTGTTCTGAATGTTTAAGTGAAGTGTTTGAAATGTATTGGTAAGTTCTGAGAGCATCTGCCCTGGTACTTGAATGGATCTTTAGCAAGTTCAGCATGTCTCACATGGAAAGCAGCTTTCACCTTAATGTTTTAGGTGAGTATCCTGAGGAAGGGAGGTGAAGAGCAGCCACTTGCTAATTTTCTAGTTGTGCATCTCTCTTAACTTCATGGTAATGCCCTTTATAATTGACCAATGAAAGGAAGAAGACTTGAGTGCTACCAAATGGCTCTAGATGTGAAAGCTGAAATTTTAAAATGGAGGCCTCAACAGGTTTGCCAAAATGAAGTTGCTGAATGGGGTTAGGAGAGAACAACTTGTAGCTTAAAAACTGTGTCTGTAATAGGAAGGTTACGGGAGAGAGGCATAACAATAATACATGGGTGGATTAGTAGGAAAAGGATGTTTTGTTTTTCCCCCTTCACCTCTTGTTAACAAGTGGAACACATTAAAGCTAGGATTTTCTAATGTGACTATCAGTGCTTAACTTGTAGGAGTTCACCTTGCAGTTTAATTTTCAGAGTGTCGGATGTACAGTGGTTGTTTTTTTTTTTAAAAAACCAGGCAGTTAAAACTCTGCAGGTGAGGAAGCCCAAAATCATTCTTGACTTTTGAGAATCTTGATCTTGGTCTTTAAAGACTGTCAGAGTGAGGTGAGCAGTAACTTTTCTTGACCGGGGCAAGTAAACTGTCACGACCCTTCCACAAAACAGAATTCTTTTGTTTCCAAAATCCATCTCTTATTTTAAAAACAAGAGGGACTATTGTTTAAGATGATATTAAATAAACAATTTTCTAAAAACAAGTTTGGGGAAGGCAGAGGTGGACAATGTCTATGTATATTTAAAAATCTTACGAATACTCTGTGTAAAATACGATACCATTCCACCCAAAGTTTTGCTGTTTCGTGTGTTTTGTTTTCAAATAGATTTAAATTCCAGAGAGCAGGAGACATGTCAGCCAGTACATGTGATCAATGTGGACATTCAGGATAACCATGAGGAGGCAACCCTGGGTGCTTTCCTTATCTGTGAGCTCTGCCAGTGTGTAAGTAGAGAGGGCTCGTTGCCTGTGGGTACCTTGGACCCAGCTGACTGCACAGGGGTTGGGGTTTGCTTAGTACTCCTTAAAGGTGCTGCATATTGCACGCCTTAAGTACAGTCTGTGTCAAGAGATGTAAGTTTCCAAATTCTTGTGGTTGTTTTTGGAGCTGTTGTGCAACCATGGTTTCTGAAGTGGAATCTGTGCATTCAAACCCAATGCATTCATAGCTTACGTGGAAAGCAGTATTGCAAAGCACTGTGCATAACCATTACACATGTTGAGCCCATATTCAAAACACTGTTTATGGCAAAAAACGTCCATTTTGAAAGCAGTTGTAATACGTGGGATTTAGACATCAGAGTTGCATTCCGAATCACGATATACTTGGAAAACATCCTATGTAGGTGTATTTCATAGTACCACCCTGTTGTGTGTATGATGTGGAAGAAAAAAATGGTGCTTTCTGTCATCCATATTCAGGGGCCCTAGCTCTTGAAGTACGACTGAAATAAGCTGCACTCAAAACAGTCGATGTAACTGTGAAGAGAACAGAGAAAGGATCTGTGTCCTTTTACAGCGTGCAAGTTGATGAGTTCACCTATTCCAGTGTGGCAACAGGCTTTTTTTTTTTTCACTCCAGCCTGAGTGATCTATTCTGGTCTTAAACCTTTCCAGATTCAAAAAGCCTAAGAGAGTTCAAGGACTTGAAATTTTAGCCATCTGTTCAGTGTGCTTGTAGCTATTCTGAAGCTTCCATTTGTTACCTAGTGAGGAGGAATGTTGCCTACTCAACAAAGTATTAGTTAAGTGCCAGTTCAGTGGGTTGGAGAAGGAAGGATATGCAGATAAACATGATGCAGAATATATGTACATTTGGGAATGCTGGGAATCTCAGTAAAGCACCCAGTACTGCACTATTTGGTACAGCCTGCTGGTTTAGATTTCACAGGAAGCCAAAAGCATTGAATTATTACAGTTTTCTAAACTATATCATATCCTTGGAGTCCAGTTGCTTAGTATTTTTTCTCTTCTAGATACAGCACACAGAAGACATGGAAAATGAAATAGATGAGCTGTTACAGGAATTTGAAGAGAAAAGTGGAAGGACTTTTCTTCATACTGTCTGCTTTTATTAAAGCACATCTGTCTCTTAGGCCTTAATACAGATGAGGGAAGCATGTGTTTAAAGTTCTGATTATACTGTATTTTCCTGGAAAATGAATATTGAAATTTTTTTGTTTCAGAACTCCTTTTCAGTGTCTTTTTGTTTTGTTTCAGGTATTCTGTCACAGGTAGGCAGAGATACTGGCTGGGGTTGTACATATGAGATGATTAAAAGTATACACAAAGGCCACCTATTTAAAAAAGAAAATCAAGTTTTTCTTTAAATCCTACTTTAATTATTACAAGTAGGTTTTTAATTATAAAGAGAATGTTTCTTGAATATAAGTTTATAATGTATTTTTCCAGCTTACAAATTTATTTTATTTCAGTTGTGCTTTTTTTTTTTTATTTTAATGTGACAGAATGGCTGAACTATGTGAGGATATGAATGGAACAATGAAAAACGAGTATCTGTATATTATTAGATATAAAGTTGGAAGCATCCAATAAAAATGAAAAACCTGCAAGTGTTTCTGTTTTCAAAATGGAAGCTAAGGAAGTGTGACTGTTCTCTGTGAGGTAAACCACAAAGTATCTGAAGCAGCACGAGAATGCTCATTCATCCAAAGTGTCTTGGAGAGGGTAGTGACAGCAAGAAGATCTTGGTAGGAATCAAAAGACCCGAACGGTGTCCCTTGTTCGGAGAGGCTGTGTATTTGGGCAGCTTATAATGATTTCTGATCCTGTGTTGAGCTAAAGTGAACTGCTTTCCCTGCATGAATTAGGGCACTACCACGAAATCTTTTGGGATCTTAATTGCTTTTGAATTATCGTGTGTGAGATTAATAAGACTGTGAGGCTGTAACTGTAGCAGTGAGGGCCAATTGTATATATGTATTCTGTAAGAAAGATGGGGAGAAATGGCAAACTCCGCTGTCAACAGAAATAGTTTAAAGCATTCTTTTTAACTGAAGTATCTCTTGAATAGCATTTTCCTCCCATACAGCAATAATAAACGTGTTTGTCATGGCTCAAAATCCGGAAACAGAGTACGTGTATACAAACAGAGCAAAAGCTCAGACTTCTGTTTGAACAAACTGATAAAAGTGAAAACAAACCAAATTATTAGAAGTTCAAAATGTGAATGGTAAAGTGTTGCTGCTTACAGGCAAGAGAAGATTGTGAAAGTTGTTCTGTTAAAGGAACCTGTAAACGTGTTCGAGCAGATGAGGTCCGTGTGCTCTTTAATACTTGGGTATGTGAGGACAACTTTATAATCATCATGTTAAAAGTGCAGTAGCATGAAATGGGGTTTGAGCTCCTGGCTTCTTTCTCATTCTATCACTGCCGTCTGACAGCTCACATGGACTGCCTAGTTTTCCTTAACTTCACTCGTTTTGCACATGCAGGAAGTTAGTGCTAAGTACTTTCTCTCAATTTAGGGCAATGTTACCCATCAACGCAGACAACTTCAGCTGTGTATGTGGTAGGTCATATGGCAATGCTACTTAACCTCTTTCAGTGAACACACTCACATATATTAAAAGGTATCTGCTCCACACCTGAAAACTCCAAGTCTGTATCTGAAAATACTTCTTTGCAGTTGCAAATCTTGAAGTCTGTCGAGTCGGGTCCCCAAAGAAATCTTATACCTCTCTCTACTCCTGGGATCTGGGGGTTGACTGTGATTTCAACTGCCTTGTGGGAAAACGTAGACCTCTGCCAGCTCAATGTGTGTCCTGGACAGTGTCCAAATGGGTCATCGCATCATACTCGGGTCCCAGGAATCTTTAATATTTCTGAATTACCTGTGCTGTTTTTCTTGTCTGTTAAAAATACTTAAAGTGAAAATTTTGTGGAGAATGAATGAATAGATCAGAACAATTAGGGGATGGGGAGTTCAAGCAGCAGTTGTGATAAGGTTTGCAGAGTGTACGTTTTCTGATTAGCTTGTCCTGTCCCATTTTGATTCTGGAGATCTGTATTTGAAGGATTTCATTCAGCCTCCTCTTCTTCTGCTCATTTGTCTGTCTGATACCATCGCTTGTTACCATGGGGATATTTCCAGCCAAAGGAAGAAGATGATTCTGAACTGCTTTAGTTGATCTCTTTAAAAAGACATTTCAAGCAAGCACAGTAGTGAGTATTTTGAGCAGAGTTTTCCTTCCCTATACAGTATCAGTACTGAAGTCCACTCTGTGGTGAGGTGAAACTTGGAGAGCATTTGAAAGTGTTTTCTACTTTCAACTTAATTCATCCTAAACAGAGCTCTTTGTTGTTATTTTATTGAAAGGCAGTAAAAACACAAACAGGATGTTTTAACCCGTGTTTTGTGTATGTGGAGATTTACAGCAGTGTCCTTTTTATTACATAAAGATTATACTTTTCATGTGTGTAACTGGCAGAGAATTCTGGTTGCTGTAGTGGTAAGTATGGATTAATTAGTAGAACTTCAGTTCACTGCATCTCTTCAACTGAACTGAGAAGCCTTGGTCTAAAAATGTGATGTAGTATACAGGACATTACAGAATTGTTCTTTCCATCCTAAATGTTCTGTTCATAAGCAAAAGCAAAATGGGAGCTGGCCATTTGTGATTTGTTTATTTACCAACTTGCAGATGGATGGATGGATGGATGACTGACCTGGATGGACAGGCAAGTATTCTGAATGATCCACAGTCCAGTTCAAAGTGTTTCAAATTTCTGTGAGTAAAACTTGTTCTTCAGCTAAAGCTGTTCTTACTCTGACATATTACTTCTCATTTAACTTACAGGTTAGTGAAAAATGTATGCATTTATATAGTTACTTTGTCTCCATATGCTTCATTTGCACTGCAATCTACTATGAAGCTCAGTTTATACAGGAATTTTATGGGGTCCTAGTCTTGTTTGAGAGATACATATGTTTATACACACACAAGTATGTATGTAGGTATAAAATAAACTCTGGCTGAACACAAGGTCAAAGTTACTTTCTGTGTCCAAAAGAAATTTCAAGAGAAACTTTCGGTTTAAAGGAAATGGGAAAAATAATGTATTTTTCCTTTAAGAGTGGGGTGGCATATATATGATGATGGTGTGCTCTTCCCTGCCTTGTAGATACATTGATACTCCTGTTGATGAGCATCAGTGCTGAAAGATGGTCCATTTCTTTTTAAGTCCTGTAGTTGGCCTTCTTCCTGTTTAACGAAGGAAAGCAATGAAGGGTTAACGCCTTGTGAACACAGACTGCGAGTATTCGGAATGTGGCTGTGATGGGAGATTTCTGCTGTAAATGAGTTTTCAGCTATCTAGGCTGTTCTTCCAGTTTCCATAAGGCCAGCAGGGGTGGCTTTAAAATGCGGATTCCTCCCAGAGGTTTCCCCCCACCTTTCTAAATGTAGTGATCATGTTTTGTCAGCGTTTCTCTCACTTTTTTGACTTTCTATGAAAGGCCACATTGATTAAAGAACAGTTGAAGTGCGCTTATAAGATTTTGCTCTCTTGCTGCCGTGAAGTTGATGCTACTTCCTGCGTGGGCAGATCTTTGCCAAGAACTTCTTGAGGTTTCCATCGCTCGCGTATCAGCCCTCTGCAGATCCTATCCATAAGGCACAGAGCAGTAGAGCCCTGTTCAGTTCTAGTTTGCAGCCTGTTTTTCTTTCACACAAGTCGCTCTCGATTTTGTGTCTGTTTTCTGTGTTTCTTGTCTTGCTGAAGACCTTCATAACATCCACGAACATTCTTCTTTCTGTCAGAGTTGTCAGCACGTCTTCTAAATAGGTTTACATAAATAAAAGTTTGTGATTAAAGAGCAATGCCTTCTCTCCCCTCTGCACTGCTGGTGTCTCATCCCTGAAGTTCTCTGCTCGTTGCCTGCCTTCACTTGCCTATAAGGCTCACCGCACAAAGTAAGGCAGATAACGCAATGGGACTGCATATGGTGGAAAAGAGCATTCTTCCCTAGGTTTCCATATTGCTGGATCCGACTGTGCAAAGATCAATGATCCTAGCTCGATTTCCCCAATGCAGCAGCCTAATGAATTTGTTGCTAGGCAGATTATTCAGCTTCAACTTCTCTCTCTCATACATGTAGAAGCTTAGGAGAAAGTATCAATAAAGACAAACGCAAAATGCTTGTACCAGCACAGGAACTATGAAAAGAACGGGGGAATAAAAAACAGCCAGTGGAGTATAGGGAGGGTATAGGAGAGCTGAGTGGGTTCTTATGGCAGAGAAAAAATTTTAAAAGGAAAAAGGAGAGAAATGCTAGCCCTAGTTGTTGTTAGACTCTTCTATAAATTCTGACTTGTGTGTGCACCACAGAATGCTGGCTGAGGTCTGTGCTTCCTTCAAGAGGAAAGTAGAGGGAGTCAGTTCCTGTGAACGTGACTTGTGATAATATTCCTACCTGGGGCTGCATACTCACAGGGCAAAAAAAAAAAATCTGAGGTGGCTCCGATACAGGTACCTCTGGTCTTTTTTATCATCTTAGCCGGTATTGCTGGCATTTTAAAAGATATTTTATACAGAGGGAAGGGTATGTTCACTGTATGCCCTCGGGTGCTGAGAACTAGAGGTTGGGTGGCAGTGCCAGGTCATGCAGCAAGTTGGGTCAAAACAAAGGAAAAGGCGGTGGTCACTTGTCAGGGACTGGCCAAATGCTGCTGAGATCTTGTAATGCAGACCGTGGACTTGTCTGCGTGAGGATGGTGGTGACAGTACGACATGGGACTTGAAGCTGAACAGGAGCCACAGGTAGCGTGGATGCTTGTTTTCAGAAAGGAGCAGCTTACTTCTAGCAACATTAAAGCGATTAGGAACAAGTTTAACAAAACCATTGCGGTGGCAACCTGAAACTGTCTAATCATCTGTTAGCACCTACATTAAAAAGATAGTCTTTGCTCATACAAGTATAATGTCGCTTTGCTCAAATAGAGCCAGTCCCCGCTGCCTCTTTTCGTTAGATGGAAGTCACTAGAGAAACTCTTCTTGGCCTTGTTTCCCCTAGACATGCGGACAAAAGGCCAGAGTGGCTGAACACCACGTGTGGCCTCGGGTTGTTCTTGGGTCTCTAGCTAATCGGGCTGTGAGCAGCCAAGAGTTCAACGTGTGCTGGCACTGAATGGCACAGAAACGTTGCTGTTGGTTTGTTCCTGCAAGAGCAGGCGGTCTGTTTAGGTTTGCCCCGGTTTGTCTCCGGTCTGATCCCTGCCTTGGCTGTGCAGAACTCCTCTTTTCCATCCCGGATTGCTGTGAAGAGCTGCTGCTTGAAAAACTCTGAGTCTGTACCAAGGCTAGGGAGCAAATCTAGAAGTAGCAGGGTCAGGAGGATGGGACAAAACAAGCTTTACAGGGTCCAACCAAGTCTGGACATGTTGAAAATGGGCCAGCAAGAACAATGAGGAAACCTGTTTGACTGACACGCTGCAGTAAAGCAAGTGTGAGATGTTCCTGGCTGCAGAATGGCAGATGTCACTTGGTACTCCTGCCAACTGAAGGAGGCTGAAGTGGAGAGAGGAGAAGGAATTTCTGGTATAATTCCGTGCCACAGAAGATCATTGACTCAAATGTTCTGCGAGGCGACTGCATTTAATAAAGACTGTGATAATTTCATGGCTGCTATCCACATTTGCAGCCCTGTGAGCCTGTCACATGTAGTATAAATCCTGTACTCTGCGTAGTGCCAGTGGGTGCAAGAAAGGACCCTTGCGCTACCCTGTATGTTAGCACCATTTTGCGCAGGACTAGGCTGAAAATGGTCAGAACGGTGATGTTTAGAATCCCCATCAGCCAGGACTTTTGGTCCAAAAGGACGACAAGGGAAGACGGCTCCTCTGGAGCTGGGCTCAGAAATTCGCCTTATACCCGAGTCAATGACAAACCCTTTCCTCGGTGCCTCAAGGCCAGCTGAGAGCTGACCCAGCCTAGTTTGTGGGGATGGCTGGGAGATCAGAAACATTGGCTGATGGCCAGGCAAAACTTCAGTTGCACAAACGGAGACTTGTCTTCAGATTGTCTGTTCTCTCCTGTGATTTTATTTGGCCGTTACTTTAAAAACGCCAATGTTTTCTACAACTAGCAGAGTAACTAGCTGCATTAGCGCTGCATTACTTTTACCGAGGTCTGCATATAGATGGTAGAAACCATCTCCTAGCTCAGTAAGAAGTGAAAGCAGCTCAGGGCAGAGGGCTGTTGAGGAGGGAACGCTGATGGGTTGGGCAGGATTGCAGCGAGAAGCGCCTTCCCAGCCTTGCTGCTCTTTTGCATGAAGTGCCTGGCTTATCAAATGTTTCATGTGTGTGGTTTAATTTAAAAAAAAAAATCTGCAATGCAATCTGTGCTCTAATTTGAGGACACCATTTAGTGATTTTAATTGTGTGACAGTATTTTAGTATTTTCAATACCCAGTAGTAGGTTAATGACTGTTCCTTGAAGACTGGAGTTTATATAACACAAGTCATTACATAAGGAGGCTGATTGTGGCCTGAGGAAGAGAAGGAAAACAAATATGCAAGAATGCAAAACCCAGAACGAGCAAAGTCTACTTTGATGTCCCTGCGAAGCCTAAAAAATAAACGATACTTGGGTTCCAGCAAGGTGAAACTAACCCTGAGGAAGGCTGAGGACTTGGAGGTGAAGGCGCTGCACGACATAATAACCGTCAAGCTATGTGCTGCCACGCATTTCCCACGTGGTGGCTGCAATCTCTTCCGTTCATCCAGGTTGCACCGTTTACATTAACAAGAACAACAAACAAGCGAGAAGGAAGAAAGTTATTGGCTGGTCACTTCTTTTCTTTTATTTTTCCCAGAAGCTCCTAAACATGGCCTGAGTTGGACTGCCCAAATAGTATGGTGAAATAAAACCGTGGGAGAACCTGAAGCACGCACGACCTTTTGCTCGGACCTTAGATCTCCGGTTTGATAGACCGGACAAAGTTGTAATTTTATTTCTGTCCCCAAAATGAGTGGGTCTCCTGTGTCTGCATCACCCCAGCTTTTCTTAGGGGGACCAAGTCCAGGAGAGATACTGGTCAGAGGTGGGAATTGCTCCCAGCTCTGTTGCCACAGCACAGAGTGCAGGGGACCCAGGCTGACCTGGGGCAAAGGGCTGGGGGGAACCCCCCCTGGTCCCCAAGAGGGGCTGTCGCTGTCCCAGCGGGAAGCGCGGGGGACTTCGGGGCTCCCATCCATCCATCCATCCATCCATCCCACCAAGGGCTGTGCCCGGGCTTTCACACCGCCTGGGACTGGGGAGGTGCTGGTGGTTGTTGGTGGTGCTGGTGGTGGGGGGGGTCCCGTCTGTCCCCTCCGGCATGCGAAAGAGGACGGGACCGACCCCCGGGGATGGGGTGGGAAGGATAAAAGGGCGGGATGAGGATGGCGTGTGGGATTCAAAAATGCGGCCAAAGCGCCTCTGCCGGGGTTCTCCGCTCGGGAGAAACGTGTGGCTGCCAGGCGGGGGGGGGGGGGGGGGGGGGGAAGAGAAGCCCCGCAAGGGCAGATCCGCAGAGCTGTCGCTGCTGCTGTCGCTCGCAATGAGCCGCTCTCGGAGCAGAGCCTCCCCACGTAGGTAAATGCCCGGGGTGGGGAGGGGGAGGCCGGCTTTGCCTGGGCGCATCTCCCCGCTGCATCCCGCATCCCTTCCCGCCCCCCCCCCGGTGGCAGAACCGAGGGGCTGGGACCGGGGGGGGGCTTCCAGCACGGAGCCGAGCAGCGGGGACACGCAGCCCCGAGCCGGGAGGGTTTGGGGTCGGTTTGGTGGTTTTTGGGTTTTTTTTGGGGGGGGGGGGAGGGGGAGGTGGTTTGGGGCTTTTTTTTTTTTTTTCCCTCACCCATCGTGGGGGGGGGGGATTTTGGGGACGGTCGGGGAAGAGGATGCAATGAGGCTCCCCCGGACTGGGTGATTTTTACAGCCTGCCTCCTCCTCCCCCAGCCTTCCCCCCCCCCCCCCCCCCCGGTTTTGGCTGGCTCGCTTTCCAGTTGCTGCATGAAGGGCTGTGCTTGTGGCGGTGTGTGCCCGCTCCCGGAGACGTGGCGCACCTCCCTCGGCTGAGGCCGGGGAGAGGCCGGGGGAAAAGAGATTTATTTTTTTATTTTTTTGGTATCTTCTCCTTTTTTTCCCTTTTTTTTTTTTTTTTTTTTTTTTTACCTGTCACGTTTATCCTAGAAAAATAAAAAAATAAAACGGCCAGGGCGAGGGAGCCCGAGGCATCCCCGGCACGGGGGGAGTGCGTGTGTGTGTGCGGGGGGCTCCCCGCCGCCCCCCGCCGCACCGCAGCGTGCGGGCACCGAGCGCGATGCGCCCCGGGCTGAGCTCTGCGGAATAGCGCGGCCGCCGCCGGGCTGGGGGCGGACGGACCCGACCGCTGGCAATTCCCTATTGATGTCCATGAATGCAAACACCATGATTTTCATGATCCTGGGCGCCTCTATCGTTATGGTAAGAGATTTTGCTTATTTCCCTCCTCCCCCCCCCCTTCCCTCCCCGCACCGTCCCTTAGCCCGTGCACCTCTGTGTGTATGCGTGCGTGTGCATGTGTGTGTGCCCCATTAAACACCGAAGATTATTTTCTTGACGACTGCTTCAGTCTTTGGCAATCAAACTAGAGTCAATGTTTTATTCCATCATCCAGAGTTGACCAGATGCCTTGGTTATGGGCTCTTACAGGCAATAGCTTGCTTGATGGACATGAATGCGTTGTTGGACAGATTTCACAATTACATCTTACCGCATCTGAGAGGGGAAGACCGAGTTTGTCACTGCAACTGTGGAAGGTAAGTTACCCGCATAAGAGCTCTCTTGCTCGTCCCCCCCAGCCCCTTCCCACCTCATCTCATGGGAAAGGCACAGCGAGGTGGTGGCCGGCGGCAGGGTGCTGCTGGCTGGACTACCATTTTTGCATTCTGGCTGTGTCTCACCTTCCTCAGCAGCTCCTGCATGAACACAGGGGGGGTTTTGTTTTTTCCGGAAGAAGAGTTTTCTGCGGGCCTGGAAGTCCATTTTCCTTTGTGTGCATGCTCGTGTATATGCATCTGCAAGCCCTGGGAAAGTGAGTAACTTTCATTTAAATGCTTGTCATTTTGCCTTTGTTGTCACCGGGCCGCGTTGTTTCTCAGCGTGTTCGTGGTCTGGGTGTTGCGGTTGGTGGTTGTGTGCCGTAAGCGGAATGGGGTTTGGAGAACCGAGAGGATCTGTGTCCGGGAAGGAGTGGTGCTGTCTAGGACAGTGTCACTTTGAGGCTTTGTAATCTTTGATCGGCTTTTAATTCTCTGTGGCTTTTCTCCCGAGAGTTGTAATGATGCCGGACAGAGCACACCGAGGTAGCTGGTCTGTGCTTTTGTGGAGCGTTTAGTAAGCCGAGGGCGTTGGGGTGGCTTCTGTGCCAGGAGTAACGCCTTTGCTGTGTGTAAGTTTATGACTGGACAAATACCTACCTCTCTCCACGGCTGTTTGGCAATGCGTAATTCTCCTAAACAACGTAGCGCTTCTCGTCTTGCGTGTAATCGCTGAGGTGCTCAGCTCGTAACTGGGCTTTGGCCGCGCTCTCTGTTAGAGCCTGGGGACCGAGTTCCAGGGAGGTGAATTTCTCTCTTCCCTATGGGACTGTTGTCGGTGATCCTTATCCTGCCTTCCTAGAGGCCTCGTTCCCCTCCCGTGCCTGGTTACTCACTGCCTGCTGGAGAGTTTCTTGTCTGTGGGGGAGTAAAGCAGCATGAGGCTGTGCCAGCTAAAGGACATGCTGGGGGAGCCCTCCCCTGCCACATCCAACGTTTAGATTGAGCTTTCCTCCTCTTTGAGCTGCCCCTGGAACCGGCTGCATCCCGTCTCCTAGGCGTCACGTTCCTGCGGCGTCCCTGGTGTGGAAGCTAAGCTGAAACTGGGATGTGCGTAGCTTAACGAAGGGAAACTGCTTTGCCCTTCCACTCTGCTTCGTTCACCGACGGTGATCGTTACCTTTCTCCCCACGGTTCCTCCTCGGATTCCCGTGGCAAAACGGCAAAGCAGGTACAAGCAGCACGTCCAGGGCCAAATGCAGCCGGGCCCTGAGCGGTCTAGTAAGCAGAGCCTAAATACCCGGCTCCTTCGGCACCTCGGGCACCTCTGTGTTAAGGTCAATTGGGAAGACTCTGGACAAGAAACGTCCACGGTGTCTTTGACTTGCTTTGGCAGGGATTGGCTTTTTCTTAGGTAATGTTTTGCAGCCTTCCTGATGTTTTTCACTAGTTTGAGAGTTTTCCTCTGCCTTTTCGCCCAATTTTTCTTTTTACTTGTCACAGCTGTGTTCAGTGGTGGTGAAAATTGGCTGCTGGTAATAGACTTTAACATCATCCGGAGTGACTGAGGAGTGTCAGGTCTCACTGGTGGTGTTGGCAGAGTGTCCCTTCTGCCCAAGTCTGAGAAGGTGGCAGGGGCACTCCTCTCTCCTCTACCTGTATGGCTGCAAAGATGCTGTTGAGGCACGTAAGTTAGCCATGGCACTCTCCCCAGACATAGTTAGGTTGTTTCTTAGAAAGTGCACGAAACAGCTTCCAAATTGTCAAGCGTGGATCTGAGAGGAGGCAAAGAGCACAAGTTTACCAGTTACCTTAGGTATGTAGAAGCAATGGCTCTTGCCAACAGAAATAGCATACTACTCTCCACTCCCGGGCACGGGCTCTTGTTGTGCGCGAGCATTGGTTTCAACGTGTTCATGCTCTGATGTAGGAGACGCTCGCACAAAGCATCCCTATACTATGGGACCGTGTGGCCTCCTGCTTTAGTCTGTAATCCTCACCTGCTCTCTGTGAGCTCTGACCTGCTGCCTGAATGCCAGTGTTTCCAGTTCTCCGATTTAAAAGGCAGGTGATGCTGAATGCGCCTTGTCCTTTTTGTCAGCTGTCCAAGTGCTCTCAGTGCAGGCCTTGAGTGCACATAGCGTGAGCCACAAGCAATTCTGCCTTGCGCTAGGCAAGGATGCATCCTGAAGCATGGGGTGAACGGCGGTACCAGGGATTGATAAAGGGCTCTTAATTTGCCAATAACCAAAGGGAGTCCTTGGAGGAGCGAACTGGCTGCAGTTCAGTGTGTTGCAGGGAGGAATGGGGAAAATAAGTAAATGTTGCAGAAGTGGAAGGGAAGGAGGAATTGGAATAAATGAAGATTGACGTGCGATAGGCTGAGCTGCTGCGATTACTGGTTTTGCCTCCTACCCTGGTCAGTCACACCAACTAATTCATTCAGAGATCTTTTCCTTCGGCTCTCCTATCCTGGTTTTATCCTTCCTCAGGGTATCAGAGTGAAGCCCTTCCCCAGGAATGGCCTACCACATCTAAGCACCCCAGGCTGGACCGTGAGTACCCGGCCTTGGGCATCCAGCGTACAGCAGGACGTGCTCTCCGGAAGGAATCAGAATCTGTGCTGAGCTTATGTCAGCGTGAGGGGCTGGCAACTCTCACCTTGCTGGTGATGGCTGTGGGCAGCGAGGGCTGACTCCGTGCGTGCCGCAGGTGCCAGCTGAAGCCGGGCACGCCAGGGGATTTGGGGCTTCCACGCCTCTTACGTCCCACCTCATCCCTGCAGGGCTCCAGGGGAAAAAGCCCAGACTTCAGCCCTCGGCCGCTCTTTGATGCTAGATGAAGTCTCTGCCGCTCTTTGATGCTGGAGTGCCCTTCCCGGCCAGAAGACGGGGAAGATTGCAGGCAGCCCTGGGCGTTTGGCTCCTGGCTGGGACCACGGCAGGCGGGAGGGCCAAAGGCAGATGTGTGTCGTTAGTGCATCCGCGACCCGGCTCTCCACTCCCTTGGCAATGGGATGGGGGCCTGGCTGTGTTTCCAGCTCCCTCTCCTCACTTGTTTCTATCCACGCTTTCTGCTCCCCGCGGAGGGGCGGCTGGGACGCGGTGAGACTCCCTCCGGTGGGTTGGTCTCTGGTGGGAGGCTGGCAGGCAGCAGCGCGAGCCATTCCCAGGGTTGTCCCAGGCTCTGCCCACATTTTGGTGGCTCCAGGCTCATTAGAGTTGCCTGGGTGCATGGCCAGCAGGGCAGACTGTTCTGGCTGTCTCCTCAAAGAGCC
Source organism: Harpia harpyja (assembly GCF_026419915.1). Classification (NCBI taxonomy): domain Eukaryota; kingdom Metazoa; phylum Chordata; class Aves; order Accipitriformes; family Accipitridae; genus Harpia; species Harpia harpyja. Next base: position 3,265,413 of record NC_068946.1, read on the forward strand.
CGTCAGGTTGCGTGGAGGCTTGGTGGCTGGGGTCTCTCCTCGTGGGCAGCGATGTGTCTTTCCCCGGACTCTGCCCGTTCTCCTCGCCATGGGGGACTGGGCCTAGCAAGAAGGTCCCAGGACAAGCGAAAGGGAGTGCTAGCTTACGGTACCCTGCCCACATCTTCCCGAAACACCCTCTGCCAAACCTAGCCTCATTTCCTGCAGCAGCGGACTGTACTTTGGGTTTTTTTTCCCCATTTTCCTAAGCACCCGGTGTGTTAGCAGTGACTGGGGTGAGTCACTGGGGTCAAGACATTTGGGGAAGAAAACCAGCCCCGTCTTCAGGCGCTGCTGAATGCTGGATGGGCTGATCTCCACCCTTGCTGTGCACATCCCCGTGGGGTCAGGGTCACTGGGGCTATTTGAGGCTGAAGCTGTTGCTTGTCACTTTATGCCAGGAGCAAGGTAGCAATTTGTCGAAGTGACCTCGCTATGCTGGGCCCTGGCAGGTGCTTTTCAGGTCTGTGATGGCAGAAGGGAGTTGTGGCCTCTTGCTGGACACAGCAGAAGAGAGAAGGTGCTTGTGAAGGCTGTGCTGTGCAAAGTTTTCAGTGACTGCCGGTGGCTGCGGGGACTGGACCCCATGGCCGTGCGGTGCTGGGAGGTAATGCTGTTTGGAGTTACACGTGCAAACTGCCCTTCTCTCCCACCCAGTGCAAAGAAGCAGGCGATCAAGGCCGATGCGTATTTGCGGTCCGTTAAGTGGCGACATCCACCGAGCCACGCTTTTCAGTCTGAGCCAACGTGGGCTGGACAGTGCCTTTGCCGTAGGAGTGGTCCTGCTCCGAGAGCCGAGACGGATGCTCCTCTGGGCTGTGAGTGGGAGCAGATGTACTCACGTGTGCAAGTGGGGTGTCACTGTTAGGCTGGACCGGTGCTTTCCCACTCAGCTGCCCTTGCTGGCAGCACTAGAGCCAGGGAAGGCAAAGCTGCCAGAACCCCTGAGGCCAGTCGAAGTGCATCTACAGCTGTTCGGTGGGAAAACGGTCCTGCCAGTTCCCTGGGAAGGGAAGCTGGTGTAGTGATGGTGCGTGGAGTAAGAACATCAGCAGAGAGACAAGGCTGGCCCTGGTACCTGCTACTGATACGGAGCCCGCGCAGACACGCCTGCTATGATGGGGACTGTTCTTCTCTTAACATCTGCCTTCTTGCCGGGGGAAGAAGGGGTGACAGCCACATTTACACTCCTGCTGGCTCCTGTTGATGCCATGCGGGAATGTGCCTGCTGGAGCAGATCCGTGGGGGAGCTTGGCACTCTCTGTCCTCAGCATGTGGAGATATTCAGGCTGTCCAAATCATTATGCTGGGGCCTGCTTGCATGCAGGCAGCCCAGCCCCTCCGGTCCTACCTCCTTGGGATGCACCGATTCCCAGGAGAGAGCAGGGCTCTGGAGGACTGCAGAAGTGTAGCGCTGCCCCAGTCCGAATGTCTCTGTCCCAGCCAGTAAAGGGTCCTCTCTGGAAGCAGAGAGCTGGCAGCAGATCAGGAGCTGGGTGATGTCATGCAAAGGAAAAACACCAAAGGGCGTCCGTGGAGGCAGGGTGAGTTGGAGAGAACAGATGACACCTGCGTGGAGCAAGGACCCGTCAAAACAGCCTGGGGGCCTTGGAAGTTCCCCGTCTGGGAAAGGACAGGGACCTCAGGAGCTCTGGCGTGTATTCCCTTTGCCACTGACCTTCTGAGTGACCTTGGGTGAGTCTGTCCTTCCCAGGCAAAGTCTCTCCCCGTGAGCGGGGTTGGAAAAGGACCGAGAGGAGTGTCAGCCTTACCTGAATGCCAGTACCCTGCAGCAGAGCTGGGGGCCTGGCCAACCCTCAAGTCAGCTCTTCCTGGCTGAGGGATACTTCAGCCCTGCTCTCACGAGGCTCTGATCCAGGAGGGAAAGTCTCAGGGCAAGGCTATGCCGGAGCTCTCCCGAAAGGCTGGCGTGCTCGGAGACGCTGCAGCGCAATGGGCTGCTTCCCAGCAGAGTGGCTGGACACGGGATGGGAATGCGTGAGGTGGCTGCTGGCTGGGGCTCTGCCCCGATGCTGGGGTCCCTGGCAGCACCAGTGACCCCGGAGGATGGCCGGTGGTGCTGGAGCAGCGTTGTCTTGCGGCAGCGTACGTTCCAGTAATGCTGCTCGCTGGGCTCTGTCGGTGAGGGGCCAAATGCTTCCCTCCACACTCAGAGGAGGGACAGGCCAATGCTTGTCCCAGGCTAGCAGCACTGCTGTCGGGAGGTACACAGAGAGTACATTCTTCCTCTGTTTCCTCCTTTCCCAGCCCCTCTGGAAAAGTCATTAAACCTCTCTGTCCCCAGATCCTCTGTGGATGTGCTGGGAGCACTCATTGCCTAGCGCTGGAGACCACCGGAGCTTCTTGGGCTCCTGGTAGCCGCTACAATGCAAAGAGTCCCAGGGAGAAATTTTCACCCGTGCAATGGTGCCATCCACACCGGTCTGCAGACTGGCTTTGCTGGGAATCTGAGAGGTGCCGGGCTGTTTGGCATGCTTGGGGAGAGGCTGCAAGGTCAGACAGGGATGCAGAACAGGGATGCTCTTTGCATCCCTCTAGCTCCGCTTGCAGCCCCTGTGTAGGGCATGCCTTGGGGGCTGGCCAGCAAGGCAGGATAAGCCGTGTTCCCCCAAATCCTGCTGCAGCTGGAGGTGGGGAATGGGTCAGTCCAGCCAGGTTGTGACAACTGCAGCGTGAGCCTGGGAGATGTGACATGTCTGCTACCGACTGAGACTGACACCTGCCCAGGAGGGAGCCAAAGCGAGCCAGAGCATCAGTGTGCCGCCATCCCCAGCGGAAGGGTGAAGTGGAAAGCGTAGAAGCAGCGATGGGCTCTTTGCATTTAAAATGACAGATCGGTGGCTCTTTTTTAAAGGCTCCCGTGCTGTGCTTTGGCTGCAGCAGCCAGCAACACACGCAAGGTCACTGGAAGGGACAATAGCGCTTTGGGCAGCTCTGTAGTGAAACTTCCCAGCCACGCTGGCCAAGGCTCTGCTCCAGCCCGCTGCACTGCTTGCCCTGGGAGGGAGGAGGTCTTCCCCCTTTGTCACAAAGACTAGGAAAGGGGACAGGGATGCTACAGCTCACGCACACGTGCACAGACACGAAGCGTGCTCCCTTAGCGCAGCAGCTTCGGCTTCTCACCTGAAGCGGGGTTATGTTTCTTTTCCTACAATTACATCTGCTTCCCGCGGAAGCTCCACCGCATCCAGGGTGGGCATGGCTGTTAGAGGTAGCGTGTGATTAACCTAGTAGGAATAATTCAGCCCGGATCTGTTGTGACAACTGATACCAGCTTGAACTGCCCAGGAATTGGCCCTCGGGTTATTTGGTACATCTTTTTCTTGTAAAGAAACATGGTCAGGACGTGGGTTTACCTTATGAGGACCACAGGTACTTGGTGACAGCTCTCTCACAGCCGAGGGTGCTGTGAAACCCAGAGTCCTCACATCCACATCAGTTGTCTGACTGCTGGCTAAGGTAATGCAAGGCTGAAGGAGACTTTCGTCTCTTCTCAAAGGTCTTTGGTTGGTGAAACCGGCGCTGACGGGAGGGTTATGTCAGCCCCTGGACGGCCACGTTTCTGAAAACGAGGTCTGGCCAAAAGCATTTGCTCTGAGGAGCTGCCCTGCCAGAACCTGGGCTCCAGCACTGTCTGCCCTCCCTGGAAGTGCGCTGGCACGGAGCTGGTGGTGGCTTGCTGCACCCACGTTATGCTCATCTTGGAGGCGATACATTCCCTTGCTGGATCCAGCCCCCAGAGCCATCCAGGCCACGTTCCAGTTTCCAATTCCCTTGATATGTGGTGGGGACCCTGGACCTTTGCGCACTATTAATAACGTGCTGTGCTGATGTGCCAGTGTCTCTGAATCACTCCTGTCGCATCCCCAAGGACTTGAGCTGCAACAGAAAACTTCTGGGGGTCTGTCGCTGTTCTCCTCCCCATCTCAGTGGCACCACTCAATCCCGTCAAGCCAAAACAAAGCATAAAAGATCCCTGCAGCCCAGATCTCTCAACTGTTGCACTAGCAGGAAAAATTCTTCTTCCCTGAGCCTTGCTAAACCCTTTCCAGAAAACTCTGCAGAGTGGAAACCTAGCACTGGCATCTCCACCGCACAGAACTACTTTGGTAACTCAGGGTTCCCAAAAGCTGCCTGGAAGGTAGCAGTGCAGGGTCTCATGTGCTTCCCTGGTGTGCTTTAGTGCCAGGAGGCTTTTCTTGTAAGGCAACTTGCACCTGGGATCCAACTTTGATTTCTGATACTTGGAAAGTTACGTTGCCAAATCCAGATAGATCAAAGTTTTTGCTCTCTCTTGAATTTTGCCTCTCATGAATTGTCTTTGGACTTCTTGGTGGCTCACCATACAACAGGATTGACTCCTTTCTCCCCTGGGCATGACTGTTCCACAGCATTTCAGGTTGTACAGGCAAAGGGCTGGCACAGGGGTACTGTGAGGACTGAATCCCTCCTTACGGAATGCTGGAAGCCAACGGTCGCTTTGTGTGTCCAGCCCCAGCCCACACACGAACAGTGAGAAAGGTTTAAACCAGCCATCATTTTCCGGAGTTTCCTCCCTCTGTTGTCTGTCTGAGATGCGCCTTATGGCTCATGGGTATGCAGAGATGTTGGTGCAGTCACGTTAGAGAAGTTGCGTTGAAAACAGTTGTTATCAACTTTAGTTGCACCCCAGAGCTGGTTATGTTGTCTTTCTGTCTGCCCCATTCCATCCGCAGCCTCTAGATCTAAGTGACCTACAGACCTAGACTCGTTGTGCTGTGGAGCCTGGAGAAGAGAAGGCTCAGGGAGAATCTTATCAATGTATATAAATACATGAAGGGAGGGTGTAAAGAAGGCAGAGCCGGGCTCTTTGCAGTGGTGCCCAGCGACAGGACCAGAGGCAATGGGCACAAACTGAAACACAGGATGTTCTGCTTGAACATCAGCAAACACTTGTTTACTGGAGGATGACCGAGCTCTGGGACAGATTGCTGAGAGAGGTTGTGGTCTCCCTCCTTGGCGATATTTAAATGCCGTCTGAACATGGTCCTGGGCCATGAACTGGCTCTGGGTGGCCCTGCTTGAGCAGGGGGTTGGACCAGATGACCTCCAGAGGTCCTTTCCAACCTCAGCCATTCTGTAATTCTGTGGGTTTATGGAAGCCACCAGGCAGAAACAGGGACTTCACATCTGAGCCTGGACTCTGAAATCACTGGGCTTTGGGGACCGTCCCCTGCCCATGGAAAGGCAGCTGCAAACAGAAAAGGAGTGTCAGGCCCTGATTGCTGCCCCCAAGGTGCCATTCAGTCCGGTGGTGACCAAAGAAAGTTAGGAGAGCTGGAGGAGATCCCACTGCAGTGTGCAGAGTCAGCCTGCACCGAGGAGAGGGACAAGGCAGGGAAGAGGTGACAGCGTCCCTTCCCTCAACGCCCTGCAAGCAGAGAACAAGAGCTGTGAAGAAAGCAGACTGCGTGGTAGGAAAAAAAACCTCTTGTGAAGCACGTGAGGAGAGTGCCGTGTCCCTGGAGTGCTGGCCACGCTGCACACGTGTGTGTGTGTGTACACACGCAAGTGCTGCGGGCACATCCCTGCTGCTGAGTACTGCGGGAATTTTGGCAGTGGGAGGAGGGTACTCCGGGACTCTTTTCTGGTAGAGGGCTGAGCCCCTCTGTGAAAACCACCTCACGTGTGGAGAGATGTCTGCACTCACTTCTGGGAATGGGTCTGTCCTTGATGCGTCTGGGAAGTTTTGCTTCTCTCAACTCCAGAGATGGCTGCGTGTTAGCGATGCTCCGCACGGGGAGGCTTTAGGTAGCCCTGCGGGTTGTGACACAGTGATGCAGAGGAGATATATACATACCAGCTCCGGCTGAGGCACTCAAGTCCTTCATCATTTCAAGGAGTCTAGGTTTCTGGAGGTGTTTGTGGACTCAGCCCTTAGGCTGTTTCTGTACTGCAGGAAGGAAAAGGGAGTAAGTTAAGGACCTGCCAGGCATCCTTGGAAGTGGCTGGGGAAGCATGGTGCATGGGAGGTGTGCGGGAGGCTTGCCTTTTCCCCTTCTGCAAAGCTGCTTGGCTGTGTTCATGAAATTAACGGGAGCCCTCCCATTCATGAGTAAGAGCTCCCTTTTTGGGAGCCCTCCCTCACACAACCTTTGCCCCCTGGATTTTCCCTAGCCAAATGAGGGGGGAAAAAAAAAATCTGTGGTTACAAACCAACCAGCAAGATGAGGCACGAGCAGGGCCTGCCATTAGCCTCGGAGGTCACTTTGAGCCGCCGTCAGATGCATCTCCTTTCTGCTACTGTCCCGGTCTGGTCCCTAATACTGGGACCTTTGCCGAATGCAAATGGGGAGCAGTACCAGACAGCAGGAGCATGGCTAGACGGGCTTCCCATCCGCACGCCATGGCACCAGGTCGTACGCCGGCCCTACTTGCCTTGATCTGCCGGGAGCTGGTGCCTCTGGTGCAGGTGGCCTCCATTAAGTCGTCGCTGAGATTAGGGCTGTTTTCAGCAGGTTCCTTTGAGTGGAGGTTTGTTTGTGTAAATATTTGGACGTTTCTCAGGCATGATTATTGAGCAACCTGCACCTCATGCATATTCAGAGGCCTCCAGCTATATTGCCTCCTCTCCGGCATGTGGCAGCAGGGCTGGGTCCATGGATGCGGGAGGGATGCGAGTGTAGGTGATGCCGGTGGGGGTGGCGGTGGGCAACGCTGGGGAGACCCCGTGCAACTGTGCCTTGAGCTGGGAGCACTGGTGACGCATCCGTGCTGCAGTACCAGGACTGTTGCGGTGGTTTGACGCGTGCTGGCAGGCACGTGGGGCTGCTGAACGCACCTCACCGTGGCTGGCTGGACATTCCTGGGCTCCCAGGCAGCAGCGACAGCACCTGCCCAAGCAGTGCCTGCCTCTAAATCAGGCAGTGGGAAGAAGCAGGATGGCTAAGCACAGAGCCTGGGCAGCCTCGTGGCTCCTGGCTGCTCTCAGGGAAGGTTAAGGGCCATTTAAAGCAGATGCGGAGGCTCCAGAGCAGCTTGCTTCCAGTTTTGCTTTGCATCCTGGATCCTGGATCACCTGGGATCCTCCTATCCCACACGCTCGGCTCACCTGTCACAGCTGGTCCCCTCCCATTCAGCCCCCACAGACCTGCCTTATTTTTTTCTATTCCACAACTCCCTCACTCCAGCCCTGCCATTTTCCTGCTTTTCCCAAGTTAACCAGGGTCTTTCAAGCAGTTCAGCATCAGCCCAAGCTTGGTCTCCGTCGTCTCATTGCACAAATGAACCCAGTTGCCCTTCTGGCGTAAGGCATGGGGCCAGCCTCTCCAGAACCCCCGAGAGAGACGTACGTCTCTGAAAGCTCCAGAGTCCATGCTTTCCCTCTGCCGCTACGGGCAGTTATCGCTGCCTCTTCCCTGAGGAGGGTGAGGGAGACCCTGCATCCCAAACCAGCCCAGTCATGCAGTAAGAGAACCTGAGACGGTCTTAGAGCTCGCATGACTTTTTTCCAGGAGTGATACGCTGCAGGGTCTCTGCCATCTGCTGTCTGAGGATGAATTCAAGGCATGCTTTCAAGCCCTTCCTCCATGGCTGTAAACATGCTCTGCTCCAATATGTGAAAGATATGATTCTCATTTTACTCCGAGAGACGGGACATTAAGCAAAACAGCACACGTCTGGAGACATGCCATGAGGCTGCTAGCACTGGCAGTCCTGCTTAGCAGAGGATTTTTCTAACAACTCCCGTGGAGCGGTATGTTACGATTGCACTTGCAGGGCTACACAGCCGCGCTCTCAGACTGCGTGTACTCACAGGAGCAAAGTGTTATTGACCTCTGCCTGTGAACACGAACGCAGTAGTGCCCTTTACGTCTCGGGGGGGCGACCACTCCAACCTCCTGCTGTCCTTAATATTATCTTCCGTTTTACAGATGATGAACTTTTAGGCCCAAAGAGCCTGTGTCAGGAATGCGACGTGAGTTCCAGGCGTGGGTTCAGGTTTCTATACTTTTCTGTCTCGCGCTCTGCCAATTTCTATGCTGACAAAAGCACAAAAAAGCCGAGACAGCACTTCTACTCCCGGGGACCTTGGTAGAAACTTGAAGGAATGGTGTTAAACCAGCCCCTGGCCGCAACAGCAGGCGCTGGACGGAAAAAAACGTACTCTGCTCTTCTCCACTGATGCTTTTCCCTGTTTCTGTTCCCTGCAACAGGCATCATGTCCATTATGTTATTCCATATGATGGGGATCAGTCAGTGGTGGACTCCTCGGAGAATTACTTTGTGACTGACAATGTAACCAAGCAAGAGATTGATCTGATGCTGGGACTTTTGCTGGGCTTTTGTATAAGCTGGTTTCTGGTGTGGATGGATGGGGTTCTCCATTATGCAGTGCGAGCCTGGAGAACTAGCCGACGGTATGGTAAGTGCAGCCTCATGGGCTCCCTTCTCTTTCCTCAATCCCTTGCCCTGTCCTCTGAGGCTGGTGGAGAGGGAGGAGGTCAACAGCCTTGCAGCGTTTATTCCCTGCGGATTTGGCACGGGCCTGACCAGCCTCTTTATACAAGCGGGAATGTTTACGTGGAAATAGCCAGCCGAGGATCCCAGCCTTGAGGGCTCTGCTTTGGAAAGTGTAAAGTATGTGTTGGTGCAAAGGGGTGGTTGATGGAAAGCAACGTGTTTACCCGTAGGCAGGCTGGCAGATGGTGGTTGTATGGCTGCACATGTGGGCAGAATATTTTCAGGCCAGACAAAACTTCCCTGAAATCTGGATTTTTCTGCGCATATAATTTGCAGCCAGGCACATGCTTATGGAGTGCAGCCTCTTGTTGTTTGTATAAACGTATGACGATGTGCTGACAATGGCAGACATTTCTGTGCTGTGTCACGGATGCATCAGCTGAGGTTTCCCCATCCTCACTGCTGTTCCAGATGTGTTAATTTTTTTTCCCGTAGTGACATCAGCCCCACAGGGAAAAGCGTTAGCTGTACTAGTTAGTCTTTGGACCACTTAGCTTAGCATCCTGAACTAACATCCTGAGAATGACCAACAGAAGCTCCTTCAGAGGCTCTCTCTGCCCCTCTTCGCTCTCTCTCAGCATGGACATCCCGTGGACTTTAATTTTTGGAGGGGGAAAAAAGACAGAAAAACTATTAGAGTGAATGACTTGAAATTCTGTAACAGTATACCTACAGATCCCAGTCTAACTCTGACTGATGGTGCCTGTTAAATTACAACTCAGAGGAAAAGGAGAGTGAGCAAGAGAAAGATTCATCTGTAAACCTGTAAGAAATTTTAATTAGGGAAGTGGACTATATCTCTTTCTAAAAACTCAGATCAAAATGATATTAATTTCTCATTAGTCTTCCCAAATCCCCAGCAGCCTGCTTGAGCAGTTTCTGAATCAGGACTCTCTTGAGGCTATGTTGCTGTCATTTCCCAAGCAGAAGGCTAATTGTCAGCGTTTCCAGCGAGATCTAAGGTACCGAGCCAATCTTGAGGCCGTGACACCTGTTTTTGATCAGACCACCTGTGGCTGTGATCTCATCAGTGCTCATATAGTCAGCAGGGCTGGCAAGAGCTATCCTTGGGTGAGATGCTGTAGTGAGTACAGCAATATCGTTCTTCAGGGCTGTTGCCTTTCGTTACAGAGCGGTGAGCTACAGGCATGGTATTGCCATCTAAACTACCTTCTTGTGAATTGATGCTGCCTAGATTTTTATTTTTAGTAATTCAGGCTAATGCTAGGAATTGATTTCGTATTTAATCTCAACAATCTTTTTTCTTTCATTTTTTTTTCCTCCCTGTGTATGCATATTCGAAGTTTTTAAGAAGGGGCTGGCCAATGGTGCAATACTCTGCGCAGATACATCGTTTCAGAAAATGAATGCAGTATTACTTCGCGCCCAGCTTTTTCTTCCCTTAGCAACTCTGCCAGCAGTGCTCCTTTCATGGTGCAGAAGGCTGACACCCGCTCTGGCCTGAGACGTTGTCTCTTAGTGCCGTCTTTGTGGTGTTGCACCAGCCACACGGGACCAGTCTGCTCTTAAACCAGGCTGGTTGTTCCACAGCTGTGTGCTTGCGCTGTTCTCACCTCTGTTAACAACCAACCCTGTGTCCTCATAATCAGATGTGTGGTAGAAGAGACCCTGGAAACCCTCCTCATCTAATCTGTAGGTCAGGCTTCTAGCGTATACTGTGCAACGGGACACGATGTCCCTTTCCAGTAAAGGTTTTTACATGCCTTGAGCTGTTCTGTCCAAAACAGTGCGCTTGTGTGCTATGCTGAGTGCATTTCGCTAAAGACAGGCTGGAAAATCACTGGGGAATTTGGAGCAAAATAATGAACGTTGGGCTTTTAGGTATTTCCTATTCATTCAGATCAACTATGCAAATCTAGTCATTTTAAAGGCAATAAGCAGAAAGTATACCTATGTCTTTGTTGAATGAGTACCTAAGCTAAAACTTCCTTCTAAAGAAAGAATTGGTGCCTGTGACTGAGAGATAGGGGTAATATAAAATACTGTACTGGTACAGAATGTAGAGCCCTCCCTGAAATACATGAGTACCACTTAGCAATGACTCAATGTCACACTGTGGCCTGATCAGCTTAAATTTTGGTCTATTAGAATAACCTATAGCTCCTTCCTGATGGAAGAGATTTCTTAAAATAGAAAATATGCTATAGAAATTCAGACATCCCATTGCGCTTCATAGTAGCTGCAGTGCTGGTCGGAGCAGTCACATACCACCTCATGCTAGTTGCAATAGTTTGACTTTATACAATCTATTGTTCTCTGGGACTTTCAAATTCTCCTTTGTGGCGTTGGGCTATGTGTATTTCTGGGTGGAATGACCCAAAGCTCTCATGAAACTGAATGGCAGCTGAAACACTGGTAGGGGAAATGTTAGTGGGCTGAGAGCTGAAACACTGGATTAAAAAAAGATGATGCTGTCCAGCCTGCACCGGCTGTGGGGCAGAAAGTGGCTTGTGCCGATGTTGCATGAAATCGGCCAATGCTTCAGAAGACAGAAGAAAAGAGCCGGGATTGAACAGGGATGATCCGTATGAGGCAGCAGCGTGCTGCTGTTTCCCTGGCAGCTTGGTCCCCGGAGCAGCTCCCTGCTAGCTACGGCGATTAGCAGACATCAGTATGAGGTTACTACCTTTGTTGAATCTTGCCCCTACTGTTAGCCCGACACTCCGAGCGTAAGGCACAAAGAAGGCTGGAGGATAGGGCTCATCACAAGGAGTCGGTTCCTACCAAGAGGAGAAAGCTGGAGTTTGCCTCTTCTAACTAACTCCCACCCTCACTGTCACGATAGGCCAGTGCAGCCCATCTGTGCTGCTCTTGAAACGAGCCGTTCCTATAGCAGGCACGACCCAGGTGTGTTTTGCTCGGGGTCGTGTCTATGGGGTGGGTATCTGTCGATTGCGTCCAGGGCACAGGCTGTTGCGAGCCTGGGAGAGGAGCGGGCAGTGCTGTGGATACAGCCAAGGCACGAAGTCCGGCTGGGGAATAAGTGTGGTCTGAAGGGAAGCCTCGAGGGTGGCCTTGCCGAGGCCGTAACTAGTGCCCGATTTCTGTGGGGCACTCCAGGAACGGGGCTAGGCAAGGCAGGAGAACGTGGGTCTCGCCATTCCTGTAATATCTCATCTTCCTTCTCCTTTCTGCCTTCCAGACAATTCCTGGTCTTGGATTCCAAAATTTTGTAACTTAAAGGAGTTCAGAAAACGTCATCACAGGCAGTACGAGGAGGCGACTGGGAACATGGTGCACATCAAACAGAAGCTGTACCATAATGGGCACCCTAGCCCACGGCACCTCTGAGGAATGCCTTCCCCTCCAGAGACTGCAGTGAGGTTTTAAAAAGGACTTTGCTCTTCTTCCAGGGGAACAGCTACTAGTTTGCTCCTCTATGGAAGCCAACCGAGGACACAATTTTACTTATCCATCCTGTGTGTTCCTGTGGCACACCACGATGCACAACTAAGCCAGTCCTGGATGCTACGCAACCAAGACATTGCACTGTGTTCCACATTTTATTGTCAGACTTGTGTATATATGTAAAAAGCAGACAAACAAAAACAAACAAAAAAGAGAAAAGAGATTTGCATTATACTTTCAACCCCCCTTTCCCTGGCATTCACGGCTGTCCTGCACATCCAGCTACCCTATGGGGAATGTTGGCCAAGGGTACGGAGGTGGGACAACATGAAGAAGATGCAGAGTTTCTCATCCAAGAGCTCAAGTCCCCCGTTTCTTTGGTCCTTTGGCTTGGTTTTGCTGTGCTCTGTTCCTTCCGTTGCTAGAATGGCTTGGCTGGTCACAGGTTTGGATGGGGACTGCTGCCAGCTGGTCATGAAGGCACAGTGTCTCTTTTGCTTTGGTTCATGTTTTGGGGAGTTGCTGGGGGGGAAGGAAGGCCTGGGAATATATAACTGATTTGTCGTTTGCATTGCTATACCCTGAAACCTGCCTTAAGCAATCCAAGAAATCTTAGTACCAGGGGAACAGTACTATAAGGTATTAGTCCATTTAACAGGGCTGGTGCTGGCTGGTTTACGCCACTTTTATATTGGTGGTACCTTGCTGATGTCAGTGCTGTTATTCTTCACTAATGCTAGAGAGGAGTCCCTCCTGGTATGCGGGGAGAAGCGTATCGAGTTGAATGGTGTTAGATCTGACTTGCACCCTGATCATACCCCTCTGCTGCAAAAGCACGTTCCCCCCCCCCTTCCCTGGGAGGAAAGGAGCTACTCTCCCCCTCTTCTTAGAGGGTGAGAGCCTGGGGCCCTGGTTAATACCACCCTAAGAAACACTGACAGTGCAGTGAGAGGGTCCTGTTAACAGTCTCACTCTTCCTGCACGTGAACAGCCACCTCTCTCCTTCTGCTACTGCTCCAAGCTGAAATAGCACTTCTGCAGCAGGTTGGGCTTGGCTTGAGGAACACAGAGAGGCACGGACCTGAAGCCAAACTCATCTACGGCATCAAACGTCCCAATAATGGGTTGAATCAAAGTACGAGGAAGCTCTAACATGGTTTTGCCTTTCCTTCCCCTGGTCGCAGCTTAGGTGTGGGTTTCGAGGTAGCTAGCAAGCGTCTGAAACCAACCTCCACATCCGAAGACCTCCTTCGCTTCCAGTCAGAGTTGCCTGAAGGAGTTGATAAAGCCCGTGGGTACCTAGACGGCACAGTGGTATCTGATTCCTGTAGCAGTCATGTTCTGCTGGGGGAGAAAAGCAAATGCACCCAGACCGCATTGCTTTTGCGCATGCTGGGCAGCAGTCAGCAGTAGCCCTGCTGGCTGCAGTGGGAAGAGAGAGATTTTTATTGAGAGGAATAAGGGAGGGAGGCACTAGCCCCAAGAATTTAAGGTGGTAGCCCTGAATCCCAATCATTTCTCCTTCATCCATCATTTTGTATTGAGAGGGCTTGTGCTTAAATGGGGAAAACATCCAGAACAAAAGGATGATGAATATTATCAGAAGCTGCTGGTTTCTTCCATGGATTCCTTGACTCTGCCAGTGGCCTCCTATTGTTTGATTGCAATGTCTGTGAAGAGAAAAGGACACCATGACTCCCAGCTCTTTTCCTCCCTGCTTCAGCTTCTGTGTCTTGGGTTTGGTTTTTTTTTTTTTTCATTGTTTCCTATGCCCAGGATCAGTTCAGTTATTTACACGCCCCAAAGCTGGCCAAGAGCCAAACTTACCTGTTTCTCTGCCATTCTTACCTTTGCTATTCCCTAGTGCCTCTTGTCTTGGAGCCCCAGTTTCTGTCTGGGCCTAATAATTGCCTGGTCTATACTTATGTCTGTCTGCTTGACTGTCTGTCATTCAGGACTTCCTATGGTTGTAATGTCTGCAGCCACCTGTTAGTATCTAAAGAATGACTTTTCCTTAAGCAGCTCCTTTCCAAGATACATGGCTTTGCAACCTCCCTCACTGTAGGAGCTTTGCGCATTTGACCATATGGGCTCATCCTCAAGTGGCATAAGATGCTCACTTCAATGGAGTGTTTCTCATACAATGCCAGATGAGATCTGGCCAAACAGCTGTTCGGTTTGCCCTTGTGTGATGGCACACACTTAACTGACAGCAAAGAATAGGTACTGTATTATAAAACAGGTAGATGTCACGGACATGTCTTCAGATGGGACAACGTTTTGCGGGGGAGAAAATTCCATCGTGATAAGGACAAATACTGAGTCTCTGGAACTAGTTGTGGGGAAAAAAAGCACTTTAAATAATCTTCCCACTTGGAGCCTCTCACTAGAGAGACTTAAGGCAGTGACCTAAACTGAGACTGAACTGAAAGTCTGGTTCTGCCCTGCTCTAGCAACTGACCTTAGTTGAAATGTCATTAAATATTAAACTTACAACTGGAAAGAGTGAAGTGATGGCTCACACTGATTAAGTCTGATCCACACCAGAGTTTCAGAAGGATATGAGGCTCTGGAAGAGGGAAAAAAAAAATCCTACATGGTACATATACCCATTGTTTAAGAACAGATGTTTTTTTAATCTGCTGTGTCTGCAGCTATTACCTTGTGAGCCTCTCTCTTGTTTACACTTAGTCAAAAAATAAAACAAAAAATACTCTCAGTGCAATTAAATTTACTGGGAGTAATTCACTGGTCTTAAATCCAAGGAAACCAGAAATACCCTCACAGAGCAAGGTTTGTCCCAGCACACACTAAACCAATGGGATTAAGCCTGTGGAACTGACTAGGCTTTTGATTCTCATCCTTAATAAATAAGGGGCAAAGTTCCTTCCCATGCAGGAAGGCCAGGTCCTATTCCTGACCTGAGAGATCTGATGCATCTTCTGTGCGGGGGTGACTTCAAACAGCCAGCTTAACAGAGACGCAAGGTCAGATTCCCGGTGCGAGGTGCCTTTTTTCTCTGAGTTTAGGAAGCTACTGTAGATTTGACCCTGTGTAACAGAGATCAGAATATGCCTGTTGCTGGGACTGGATAACTTTACACACCAAGTAAGGCTGCAGTGGTAAGAACTCCCAGCACAGGAGCAGCCCAGGTCCCACGTGCCATTTAACCCGTGGTGGTATGCAAAAGATGCCCGTTGTTCCCAACAGCCAAGTGTCTGCCGTGTTGCCTCTCTGGGGAACGAGATGACAAGCCCCCCCAGAGAAGCAGAAGGTAGAAGAGGCAGCTGTGTTTTGAGTATTGCAGAACCCCGATACCAGTTGTATTGCCCCAAGCAGCACCTGCTCTCTCTCTGCTTGATATCAGCACTCTTGTCCCTATCTCATCTCCTCAGCTGATTCTGCTCGAGGTGTGAGCCTTACCAACAACGTCTGACTTTGTGGTCTCTTGTTCCTCTGTCCAAGTGAGGTTGCTACTGTCGCTCGCAGCTCAGTTGTCTGTAAAGTCTGCCGTCGCACTGTCTTCTTCTCCTGTGCATGTGTTCGTTTTGCTTTTGTCTGGTTGTGGGGGTGCTTTCTCCTTGTTTAATTGTCTGAGGTGTACTAGTGTTGACTTGTCTGTTGTTCTCTTGCCTCTGATCCAGTCTTCACGCACAAAAAAAAAAAACCCCAAACAAAAAGAACACAGATTGAAACAACAACAACAAAACCCAAACCCAGCAGCAACCTCAAACAAAAAGGGTTCAGCTGGGAGAAAGCGACTTTGGCATCAGGGAGTTGACGCAACAAGGTCAGGGCTAGGCAAGATACCGGTCAGAACCTGTGGAAGAGAAAACACGGGGACGCAAAGCTTACAGCTGGCAGCTGTGTCTGTAATGGCAGCTCTGTAGGGACAAAGGAGTGGGAAGTGTGCACCATGTCTTAGCACTCATCCGCCAGATGCTTTGAGGGAGGCTTCTGCAGAATTAGATAGTGGGGGGAATTTTGTGCCGCCTCAGGATGGGCTATTTTTAGAGCAGAGACAGAGCTTAAAACTGTATGTGCCAATTCTCCAGAGCTGGGATCGGCACTGGAAACATTCTCCCGCATTTTTGGTACGAGGAGCCCAGGTTTGGCTGCTTGCACGCCGAATGGGTGCGTGCTGGTGGTGGGGATCTGTTGCAAAGGAGAGGTGTGGAGACACAGGTGGAGAAGAGCAGAGGCTTGTGAAATGCATTATACCAATGAGTAGCTCCTTTTTTAATTCAAGCAGCCACTTACCAGCACTGCTGAATAAACCCCTTGCCCCTCAGTGAGATCCCTGAAGGTAGCGTAAAGCTAAACCCACTCTATGCCAACCTTCTTTCCATTCTTACCACCTTCTTTCTTCTAAAGAGAGCCACACATTAAAGAGCAGGCCTGTCAAGCTGGTCGTCTCCTCCACTTTGCTTCCTATCTGGCATCTGTCATTCCGCCACGTTCAGTGGCTCAAATGGACGTGGGGAAGGAAGAAGTGACGGGATGCCAAATTCACCGTAGGTGTAAGAAGTGCTGTGCCGGGGAGGGGCTAGCAGAGCTGCATATTGCTTCAGGAATGAGAGGAAAGGAAGGGCCAAAAGCCACCACACATGGGATTTCAAGCGTAGCCCAGAGTAGACCCAGGTACTATGCGTGCCTTCTTCAGCCTGCTGCTCTGACACAATGAGAAGGACCCTTCCCCTTTGAGGAACAGTTTGGGAAGGTGTCTCCTGTTATACCAGCCACCCACCCATCTACCATGCCCTGTTATTTCTCAGCTAGCCCTTGAGCCAGCCAGGGACACATCAGCCGGCCCATCCTGGCTGAAGTATCTGGCAGCACCTATCAATAAACAGGAAAAGACGAGAAGAGAGCCCAGAATGCAGGTCCCAGGCATTCACAGCACAGTGGAGTGGTTTCAGTTACTCTCACTGCTACTCTCTACCTCATTTTCCAGTTGCACTCAGCTGGGAAAAGAGAATCCCTGATAAAAAGGGGTACTAAAAAGAGCCACTAAGATGATTAAGGGACTGGAGCATCTCTCCTGTGAGGAAAGGCTGAGAGAGCTGGGACTACTCAGCCTAGAGAAGAGAAAGCTCAGGGGGGTCAATGTATATAAATACCTGAAGGAAGGGTGCAAAGAAGATGAAGCCAGGCTCTTTGCAGTGGTGGCCAGTGACGGGACCGTCAAACTGAAACACAGGAGGTTCTGCGTGAACATCAGCAAACACTTTTTTACTGTGAGGGTGACCAAGCACTGGGACAGGTTGCCAGAGAAGTTGTGGAGTCTCCATCCTTGGAGATAGTCAAAAGCCAGCTGGACATGGTCTTGGGCAGCCTCCTCTAGGTAGCCATGCTTGAGCAAGGAGGTTGGACCAGATGAACTCCAGAGGTCCATTCCAACCTCAACCGTTCTGTGAAAAATAAAAAATGCCATGCAAGTGGTGTCAGGTGAGCTGAAGCCCGCTGGCTTTGCAAGAGACCAAGAGTTGATACTTGAAGACCGCAGCAGGCAGTGCAAACACAAACATCAATAGCCTTTGCTTACCTTAGATAAGGTCTAGGCAAGCTGAGGCAGGAGGAAGCCCTAGGGGAGCCAACGAGGGAAATCCTGATCCAAGGTTATTCCCCAGCTCGGGAGAAAGCACATTGTGAAGAAAACATTTCACAGGTACTGGCTCCCCTGGAAAAGGGAGGTCAGTGTTCACCCTTCACCTTCCTTCATATGAAGGCTAGAGGCTTGCAGGAGATAAAGGACACAGGGAGCCTCAGTCTCTTTTCAAATTTCTCTTCGAGATAGCTTCACAGCAGCAGTTTAACATTCAGTATGGCATTGATGAAGAGCGTGTGTGGGTGAACATGGAGGTGATGAAGGCCTCTTCTGCATTCAGGGGGCTTTGAAGGTAGAAATAGCCAACAGAAGCTCCCAGAGCACCTCTGGATGTAAAAGAATAAAAGTACTTCTATTACCAGAGCATACGGTACAAGTAGGAAGACATTCGGATCAACTGCTTTGAACCTGGCTATACTGGTGAAACAGATGTATGTTTTAGTGACAGGCAATTGGGATGTAAAGTAGGGGACAGACAGGGCATTATCTGTTAGGTGGGGACACAGGACTGCTGGTTCTACCTTTGGGTGGAGTGAAGATGACATGGTCCTCTTAGACCAGCCTGGCTCACTGTGGTGCCCAGGAGGTCATGAAGGAGCAAGTGAATTTACTGAAGGGAAAAACAAAACAAAACAAAACAAGCCAGGCCTGCAACCTCCATGCATGTGGGCTGTGGGGGTAAAAGAGAAGGAAGCAGAGGAGTAGGAAAATGTGGGCAGGTATAAGGAGAAGCTCTACAGTGAGGCTGGGCTGCCAGTTTGCTGCATCCTGGCTAGGCTCTCAGGATACTGTTCCAGTTTTGTGTGTGTGTGTCAGTGTGCGTCTGTGTGTTTATATCTGTGTGTGTCATCATGTGTTCACTGCATGAAGCCTATTCCTCTTCTTTAGTACCTCCCATTCATTTGCACTCTTTCTTTTCCAACGGGGTTGCTAGTTTTAGTGCCCTCTTCAGGCTGAGCCCTGGGATTTCCACCAGAAGGATGGCTCAATCCTGCAAGGCACTAAGCACCCTCAGCTCACAACGACTAAGGCAGTGGAAACCCTTGCAGGACAGAGCACACAGTTTAGGAAGATTTTTTTCAATAATACTCTGCAGTGAGAATACGAGAACAAAACTTGGAGTGCTCTTTTCCCTGATTGTTGATCCTTCTTTTCTTTTTTCTGCACTCAAACCAATTTTGCATGCATCAGACAGGAGGAGGTACAACACACGTTGATACTAACAGAGAGAGAGAGATTATACTCCGCTCTGAGTCTAATCATAGAATAATCTCTACTGTGGTTGAAAAGCAATAATGGCTAATTTTTTTATTAAATACACTTGCACAGGCAAATGTCACCTACAGTCTGTGTTCTCCAGCGGCCATGCTGGGAGTGGTGACAGTGTTGTGCTGAAGCTAAGGGGAGCAGCTGAAGGCCGCAGAGAGCTTGAGGGTGGGGGAGGCAATAGAAAAAGCACACTGTGATTTTATTTGGGTCAATGAGTGAGTGTATTTCAGCCATTCCTTCCCTTTCAATAATATGTTTGTATAATAGATAACCAGTTCAGCTCCTGAAACTAAGCCCGTCCTTTGCTGTTTGTCAGTAAAATAGTTTTTTGCATGTTTTGCATCCGAGTGTTTTTTCCAACCCTTTGAACCGAATGATACTCCCGGCGTCAGAGGCTGGAGGTCTGCTAGGGGCACTGCAGACTAGCAGGTCACCAGCTTAGGGTCAGGGGTTTAAGAGAGGAGGAGGTACAAACACGGCCTGAATGGTGGGGGAAAAAGCCGTGCCCAGCCTTGATCTAAGAAGAAGGGCTGTGCAATTTCCCCCGGGTTATGTGACATCATAGGACACTGTCCCAGATTTTAGCCTGCTTGTCTCCCACTCACTGGGAACACAGAGAAGCGCTAAGGTCCCAAACTGATTTTAAAAGAAGATAAATATTTTACTGTTAAAACCAAATTCTGGGTGCAGGCTAACTCCAGAGAGGAGTGTGGGCCTCTCTTGCCTACTGCCTGCAAGGGCAAGCAAGAAAGGCAGGGTGCAGGCAACCGAGGGCTTTGGCACAGGCAAGGAGATGTGCTCATTTCCCATTCTAGCAGTACCAAAATCTGACACCGTGAGCCAGTCCTTTAACGTTCTTCATTCTGCTCTTTTCTCTCCTAGAACAGGACCACACATACACAGAGCAAGTCTGACACTGAGTGGGACTTCAGTCCTTATGTGCAAAGATGCTGATGCACGAGTTGTTCTACAAGTCTGGGCAAATCTGGGCACATCTTACTCAGGCTTGGTGGAGACACTATGTGAAAGCAGAGCAGCAATAAAAAAAAAAAACCCAACACCCAAGCAAAGAAACCCCCACAACAAGAATAAAACCCACAGCCTACAGCAGCAGGAGAGAGAGGAAAAAACCACCGAGGCAGCAAGGCAGGGAGCTGTTGTCATGGAACTGACTGATAGTTGCAGCACTGGCATCTCAAATTGTGTCTGGGGGTAAAAAATGGTCAGCAACAGAGACAGATGATCTGATTTCTCTTGAGGTGAGAACAATTAGAGATAGGGCAAGAGCTGGAGGACTGCCTGAGGACTTCTCTGAGCTAGCCATGCGCTGGTCCCCTTTGCACATCTTATGAAAATAATAACGTCATGTAGCCTGGTAATGCTGCTAGAGCTTCATTCCAGGAGATGCTATGCATCAGAAGGTATGACCAAGATTTGGTAAGGCTGTGCTACCTCAAGGAATCAGGGGAAAGAGAAGGAAAACCAGCCAGCAAGGATACACTGTCCCAGGTCATTCAAAGGAGGATCTGACCCATACCTCTCCTTCACCAGGCACCCAATCTCTGCTGTCGGTGCTTGGTAGGAAAAGATGATGAGTAAAGCAGCCTGGTGGCACTTACTGAATATCCAGTTGATTGAAGTCCTTTGGTTCCTCTTCTACCGCAGCTCAGGTGGGCAAACTTTGCCTTATCCCAATGCCTGAGTGGTTGATGTCTGTGGGAGAGATGCTGACTGAATCACAAGGTCCAGCAGAGCACCAGGAATCTGTGAAAGCATTGACTAAGGGATGCACATCATGAATGGCCTGGGGATTGCAAGAGAAGCAGGGTGGAGAGGTAACCGTTAGAGAAAGGTTTTTCTATTGTCATTTTTGGCTTGTGAAATTCTTGGGGGACAGCTGACTTACAATGAGCCCTCAAATTAGATCCTAGCTCCTTGCTCCCCAAGTGATGCAGTTACAGTTGTGCTGCCTCTCAAGATACCCCAGGACCATATCTGCATTATCTGCCAAAAGCTGACACAGCAGCTGGACTGCCCACGCATGCCCATTTGCTGCTACAACACCCTCCTTGTGCAGGGGTGACTAGTAATCCCTACTCTTGCTGCAGCCACATTACCCTCCAGCTCTTCACTTGCAGGTGGGTTTGCTATGTACAATCTCCTGCATTTGTTTTGGTTTCTTTTGCGGTGCTTTTGTGTGTCTAGGTCTTTGAGCTGCACTGACACCAAAGGGCTGTGCGTGACTATAAGCCAGGCCCAAGAGAGGAGAACCCCCTCGCAGGGAAAACGCGGACCTGGCAGGTTGCACACCAGGTGAACGTAGGGACAAACCACCCCCAGGAAGCTGCAAACTCTGGCATGTTTTTGTCAGGATCCCTCCAACAGATCCCCGTTACTCATATCCATGTGCCAACAGCACTCAGTCAGCGGCGGCAGATGATGGGCTGCCTTCCATAAGCAAAGAACCTCCTGGAGCAGCAAGGCTTCCCATGGCAGGCCAGTGACTTGCATTACAGGCTGGGCAAATGAATCAGATTATGTTTTTTAAAAAACATATAGGGGGAATAATAATGTTGCGATAAAACGGAGACAGCCACAGACAATGGATTATAAAAGAATCTGTGTGCTGCTTCTCCATTCAAAACACAAGTTGGCAGGGAAATACTTCCTGGGGAGACTCCTGTCTCCCATAAATCCTACAGTATGGGACATGCGCTGGTGAGAAAGTGCACAGCACTCGTATCCTTGTACTTGCACAATGGAACTTTCCTCCCAGTGTATCACATTCAAAAAGAAATACTTTTATGGATGGCAGCTGAGAACAGATAGATGACCATGTTATAAATCTGTCTCCCAGCTGCAATGTTGAAGCACAGAGAAGGCGTTTCAGCTGGCAGTGGCAAAGCTGGGGAGTGATGGATTGCTTGCTAATCCATCTGCTCTTAGATTTGCTCTCCAATAAAAAATACTATTTTAATAAAGTGCTATTAGCTCATAACTCACTCAGTGTCACAGAGAGGAGATAACCTCAGCCTGGGGTTGCCATCCTGTATCCCTGCATGGAGTGTTAACAAATAGCTAGCTGGGTGCCACCTCCACAGGGACATCATTCATCCTGTGAGCAGACAGCAAACCAAACTTACTGATGAGGCTGGCAGAGGTGACAGAGGCCCTGCATTTAAATCTTTGATGAGGCAGGAGTTGCACAATGACAGGTGGCCTTTTTTCTCCTTTCCTGTTGCATTCCACATGAGCAGCAGCAGTGACAGCAACTGGCACAGCTATTCAGCGGGCGGTAGGGCATGAAATCACCTAACTGGTGGCTAGGAGCGACGTGCATTGCAAGAGGGACAAGGAATCTCTTTTCAAAGGCAGGATTTAGAGAGCTGGTAGCAATAGTGCCTGGGATGCACTGAGAGAGCTGGCTTCATCAGTCCAACAGCCCATGGCACATGATGGGAAGGAAGTAAGAGTAGCCTGCAAGCGTGAGAGAATGGATGGAGAACTTTATTTCCTGTGGAAATAAAAAATGAAGTGTCAACACTGAAAAAAGCAGCACTTTCAAGCCTGACGGCTACAGTTGTTCCAGGCTGCACTAAGGCTGACCAGGTGCAGAACTGCAGAGTGCATCAGCTACCCGTATTCCCAGCATTCCCCGTGCCAGTAACCAGAACACAAGGATGTTGAGCTCAAACCATGGGATCATTTGCCTGGAACCTACCCCACCAGCTCCCAAAACACTCTCAGGGAAGAACAAATAGCATCAGCTCGTACAAGTGGAAGCCCATGCCATTCTTTCAATGCAGCAGGAAGAGATGAAAACAACTGGGTTGGAAGATTGGACCCAAGAAAAACAAGTTGTCCTCACCACTGCTGCCACTCCTTACCCACCTTACCTGACAGATGTAGCACCCCAAGTCTCCTCAACCCTCTTGAATCAGGCTCATCTCTGGCTTTTCTGTTTCACCTCCTCAGTTTTTCCCAGCCTAGGTGCCACCTCCTTCTCTTCTTCACAGGTGGGAAGTAAAACATCCATCATTCAGCAAGGGTTTGATAAATGATGTATCCAAACTACCGGACTGGGTGTAAACAGTCCTTCTGCCGCCAAGGGTAGAAGCGATTGTGGACTTTCTGGCATCGTATTAATAGGGATCTCTCAGAAGGGGACTGGGGGACATGCCTGCTCTGCCCAGAGCCACAGGCTTCTCTGGAAAGGAAGAGGAGAACTCACTGTGAATTTCAGACACACAGATGCTGTCACGATCTACCAGGCAGGGGCTGTGGAGGGAGATTGTGAACAGAGAGAAGAAAACAAGTGAGCCCTGAAGCGCTCCGCTCCTGGGTTTTCAACTAGCACCAGGGTTGCACAAGAGCCTGCAACACGTTGCTCACAAAGCATGAAGAGCACAGATGTGCAAAGCTCTGACCAGCTCATTGTTTGTGGATTTTTGAGGGTGAAGTGAAGTTGAGACACACAGGACAAGTTCTGTATATTGAAGAGCCCTGTTCCTAGGACTAAGTTCCCAGTATAAACTATAGAAATGGCTCTACTTGTCCCTCTCCCACCTCTTAAAGGAAAATAAACTAAAACCAGACTTCGTTTAGTAGAGAGAGCATCATCTTCCAGGCTGCCCAAGAAGGGGAAAGAACTTTGCCCCTTGGGATACAAGCAGCACCAGCTAGTGAGTCACACCGGAGCGATGTTTCAATACACACCAGAAACGCTAAGGCACCCACATGTTCTCAAAAGCACCCATGTGTCCGTCTTCAAGACGGACAGTCCTTTCCATCCATGTGAAGCCCAGGCAACAAGGCTCAGGTGAGGACCGGTGGTATCTATTGTTAAGAGTGGTCATTAAAAGCCCTTAAAAACTCACTGGAAAGTACTTCTATACTCAGGCAAACCTGAGAACCCTTAGGTCAGCCTATGCCTCCTGCTGTCTTCCCTGCCACAGCAAGAGGCTACTTCTAGCTAATTGATCTCCCGAACCTGCAATTAATCACTGTTGCACAGCGCAGAAGCATGGATCATAGCTGCATTACAAGCGCTGTGCTCCCTCTGCTTCCACGTAGGGACCTGATGCAATCCGAAGGAGGAATCGCATGAAACAGCTGAGACAGCAACTGCTGTGCCTTTCACAGAGCTTTACAGCAGGATTCTCTTCCCAGCTATCGGCATCAGCAAAAGCGCGGTCAGACAGCATAAGGACAAGACAGAGTACCTTTCCCCTCCCTCCAACTCCTTTTGTGCTTTACAGAGATGATTATGGAAGAGAGGGGAAAAGTACTGAAGGTGTGTCACAAAGAGATTTTAATCACACAATTTCAGACTGCTCCCTCACGTAATTCATTAGCAAGTTTCTTTTAGCAGAGTGGCTCTGCTTAGGTACCTTCCAACTCTTGGGGGTTAACAGAAATATAACTCTAGTAAAATCTAAATAGGAAGGGGAAAGCCTAGAATAGCTAATCCTCTAGTAAATCAGTGGACTACAGGACAACTCCACCTAGGTTGAAGGGGAGGGGAAAAAAATATGGCATTCAAGTTTATTTCAGTCCTTCAGAACATAAGTATGCAGTTTCAGTTTATACAGCAGTTCCTCCCTTTCCTCTGCAGCATGCTTCCCACAGCAACGTGCCTTGCAACAAGTTAAGTGTTAGTGGGGCAAGCAAGCCTGGGCATACACTACTGCTGTGGGACACCTGTCCTTAACAAAGGAGCAGCTTCTAAAATGCATCTTCAAATTCTCCCTTGGCATCCAGGGGAAAATATCAAGAGAACTACTTTGAGAGAAGATGGCAGCCCAAGACAGTGAAAGTTTGCAGCCTCAAGAACTATTTCTTTCCTGATGTGCCACAAGGCTGCCTGTTCCGAGGACGCTGGTGACCAGCCCTGTTCCGCTCCCATGCTCACAAGCTCTTGTCAGGGTGCATCTCTCAAAACTCTGTAACAACCACCAGTGAAATGGACAAAGCAGAGATTGCTGTCAGTTCCTGTCAGAGAAGAACATCTCAGCAAGGTACTCAAGGGCATAGAATTAGGTCAGGCAAATGTGCTTGCATAGTGTAGTTCCAGAAGGGGACTCAGAGCAGAGTGCAGAGTTCAAATCCAGCTCAAACTCAGAAAAAAAAAAAAATCAAGAGATTTTTCTGACCTGTCTCTTGTATGCACACAGATAGAACAAATGTCATCTGATCGAGACAGGCTTGTGTTCACAACTTGACAATGGCACATTTCTCAGTTGTTCCAGAAATGCAGCAGAAGACCCATGTAGCAAGAGCAGCTTGGTGGCAGGCAGCCAGTAGCAAAAAAGCCCCACTCCTCTCTCTCTTCAGACCATGCTGGACACCTGTATGCCAGACAGACTTACTGAGCCTTGCTACTCACCTCCTTAAAGAGAGAGATGATTTACTTAGGGGGAGGGAAAAAAAAAAAAAAAAATCCAGGGCTGCTCTCAGACTAGCTGTAGCAGCAAGTACCTGGCTGGAGAAAGCCAACAAAGCATTGTGGGCTGTATAGTCAGAATAGACACATCAGAACCTGGGAAGCAGCGGTTCCTGCTGCAGCTCAGCAGTGTCTGAAGGGCTACCTAGCATCCTGAGCAGTGCTTTCAAGACTGTGCTGTAGGAAGTGCCAGTTGCTCCACTGCAGTTCAGATAACCTTTTGTGATCCAGGGAGCGCGAGCGGTTATTCTACAATGCTACACTGGAGGGGCATAAAAGCTCTCAGGCTTGGAAGGAACACTTAGCGCTTTGGCACTGAGGAGTCATGCTCCAGAGCTTTTAGTCCCTTGCAGTGCACCGCTGCAGGCCGGCTCTACAGCCATTCTCCAGGAGACTCAAGCACAAAGACAACAAAAGGCAGCAGCCAGGCATGAGCAGGTGTAGCTACATCACAAGGAAAGTCCCAATACTTATAAGCCAACCCACTGCACAACTGTAGTTTCTCCTAAGTGTTGACTCCAAGTTAACCAGGTACAGCTGTGAACCACACCAAATACACCTCTGTAACATGAAGTCTACCCTGAGTCTGTGCAGGGGTGACAACAAGAGAGCAAGGAGCGATGCCATACAGAGATGTGAAGAAGGAGGTATGTCATGGGCAGGATCTGTAGGAAAATGATGAGAAATACCTCTGCTGGAGCATAAACCTGAAAAAGTTAGATATATGGGAGCAGCAGGCTTGGACGGGCCCTGGGTTCCCACAGGCCCATGTCACTGGGACACTCCGGAACAGTGTCAAATAGCTGAAAAGAATTTGGTGTTTGGGCCCCTCTAGCAGGCCAGGTCATACAGACTAACACAGTCAATGGTATTTCAGCAAGGGGGTCCTTTAATACAGTTGCTTCTGCCTCATTTAAACCATTTTGTTCTCTGGTGTGCTTTAAAAACATAAAATCAAAGGCAGAGTGAGGCAGTACCCCCTTCCCTTGGACAAATGGACACATTTCTCACAACACATGATTCCACCAAACACTGGCCCAGAAGACCCTCCCGGATTTCTCCCATGCCCACTTCCCCACACATGCTGGTCTGAAGCCTGCAGGCTTCTCACACTGGTGTTCCTTTGGTGAAAGGCAGGAGTGGGTTTCTGCCAGTCCCTTTGCTTGCTTCAGCACCCTCTGTTTTCAGCCACTCCATCTTCTGTTTGTGTTGCTGCACAGCATCAGCTACCCGGGCATCAATCATGGCCTCTGTAAGAACACCATCCTCTGACGCATAAGCTGCAGCCTGGAGGGGCAAAGACAGAAGAGACAAGTTAGTGATAGCAATTCCTGGGATCAGTGAAGATCTGAGGCTGGTCCCTCTCTCCCGTTTTCTTCTCCATGCATGTTTGCCCCCCACACTACCTAGCAGAACATCCAGTCTTGTTCTAAGTCAGTGGTGGTACCCAGAACAACCTGGCATATCACCATCAGAAAGGTTTTTCTTGATGCAGCTGTACCAGGAACTGAAATACATCAACTGCCCAAGCACACAGAAACATGCACAGCTGCACTAAAGTCTTTGTCTCTGAGCTACTAACAAGCACCTTCGCCTACCTGCCTCTGGATTTCCTGGGAGGCAAGGTCTTTGCATTCAGAAGAGACAAGGCCACAGGTTCATAATGCTGAACATAGCCAGTATGGTTAGGCTGCAGTCACACTTGGCTTGTTTAAATTTCCTCTCCTGCTTTAAAAGTGCTGCACATATGAAGCCAATAAGGTAAAGAGTAATAGGTGCATATGGTGATTGAATGACTCCATCCCAGACAATAGAAAACGTTTTAAACACTTACAATGGAGAACTAACATCAGTGCTAGGGTGAATATGGGCAATGTGGCACCTCTAAAATGATGTCTAATGTGCACTGATCTTGCTTTCCTCATGGGTTCTGCTAGGAATCTCCCTTGCACCACCTCTGTGCTGTGTCAGCTCCCACCCCATACTCATCTGTCCATGGGACCTCCCTTTTTCTCCCCGCTCCATTCATACCTCAACTCCTGTCTCTCCCAATTCTGCTTGGTAAATTCACACTTCGTCCTGTTGCTACTTCAACAGGCAGTGTAAATTTGATCATAGTTCCTTGCAGAAAGGGCTGAAAACTCCTGACATCCTTGCCAAACAGCCCACAATACTTCCGGTGGCAGCTTAGGAGAAACAGGACTGCGTGCCATCTCTCTTCAGCTGCAGCAAAAGTATTGTCACTTTTGTCCAAACATGCAGGACAGCTAGGACTCCAGTGATGGACATTTTGCAGATGACAACACAAGCAGCTGTACCCTCCAAGGAAGGGAAGGATACTTATGCTGTTAGCTGTACCCATCTCCAAGGTAACAAAGCAACTCCAAGCTACAGATTTCTAAATCTGGTTACTCCCTATGCAAGTGCTCCTGCAAGCGACTCAGTACTGTGGTTCCTTGTACAGCTATGCTAGCAAGGGAGCTTGACACCAGTCATGGTGGAAACCCCCTCCAGCTTCTCACATCCATGCTGCCTGCCCCAAATAGCCCCAAATTTCTGTCCACATCTCTCTCCTTCCACAGAGCTATCACATCACGGTGATAGCTCTTCACATGCCAACCCTTCTGTCTGCAGGGCGTTCCCCAAGATCCCAGACAGGCTGAAGGTATTACAGTAAGGTATTACATACAGGCTCCATAAATCATTAATGGTGCAAAACATCAATTATACCAAGCAACGAAGTTTACTGCAAAAGCACCACAGAAAGAAATTACGGTTGACCATTTTATATACCCACTGTCCAACGATGTAGATGGGAGAGAAGACAAACCCCAAAGTAAGTTGTTGCACTGGTCATTATCATCACAGTACTGACTAACCCAGTAGACTAAGTACAGTAGACTATACCTGCTTATTAGATTATTCCTTCTGCAGTGAGGTAGCAGTAATAATTTCAAGAAATGAGCAAAAGGTTACCCAAGCTGGTTTTTAGCCTCCCCTAGCCTACTTGCCAACCCTTACTTGGTAGCCCTCTTTGGGGAACTGGTTAGATCACAAGAGGTCTCACTGCACAAGCCACACGTAACCATAGAGCTGGCAGGCACCGGTTTTTACTGCAAGAAGCATCAAAACAGATCTTTCCCTGTGCAAAACCTTTGTAATCCTTCCTTAAGGCAGAAGTGACAAGTTAGGCTAATGCTCATACTTCAAGTTAGGAGTAAACACTGGCCGCAGGCAAGGAGTGCGGAGAAATAGAAGGTCTGCAAATAGAAAATTCACTTTGCATAAAGGCACTTGTCCTCTGTATTCAACAACAGAACAGGAGGCATCCTGAACACGAGGCAGTTACTTCCCACAAACACCAGAAGAGCACTGTTTCCAAAACCTGCCTGCTGCCACAAATATTTATACAACGCATATCACAACATGACCTGTCTTCTGTCACCACTGTAAAAGGGGCATGGTGGAGAGGTTCTGTTCAGTTGAAGCATCCTCTCTGACTCACCTCCATAATGTGCCCACCCCCCCCCCCCTTTTTTTTTTTTTGCAGGACATGACTGGGGACTTAAAGCTAAAAGAAGCCAGCACCCTTTTGTCAATGCAGCCCTCCAGCCAGGAGGATTTAGTGTTTTAAAATAGAGTAAGTGTTTTCCTGCGATGTGTGTTATGTGCCTCCACAGAATAGAGACGATGTCTTCCCTTCCTCCCTGCCACTGCATAGACCATAAATTCAACTGTGGAAACTCCTGCAAAGCTGTGCAGTTCACGCTCTGTTGATTTTCTCAATGACTTTCTATTTATAGAAAGCCTCAGGCCCTAGCTGTCAAGAAAGCAAATGGGAGAAGCAGCTGTCCCTTCTGGGAGTAGCTTGCACACACACACAAAAATGGTACTGAGCTTCATTTATATTCATACCTCTACATTCTGCATGGACAAATTTTAACCCATTTTCCCCAGCGCAACTATTCATGTTTTATAACTCAAATCCAATTATGAAATAACCTGAAAGCAAAGTATGTGGGGAGGAAGTAGAGGGATGGAGCACAGATGACAAGTCCAGCCTAGATGACCTAATGGTTCATTTCAGCCAAGAACCATGGTTTATTTTAACTTGGCCAAACTAATCCGTATCCTTTGAATCACATTTATAGTGCAAATGGTCTGCTCAAAAAAGACCCCCAAAACACAAGCACCCCCTGCTCCCCCACACTTACTTATAATGTTTCTTCAGCTCAGACCACTATAGAAACATTAAATTCTTCCCATAAGTTGGTCAGGTTTTTATTTTTTAAATATAAACAAGGTTCAGGGAACAAAAAGGCATTTATGTCAGTGGCACACAAGGCAAGGAAATGACAGGAAGCTCACCTCTATCGTTAACACTGGGACATAAAACTCCTGGGAATTCTCTTGAAGTGTTGCCAGAACAATTTTCCAGAGATTACAGCTTGGAATATTGAAAGGTTGCTTTTCTGACATTTTATCTAAAGCATATCAATGAGTTTAAGTACAGGGTGCAGAACTAGAAAGTCTGCACATTACTATAAACAGATCTGAAGGGAATTTTTAAGTGTATAAATGCATCTAATCCATACTATACTCACAAAGGATTAGATATGGGGAATGGAAAAGCACAAGGACAAAAGGCAATGATCAGTCTTCTGCAGAAGAGATTAAAATGGATTTCTAGCATGCAGACTATTAGCTGTGCCAGACAGCAATATATTTCCCAGCACTAGAGGTTACACCCTCTGCTTTTCTGCATCTTATTTTTTCTGTTTGGTAAATTCAGGACAAACTGAGCCAGACTGAACAACAGTGAACTAGAACTTCATGTAAATGACAGCCAATCAATTTCAAGCCCAGCTTATAGTGGAATTAAGCCTATGAAAGCTGCAGCTATTGCTCAGGCTTCTAGTTTAACAGAGATGTTTTTGTTGAAAGCCATTTTGGCAGAACACACCAAAAACATCTTCATGGGAAATGACTGTGAGGCCATGGGACAGCAGAGTGGCCATATGCTGTTGTTCTAGGTTACTCTCAGCAAAAGCCGATAGCTATGATAGTTTCTCCTCCTACTGCTTCAGAACTCCACTTTTTCCCAAACCATCTCTAAGGTTCAGTTCTGGCCATAAGAGATGACCCCAGACAAGCTAAGTAGAGCTGATGAGCATCCTAGCATCTCAAAACTCCATCAAGTCCATGATAAATACCTTCCTGTGCTCCCTGTTCATTTCCTCCAGCACTTCTGCAGATTCAGGAATGGAAACAGGAGTAACAATGCAGATTCCTCACTGCCTTTCCTAGTACTACCTGTGCTACATGGGTGATCTGATTAGGTTTCATCACAGAGGTTAGGACTAGAATTGCAAGCAACAAGGCTGCAGTCAGCCTGAAGTAGTAGCATAGACCCTGTGGAACAGGGCAACACTTCACCATAGATTAAGCCTGCCATTCTGCTCCCTCCACATTTGTCTCTGTTGTCCAGACACTGGCTGAAGTTTTGTTCCAAGACATGTCTACAGAGGTATAATGCATACAGACAGCAATACTACAAATGGCTGTTGGGGGAATAAACTAATTAAGAGAATATATATAAAAAGCTGAGGTGAAATAAGTGACAGGTATGTTGCAATTAAGTCTACACTTTGAGGATTAGCTCCAAGTCACATCAGGGTACTATGCAAAAAAGCTGAAAGCAAAAGGCAAACAAAATGCTCCCACCCAGCTCTGTGCTCCAGCATTCACAACAAGCAGTTTTCACTGGGGCTTTGTGCTGTAATCTTCCCCAGAATGGGTCAACTGAATTTGTTACACAGAGACCTTAGGCACAGTGCATTTCAGCAGCTGTTGTGATGAGCCTATCTAGAAGAGTGTTGGAAGCTTAAACGTCTTGAGACATAGTTGTCTCAAGTCTGCTTTGAGGACTTCTAAAGAGCACTAGGCTCAAGACATCTGCTGTTTACCAGCTCTGTAAGGTGTTAATAAGATCAGAAACAGAACTGTTAAGAAAGATACCTTGTTCTTCCCTTTTCTTGGCTCTTCCTGCCCTTCATCTTCTCAACTTGTACATCATCTCACACTCTTCCTGCCTGTGTTGTTAACTTGAAATAATGCTTTGGATGAAGAGGGGTTGGGGTGGAAAAAGCAACTGCAAGTAGGGAACTGAGTAGGAAGTCCAGATGTTCACCTTAACTACAGTCACACAAGAGGCTCCCTAAATCCTCAGGTTAAGCCCTTTTGTAGATTCCTTATAGCTCCATACATCAAGGCGGACAAAAGTATAGCTTGCAAACTGGTTAAAATTCAAGTGTGTGTTCATAAAGGTGCTGCTCGCATCAGGTTATTTCCCTCAGCCATCTTTGGCATGCAGCATCTTGAATCAAAAGTTCAGTCATACAGGAGTTTAAAAGACCAACAGTTCAAGAGTTAACAGTCCTATCTGTAGTATATAACCACCGTACAGCTGTTGCATCCAACTGAGGGAAGTCTGATAAGCATTTTCTTGAGCCAGTTATGCTGGTTCATATAGCCCCTACCTACCCTGATCCACCCCCTCAGATGTGCCAGGACAACAGGGTAGCTATGCAGTTAACTTGTCTTGCCAAGCTATTTTTAATTCTGATCAGGTCTCTGACCCAGTTCATAGTACAGCCATACAAAGAGATGTACCGGTGCAATGGGATGGATAGCAGAAAGGCAGGAATATGAAGCAGGACTAACGCTGCCAGAAATGCTTGTAAAACCGCAGCTTTAATCCTTCCCTGATAGAAGACAGCATTGTATCAGCTACAAAGCTACCTGTAACAAGCTATCTGTTAGCACTGACCCAGGCCCCAAAATACAGATACCATTCAAGAGATCAACTTGCATCAAGAGTACTTAAAACACCTGCTTACAGCAAGGCTTTTAACCACAGCTACCAAAGTGCCATACCCTTGATACTTTACATAGCAAAAACAAAGGCAGGTGTTAACAAGTCTTGCCACAGTCAAAAGTCAGTGGGCCAAACCTGGCATAAATGCAGCCTTCTGTAAAGCTCTAGTCAAGCTCCAGTCAGTTACAGCTCTAAATTCCTTGACCCAATGACTGAAAAAGAACCCTACTGTAGCACTTAGGATCAACAACTCTGGCAGGCAGCTCCCAGGGCAGTGTTTAATACAGAAATCTTACCCCTTTTAGTATGCTCTCACAAACCTGCTAGTGGACTGTTTTCTGACAGCAGAGAGGAACATAACCTCCTGCTGCAATTTTACATAGAACCTTGTTTATGGTTCTGGCACTATGAGGTACATTTTAAAAAGTGATCAGAGCAACAACAGTAAGGAATTAGTCCGTCCCCCCCCCCTTTCCCTTCCTTCAAGATTACTTAAAAGATAAATGATAAAAGCTGAGGTCGTTCCCAGGGAGTAATGACAAGCTAGGAGATAAGGGGTGATAAAAAGCAAAGCTGATAAAAAGCAAAGGATCATTTATCACAACTTTTTATTACAGGAAATGCCTGGCAGCAAAGCCTTTCACATAAATAGCTAAGGGGGTCTCTTCTAAATGAAGAGAAATAAAGAAATTCTACAACAATTAGTGGTCTGCTTTCTCTCCCACATCACCGTCACTCAGTTTAAGACAAACACCCTAGGTCTTTATCCTGAGTTTCAAAATCAGAAGCCCACAAAAAGCACAGCTGTACTTGGAAAAAGCACAGCCATGATCTACTGGCTCTGTGAAAGGCAGAATGGCCCAAGATTCTGGTCTTTCTTGCCACCTGTCAGCTCTCCAGAATGGTGCCTGAACACATGCTAATTGGATACCATGGCAGTCCACCTAACACCCATCAATATGCACTACCTTGCTCTGAATCTCAATTACTTGTCAAGCATCTTGCTAAGCTTCTTGACTGAACTGGTAACAACACTAATCTGGTATGTTTTCAGGCAGTTACAGAAGAGAAACAAATTAAAAGTAAATAAAGCTTTATATACATTTTCAGATGACAGCATACATTTTGAAATATGTTTCAATAATACAAAATTCACATAGTAAAATTCACCAGCTGTGTGCTAACATACAAAGAATAAGATAAGAACTAATAGCACTCAAA
This sequence comes from Harpia harpyja, assembly GCF_026419915.1. Classification (NCBI taxonomy): domain Eukaryota; kingdom Metazoa; phylum Chordata; class Aves; order Accipitriformes; family Accipitridae; genus Harpia; species Harpia harpyja. Next base: position 3,298,761 of record NC_068946.1, read on the forward strand.
TGGCTGATTTGGACCTCAGCTCACGACTACTGCAGTTAAATGGCTTAGAAAGGATAAATACTTACTGTACCTTAAAAGGTAGAAAAACAGTAGAATCAGAAATGAAATGCACAAACTTTGTAAAATGTTTGTGAACTGCTAAAAAAAAAAATTAACACACCCCCAACTTTCTCTTTACAGTACCTGAAAGGAAGCTGACATTATTAAGTTACATGACATACAATTTGGAGCATATTCCTTAAATTTATATTACTAGTTTATAAAAACACACAATCCAGTAAGAAACTGGCAGCTGTGACAAAACAAGGTGAAAGCCTGATTAAAAAAAAAAGTGCTTAAGGTTGTCAAGCATGTGAACAAGTGCACTCAAAGTGATTGCATTTCTTATTTCTACATAGATACCATGCATGTAGAAGTACCTAGTCTTTTCAGCTTCATTTTCCAGTTAGTTTTGTTCCTTCAATTATTCAAGTTGCACTAAAAATGTGTTAAGAACAAAGTAGGGCAGTAGGATGTTATAGTGTCCTAATGCTGTCACACCTATGGGCAACAACATTAGGTATCTCTTTTACTGAGCTTCTTGAGCTGGAACATGAGTAATGACCAGCATGATTTGCCAAAACCCATTCCTAACTCACTCGCTTTACTTAAATTCAGTAAGGGATTTCCCATTAATGATTATAAAAACTGTTCCTATTTATGATATGAGGAATTATGCTGATATACTCACACCCACCGCAGAGCTAGCAGCATTCTAGCACTACCGTATGGACATAAGGAAACTTCCAAAGCGAGACAAGATCTGAGACCCCAACATCAAACACTCAAACCTTCCAGAAAGGGAAAACAAAACAACAAGCCCAGTGATAAAAGCCCTATTTACCTGCCATGCCACAGCAAGCTGAGAGATCTCTCGGCCAGACATGCCTTCTGTCAACCTGGCAATCTCTGAGCATTTCTTCCCATAGTCAAACTGGGCCAGCTTCAAACGTCTAAAAAGCAGAAGAACAAGGATTATTTTACATGCAGCCGCATGACAGAACAGGAGGGTGAAGGAGTCAGAGGTAGGCTTTGTAAGGAGCAACACTTCCAATGAAATCAAAGATCAGATTGGATCAATCTCTGTAGAAAGATCCAGCCTGAGTACAGAAGTTGTTCTCCTGGGCCTAGAAAGCCCGATTTTGTGGCACAAAGAAATGTGCGTACCTGGATTAAGACCAAAAAAGTACAAGACTGCACAGCACACAAGGAAACGAGTCACTTGGTCTGATTTGCCTCTTAAGCCAAGCAAAGACAAGTGCCTGGATATGAGGAATTCCAACAGTGTTCCTACTTGCATTATTGCCTCTAGTGCAGTAACTGGTCTCCTAAATTTTAAGGGCACAACAAACCATGGCATGAAATTCTAGGATGGCATCTCATCCTGTAACAAGATAGCAAGAGGCATCTCTCCAACTCTTATCTGTACTACTTGTTTAAAGTGGGTTTATAGATAGTGTGACAGAATACACAGAAAAGGAGATGAAGAAAAGCAATTAAAAAAAAGAGAATCCTATAGGGTGGAAGAGTTCTGCAGGGATACTCACTGTTTACCCTCTGTGGCTGGCTTCAAGACATGCCTATCAAAATACATTCTCACAAGCCGCTCCCGTTCTTCTAGCTGGGGCAGATCAAAGTTCACCATTTCATCTATTCGGTCATTGATAGCCCAATCAAATTGCTCAGGCTGGTTGCTTGCTAAAACAAGCATAAACCTGAAAGTATGAAAAGAGAGGAAAGACTGAAAAACCCATAAAAATAAAAATCAATGAAACAGTCTGAACATTGGGAACTGCCATGGCCAGTATCAAAGACATTTCATCACCTGACATGTCTGAAGATTCCTTAGAAACAGCTTTGTAACAGCATCCAAAGTGACATACTAAAATGCAGTGCAGTTTAAACTCTTTAGAACTGAAATGCGTTTAACTCAGTACTTAGCCTTCCAATACCAGCCTTCCCCAGTCTGTCCCTGCCATAGAAGCCTAATTTATCACTTTACCCACAAGCTCCCTCAAGTTAGGAATATCACAAACATTTAGCAAGAGTACAACCTCCCAGAGACCTCTAAGTCTGAAACCTTGGAATAAGGCTGGACAACACTGAGAGATACCCATAACAAACATCTCCAGTTTAAATCCCAGTTTGGGGAGCTGACTTCAAGCTGCTAACTGCATAGCACCCTAGAATCATGAGGCACTGTCTTAGTCTTGCTTTGAAGGTATGAATGGCTACCAAACTGAAAGCCAACAGCATTACTGAAACCTCAGCCAGCAGAACGAGCTGCAGAGCATTGAATGGACTCAATCTGGCCTAAGAATAAGAGGAGTGTACCACTGCTGTGTCTGTGTATGGGAAGGTCATTCTTCAGCAGCTGGTAAAAGTCGTTTCCTTCAAGCAAGCCTGATAACACATTCCTGCTACCAAGTCTAATGCGTGCAGAAAGAGAGGCATTCACAATGGGTACCATAAAACAAAGGTGGTTTGTTTTACCAAGCTTTGCTCCATGGTACAGATGTGCCAGCTTCCAGGTCCTGCTCTCTCCTGCTGCATTTTGAAGCCAGAAGCTCTTTCTTTTGCTATGTAATAATGGTTCTTCCCCCTGCCAATTCTACTGTAATGTTTTTACTGATGTTACCACCTTAACAGTGCATTACAATTTGAAATGGGTTTTTAACCACAGCTATTGGAATACTGATATTCTTGCAGTCTATTTAAATTCTAGTCTACAGGTGGCTGTGTTCCTTGCCATCATTTCTGACGATAACTTTGCCAACCCAAGAGCCACACAGGCATAAAACTATTCTTTTTCTACCAACAAGGACTTCCACCAAACCCATGCAGAAACACAGCTTGGATAAAGGATTGACGTACAACCTGATATTCAGGCCTTGCTCATTTCTATTGTGAAAAATGATACAAATGAGCAAGAGATACAGGCACAGTCAGCTACGCAGCAAGAAGATGCAGAAAGTTCTTTGGGAAGTTTAAGCCAGCAGTTCACAATACTTAGTACTTAAGTTACGTTGGTGACAATTCACTGGTAAAGTAACGGTACTCTTCAGGGTCTCACCAAAACAGCTAGATTTACATGCACTATTAGACTTATTCAAGTGAACTCCCATTCATGGATACAGGACTCCTTATTGCCCAAAGCAGCAATAAGGCTGTTCAGAAGTAAAAAGCAGTGCATGAATCACAAGGACATGTTCAGTCTCCTAGAATGGCTCACAGTTTAAATTAGGGTTGAATTCAACATCTGACAGAATGACAGCCCAGCTGTTTTGAGTGGAGGCTTAGCACCCACCAGCACCAAACAAGCCTACCCAGAGCTCTGCTAAGGTAGTTTAACATCAGAGGAAAGAACCGTCCCCTTAACACCCCCCACCAGTCATTTGCTTGCAGTGCCATTATAAATCTGGTCAAAACCATAACTTTGCTAGATCCACAGCAATTGGACATTACAAGTCTGAAAAGGACTATTTCCTAGAAAAAGGGGGAACTCTCTAAAGCTAAAACATACACGTTATTGTTCTTAAGAGTTCTGCAGTTCCATCTAAACATCTTTATCATTTTTGCAGGTACAGGGCAAAAAACATTTCTAGCGATCACCTAGAAGCTCAGGATATCTAGTCTTCATCTTAGAAAACTGTATTTCTATCTTAACCACCATTTGCTCTGGGTCCTGCAGAACATATGTATTTTGCCAATACATATTTATTACATTTATTCTTGCAAACAGCAAGTACAACATCTTTTAAATAATAATTATACTCAACTCAGCGTTTATAGTGCAATTCTATATAATCATTTCAGAATAGACTCCCTATCCTCCCAAAGAGAAAACCAAGGATCTTGCAAGGTTCTTGCAGGCTCAACACCTTGCTTTCTAGCAATCTACTCATTTTGGAAAGTCACACCTTCCAAGGCACCTCACTGTGACAGAGAAGGGTACGGAGAAGCTACATACAAGCAGCTATCAGTTAGAGCTGCATTGGTCTTAACAAGTTCGAGAGACCCCATGGGCAGAAAATGCCCTGCTGTTATCCTGAAACAATGACCTTCTAGAATATTTATTTCAATGTCATGAGGTTACTATAATAGGTGTTTTACTACAAACTTACTAAGGGAGCCGTTCATCACTGCAAAACTCACCTTCCCGCATACAGAGACAACTTTTCTTTTACAAAGAAATTGAGCCAACAAGAAGTTTAACAACTAAGTAAAGTTCACACACACACAAAAAAATTAAATCAAAGGTTACTTAAAAAAGGTCGAGGAAAGGTCACCTCTTTATTACAATAGCCAAGAAATGGCTCTTGTTAAACTAAGCAGCGCTCTGCAAGAAGTTAAAATTAATGTGACAAAGTGAGCATGGATGGATTGGCAGTGAAATTCACACACATGCATCTGTCAAGTCAGCCCTGCAATCATCTGTGTTTAGCAAATCTATTAGCAGCCTTGAAGGAAACAGCTCTGGGATTCCTACATTTACGCGCAACGTTACACACGGACATACCGAGCAGACAGCTCATGCAAAAGAAACGGGGTCAGATTTAAACTCGTTTGCCTCAGTTTCAAACCCACCCCCACTGCACACACATGCACAGCATAGAAAGAGGCCAAAGTACTGGAGAGGAACAGCAGCTGAAACAAGCACCTGCTGATGCTTTTTTTAAGAGATCGTGAAACATCCAGACAGTATCAACCCTGCATTCTCTTTTGTGATACTGATTTTCATGGGCCCCATACTGTCCTTGCATAAACAACAGTAACTTATCAAGAAAGAGAATGTACTCATTAAGACAATCGATATGTTCAAATACCATCCCTGTCTCAGCAAACAATTTCCCTACAGTGCTGGAAGGGAGCCACACACAGTATGGATGATACGTGAAAGGGAACTGCTCACCACCACATACCATATGCAGAGGAAGCATTGTCCTGAAAGGCAGTTCAAGATCCCTTTTGCGCATCTGCTAACATGGGCCAAATGAACACCCTTTTTACAAGCACTGATCTCTACCCTGTGTACAACCCTTCTGAGTTCTAATTTCCAGGTCCCAGGAAGAAATAAAGGAGGAGCAAGTGAAAATCAAAAATTCAGTATATAGACTGAACTAGGGATATTCTGTGCAGATTTTTTTCAAGTCCTTAGTAGCACAGATCATACATTTCCAACTTTCATTTGCACACCACAGACCCTTTACAGTCTTTCCTCAGTTCAGGGAAATACCGACTGCTGTAAGGGCTGAAACTGGATACTTACTTGTTGCTGTGCTGCCCTGTTCTGTGCAGGAATGCATTTAAAGTTGCTCTGAGATCTTCACTGATTTTCTCCTGCAAAGATGAAATCCAAAGGAAGGTCAACTGCTTGGGGACCTAAGACAGGTCACAGCTTTAAGCAGCATTATTGACAAAGTGAGTTCTGTTATTGTCAACCATTTGCATTACAGTAGAATCCAAAAGCACTGTAATACCTTGGAAAAAAAAAGGATCAATTTATATACCCAGGAAAAAGGTTAGGAATTAAAGCTTCCAGCAGAGAGATTAAATATTTACCCACAGTCATTCAGTGATTCTCTTGATTTCAAACCCAAGGCTCTAACCATTGGCCCAGGTGGCTTTCTCTGCTGAACACTATTTTAGCTGGGAAGTCCATTAAGGTACTTACAGGAAAATAATCCACAGCAAAGAATTCACTTACACATTCAAAGTAATCTCCTAGGGATAGCTCTTTAAATAGACTGTTGGGGTTCAAGTAGCAGGCCCAGATTCAACGTACAATATGGTGACTTACTTTGAAAATATAAATCATTTGTATGGGGGAAGATGCTAGCGTAGCTTTGTTAACGTAGTGAAAAGCAGTTGTTACGAAAATCTCCCAAGATAAGTATCTGTTGGGACAAAAAACAAACCCTGCAGGGTATCAGCTCTGCAGTGTGAACAATCTTCTCTTGTTTTCAAGATAAGCCTCTTTCTTTCCTACTGCCCAGTCACTTGCAAAACCTCCAAAAAGATTGTGTCACCTATCTCTTGTAGGGAGGAATTCTCAAGTCAGTCTTGAGATGCTCATTCTATTCAGTTGCAAGATGCTAATTCCTTGTCTCTCCATCACTGAATTAGGTGAGTAGTAAGGCACTTGCCAGTTTTACTCTTTTGCCTGTTGAAGCTAGTTAATCAAGTTAAACAAGAAGGCTGTCAGCTGACTAACTCTGCAGCATGCACAGGTAACGGACATAAAGTACTTACTGTTGCCCTCTTCCGTAGAAACGCATCCGCTTCATCCACAAATAGCAAGAGGCTGTAAAAGGAAAGCACTACACAGTAATAGGAGACAGGTAAGTGAGGCTCAAATGGCTCAAGGATTCTCCTGTCCCACTACCCATAACTGTGACCAGCTGTAAACCCCAAGGATTACACAAGCAGATTCATTTCTTAAGGCAACATTTCTCAGCTAAGCTACAGCAACTTTTCCATTGCAAGCATTTGGCCCATCCCAACAGTTAAGAAAGAGGTATTAGCTTAAAACACGTTAGGCCATAAATCTGTCTCCAGGCCTCTGGAGTTTTGTTTCTTGCTGTGCAGAAGCAGACTGAACAGAAGCAATTCTAGGGCACAGGACCTTAACTTCCTCCAGATTTTTAAATATAGATGGGAGTTTTCATAGGCATGGTTTGGCAACGGGCTTGTATCTAGCAGTACTGGTATGTTACTGCCAAGTTGGAGTAGATCTTTGAAATTTAGACTGGCTCCCCAAGTGTTTGTGAGAGTGCTTATTTTAGCATTCCCTCCTATTTAATGGGCGCAAGTGTACAAGACAGGTATGCAAGCATACAAGAAATCTTGGTGACAATGGCATTTCCTGCCATTTTTCTTCCTTGTATCATTCTGAAAACCTCAAACCAGAGTCCTCCCCTGCAATTTGCTTTGTTATTTTGGGGGGTTTCTCCTTTCCAAACTGCACTAGCAATAACATAATGGTTTTACTACCTGTGGAGAAGTGAATTAATAAAGTCAATGAATAATTCACAAAAATAAATTCATTTATAACCCAAGGGTAGTGCTCTTCCCAAGAGACAAAGCGTATAAAGATGTTTATCAATAACAGAACCAAGTTGCTCATAAAGCTGTCACAGCTTGTATTACCTTCTCGCCTAGCTTCAAAACCAGCTTTCAAGGGATTTCAGGGCCTATTAACATCTTTTACTCAGCTCCAGCTTTTCTGAAAATATTCTCAGCTACAGTCTCTGCAGAGAAGTGTCTTCTATCACAACGGCTTTCAGCTAATAAAGGCAACACAGAACTAACAGCTAACATTGTTGGATACCCAGAATAAAATCTGCTTAAATACTAAAATGTTACTGGAGGTTAGAATATTGATGTATATGGATACGTGTAACCTTTGATCACAACTTTCATAAGATGGCTATCTGAAGCTTATGAAGTTCAAATGCACAGAAGTTTTTATCACGACAGAGAATAAATTCAGACCCAGGCAGTGTTGTGAAAGAGAACTCTAGTGAAAGCATCCAGCAGTCTTTGTCCAGTTGAGTATCTTCATATCTCTTCCAACTTCTTTTTTCTAAGCTCACTTTAATTATTACACCTTTCCTTCTCTAACTCCTCAGGGTAGGAGAAGCTTAAAGAGTTTAAATCCTTAGGACATCTATTCTGCATATTTTTGGGTTTTTTTAAAGGGGAAATAGAAACATTTAGATGATGAATGCAGCAAAGATTAAAACAGACACTGGAAAATAATGCCCATCTAAAGCAATCAGAGAACACATAAATCACCAGTTAGCCACATTTACAGAAGACCTGCGATCAAAACAGCACAAAACCCCAAACTGACACCCACTGCAAGTTCTCTATTGAATTTTAATATCCTGGCTGGACAAGCAACTTCTTAGCTACCTCTGGACTGCAAAAATCCATTTACACTAGTATGAACAAATTAACTACTCTTACAAAATACTCTTACAAAATCAGCGAGCCAAGATTTAGCCTCAACATGAATGCTTTTCTGCAGATAAAAGTTTGCTTTTAAAGGTGACTGAAAAAGCACAGCAGCTTGTGACTATTACACCTATCTAACGTCAGTGCCTTTAGCATCCGTCTCCCCCTTATCCTCTTTTACTTCTTGTAATTTGCTACTTCTGCTTGAGACTCAAAAGTAAACAAGAAGCTGGATCCAGTATCAGAGCCTAAAATCTGAGCAGTCGCAACAGGGAACATAATATCCAGAGACTGTAAACAC